>NC_057851.1:144461182-144809098 GCF_015237465.2 Chelonia mydas | reverse complement strand
ACTGGATCCACCTCAGATGCCTGGAACACCTCAGAAACCATTGCACTGATTCCCACTGTGCCTCATCTGAAGCACTGTCAGAACAGAGCAAAGGATTCTGGGATGCCCCCGAGGAGGCTGAATTGTGAATGGCTAAATAAGGGGTGAGCATAGGAGGGAAGCCAAGAATCCCTCAATTTAAGCCATAAAGGAAGAGATATAATCTGAAATTCCTCTGGGCTTTTACTGCTCTACCTGGGTCTCTCTCACCTTTGAGATTCCAGTTATTACCCCTTGTAGGGGGCAACATTTATACATGGACTGTTGTGGCCAGTTATGAGGAAGGTTAGAATGGGGTTGTGCTGCTGTTGGGTGGGTACCCCCTTGTGGGAGAGACCAAAGACCTGGAATCCAGCACAATTTTGAGGGAACTTTACTAGGTAGACACTTTCTGCTTTGTGGCGAATAGGCAGGCACAGTACAGCACAGACTCCCATCAAGCTGCTGCCTTGTGTGGTGGGAATTCTGCTCATTGCGTGGGGCCATCAACTGATGCGGTTCCCTTCAAATCCTGGTGGCACCAAACCAAGGTCCTCGCTGACCTCAGTTCTGAGGGTCTAATTAAACATTAAGTAAAGTTTTACATTAGAGATGGGCCTGAGCACCCCCACAACTTTGGGTGAATTAGGACCCAAAACTGTATCTTGCAGCCTGGGCAGATTCCTATTTTAAATCAGCTTTGACTGTTGCCTTCTGCTTTGGTTTGAGTTTCTCTCCTCCCTCACCTTGTCCCATGGCTTTACCCCACTGGGCAGTGTTGGGTGAGTACCATCCTACTACTTAGGCAGCGGACATATGTAACTCCTCCTGCAGCTAATCCTGCTGTGGGTGGGGTCACTGTTTCTCCATGGATTCTAGCTGCCTTTGCTCTGAGAAGTTCCCAAACCATCTAGGAACTCTTGGCTTGTCCACCCTTCCCCTTTCATGTATACAGTTCAGGCATTTAATTGCTCCCCTACAAAGGGAACTTTGGTTTTCTGAGCCCCTGGCACAGCAGCTAGTCTGGGCTCTGTGTCTTTAGGAATGGGATTGTGGGAAGACTCTTGATATGGGCATTGTAAATTGTGGGAGGTCCCTTTGCATCTGGGGTGCAGTTTGGAAGTAGGGTGATGTAGAGTCCTATGGTTCCTCATGCATCTCTGACCTTTAGAACTGTGGGGCCAATGGGGTGGCCAAGGGCTTTCTGATACTAACATCTACTCTGCACATGGACTTGGTAATGCATCTCTTGTTTGTGTGTTTTCTGGGAGAAGAGTCCGCTTTCTTTCACTATTTGCTATGTATAAAAGGGAGCAGTTAGGAAAGATCAGGTAGTCAGTTGAGGGATCACCAGGGCCAGCCTTTAGTCAGCTGAGCCAGAATTTCAAACCATACCCTTCTTTCCCTCCCTCCTAATACATAATTGGAAATAGTCCCCATAATCTCAATGCTGCTCTTGGTTTTAGTGTCCTCAGTGACCAGCCCTGGTGCTCACTGGTGCACTCTGGAACATTCAGTAGGGTGTATTGCAGATTGCCCAGGGAGCTCCATTAGGCACATGCAGATGGTTCCAAGGAGGGTACAGTAGCCTTCAGTGAATGATCCCACTACCTTGGGCCAGAATCAGGAGGCTAGCTGCTCCCTGTCCTGGTTTGGTGAGGGCTGGGGTGTGTCAGTCTCTCTTGGGTCAAGATCAAGTGGTTTATGGGAAGAGCAAAACACAAGCACACTTTTGGCCACATCCACCCTTAGTGTCGCTCTCCTGAAGGGAGTTGCACCAGGCATGGATTTGGCCTTGTCATGCTTAGTATGTGCCAGTCCTGGTTCTGAAGGCATTTTGCTTTCATGAGAAGGAAGCTCTAAACTGACCTGGAGACTGAAGCCCTAAAGAGGCCGAGTCTCATGGATGGAGGGTGTAGGTTGTCATTTATGCACCCAGATCTTCCAGAGCTCCCGATCCTTTTGACTTTCACTGAAATAAGTCTTCCTTTGAGGAGAAAGCAAGGCAGTGTGCAGCTGAGTATCAACGGCTGCCAACCAGCCATCTGGGCAGGGGGATCTAGGAAGCTGCAGTTGCCAGCAGAAAGTTCCTAGGTCTTACTGCAGTAGGCAGGGATGCCGCTTCCTGGAGCGGTTCCGTGCTGGGGAAAGGGAAGACAAATGGAAAGAGGGAGATGCTGTTATTGAAGCATTCCATGCGGTTGGGTCAGTGCTAAATGTATCCCTAGTGCAACTCCATTGACTTCAGCGGAGTTACTGTACACCAGGGACGTATGTGTTTCCTTGGTACTTATTGTAGCTTCTCTCAGGAGGGCTGGACCAAGGGCTGGCAGCTATTAAAAGAGGGTTTGAAGGAGGAAATCTAGGAATATAAAGGAAGATAACGCTCTGCACTACCATGGGGAGAGCGCAACTGGACAGGGGCTGGGAGTTTTTGGGAGTTGGTGTGCTCTGTCCATGGGGGTTGGAGGAACATCTCCTATTGTAATAATGACCCTCTTGCTTCCCGTTGACTAAGCATTAGAAGGCTGGAAGGATGTTAGCTGTAACTCAAGTCTTCTAATGTCTTGAGGGATAAAGGAAGGAAATGGAGGAGTGGGGTGGTGGTAGGCTGTGCCCAGGGTCATGAATGAAGGGGAAGGATAGTATAAAATTCAGTTAGCTCTCCTGTTAACAACATGTGTAGAGAAGGGTCTTGTCTCTCTGTTTTTCTTCTCTCTCTTTCTGTCATTCAGCTAACAGTTCTGCTCATGTCCCTGAGCCATGGTGCTGTCAGGCTAACAAATCTTGGCTCCCATTATAAATGCTGTCTTCAGAACACACGCCTCATTAAAATATGTAAATAGACTGGTCCATGCACACATCTCTGTGGGGAAGGCATGCTAGTCAGAGAGCGCATTAACAGCGATTAACCTTTTTTCCTCTGTAGCCGGATTTCCAAAGTTGCAAACATCTGAACCAATATTTTAAGATCCAGAGACATGTAAGAACAAGGAGTGATGGGAATGCATCCTTTCCCTTCATGGACTCTGGGGTGGAGGGAGTCGCAGAGAGGCACAAATGAAGGCAGCGTGCATGAGTTTTACCTGATAGTTACCTCAGATGTAGCATTCACAGTCAAGTTGGGACCTGATTCTGAGCTTGGTGATGGGGGGGTATCCAGAGTCACTCCACTAAGCTCAGTGGCCACCCTCCCCTCAAAATGTGTGGTGTGTGTGAGAGGGGTTGGGGGCATGTCAGATTCAGGGGTCCAGTTTGGTCCCATCTCTCCAAATTAGTACAACTTTAAATGGGGTCTGAATGTCAATTAATCTCAACGGTGATGCTGTCTGATGTTCCAGTCCAGGGGTTCTCCAGCTGCTGGAGTCTGGGAGCCCCTTTGTCTGAGGGAGACCCATCTTCCCTTTCTGCTCCCCCACCAGCCCCTCACAGCGCAGGGGCACAGTTTGAGAAGCCCCTTTCTAGCAGGAAGGTTGCAGCGGGCAAAGCCCGCCAGCATGGCAAGCTCCCCAAATGGGACTCTCTGCAGGATTCTTCTTCAGATCCTCTTAAATTAAAGGTTAATCCCATCGCTGAGAGGGCTGGGATTCACATGATTTTGGTGCAGGGGAAGTGACAGAGGACTTGGGAGGGTGTTTTTTTCTAGGGAGGGGAGAGAGAAGAGGACAGTCTAAGGGATAGTTTTGGGGTAGGGAAGGAAGATATTTACAGTGCTTTTTTAATAAGGGGAGGAGGGGATGGTGGAGGGGAGATAGGATCTGTGCACATGGTAATAGGAAGAAGGGGTTGGGGTACACTTTTAATGGGAGAGAAGAGGCTGCATCCAGATGTTCCTCTGTTCTTACATCCCATGTTCCCATGGTGGACATCCTGCCAGACTCTTTCCTGTCTGTGAGATGAATCTCCATCTCTGTCTGTCTGTCTGTTCCCATTTGCTCTTCAGCTTTAGGGTTTTTCATGTTGTTTTGCATTGTCTGGCCATGTCCAAGAGAACGCATAGCCCCAACTTCCCAGGAGAAATCCCTTCCCGTTCGGGGACAGAGGCCATGGAAGTAAAGGGTGGGAGCAGACGGGAACAAGGGTCGGGGAGGAGAGTTCCTGGGGTTTGGCGCCCTTTGCCTGTCAGCTAGAACAGAGAATTGAGATTGGAGTGGGGGGAGGTGATCTGGGAGCATGAATGATGTCATTTGGGTCCTGCCAGATAGCTAATCAGTTCATCTTACTGCCAGCTGGAGGCTGCAAATCGGAGCTTATTTCCTGCTCCTGGAATGTTGTGGAGTGGACTGGAGAAGGTTGGTTTCTCCCATCAGTTCCCTTCAGGTGCCAGGTTTTGAGTCAGGTCCGCTTCTAGCTTAGTGTTTTCACTGGCTGACTGAGTGTGTGTATGTGGGGTCTCCCCTCTTCTCCTCTCTCCTGGAGCTTTGTCTGCTCACCAGGCTGCGCGTACCCTGGCCTGAACCTTGCTAATGGCCCCCACGGACCTTCCCCCCCTCCCTTCCAGATCTAGATGAGCCCATTCTCACCGTCCACCAGACCATCAGCGATGTACGTGGCAGCTTCTACCAAGAGAAGACGGTCTTCCTCCGGTGCACCGTCAACTCTAACCCTCCTGCTCGCTTCATCTGGAAACGGGGTGCTGAGACACTCTCCCACAGCCAGGATAATGGAGTGGATATCTATGAGCCACTCTACACACAGGTGAGAGAGACATCACCCACCCCCAAACCTCACCACTGGCTTGTGTTGGCAAATCACCCACCAGGACCTGAAGATCATCATGGGTCCATCCCTACCATGCCTGGAGGGGAAATGTTGTCGTCCTCCTGGCACCCACCATAGTTCCCCAATAATCCAGGATCCCTGCAGAGTTTGTCTGTGGGTGATGCTTCTCTCTCCCCTCTTGGCTTGTTGCATATACTAAGGAGAGGGTGGTAGGAGAAGTGTGGATTGCAAGGAGCACTCCCAATACAGAGGTCGGTGATGGGTCAAGAGGACTCCTCCGCCTGCAGAGCTTCCCCTAAAGTGTTTAGTGTAGACAAAGGGAGAGGAGTGGAGCACGAGGGAGGATCATAGCTGGTAATTTCCTGTCCCACCATCAGAATGATGCCTGTGCCCAAGGGGCACTGCGGCCTCTTTGGGGATGGAGCCAGGGATGGCTAGGCAGGAAACCTCAGGAATCCAGGCCAGGTTATTCTGTTTGGTTCTGTTCCTTAAAGAGAGAAATGGAATCCAGTCCATAGGCCCCCGGTACTCTTCCCCTGTCCTCCCATCTCTCCAACTGCACGTCCCCTAGCCTCCCATTGCTGCATGCGTGCTGATGCGCTCCGAGAGCCGCGTGCACTGTTCACAGCCAACAGATTTTTAGCCCTTTTCCCTTTTGGCAAACTGCCTGCGAGCAGGCCAAGGTTTTCATGTTTGTGTCAGTTACTCCTAACATTAAATGAAGAGTTTGTGGAAATTAATTTGAATGGTTGAGATGATTCACTGAGCGGGCCATGTGATTGGTTCCCTAAGTCATGTGGCACTGTTTCTGTTCCTGATTGGATACCCTACGTCTCCTATTTATGAAGAGTGTTTCTTGTCTGGAAATAAGCATGGGTGTTTGTAATTGCTGGAACTGATGGTGATAATAATGAAGAGCTTTTCCGAATGGCAGCATGTGCAGCCCAAATACACATGTACTCTTCCTCTCTGTTTCTCTCTTTCCCCCTCTCCCCCCACCTTAATATGCAAGTCAAATTCCTCACGCTTTCTTATGCTTGTTTCCTCCCCCCTCCACACATTGCTCCTTAAGTCCCAGTGTTTTTCTTCTCTGCAACTGTAGTGGTGGTGGAAGGGAATGCTCTTGGGTAGTCTGCCATCCAAAGCATTCTGGGAAATGGTGCCCTAAAATCTGCTATGGATTTCAACACCCCTCAGTGACTGCCTTGCTGACACTGCTGAAGTTGCTTAATGAGGCAAAACGACGCCATGAGGCAATGAGGAGGAGATGGGGCGAAAGGGTAGTTCTTGAGGGGACAGCTTCATCCCTCACATCTCGCTGCCAACCCAAGGCCCCTGCAACTGGGCCTGGAGCAGATTCTGGCCAGGTTTGATTTTTTTTTTTTTTTTGAGCCGTGTCCCAGGCAAGCTGTCAGTTATTGAGGCATTGTTCATAGTTTATTGTAACAAGCCTTCCCTGCATGCCATGGAAATGGGCAGTTGGAAGAAAAACCGAAAGAGAGATTGGGACAGAGAGAGCACAGCACTGTGGGTCTGTGATAGATTTTTTTAAAAAATATATTGTAGGTCAGTGCTGCTACTTTGGTCTTGAGGGGATTTTCCATCTAGTCCAGTGCTGTCTAATGTCCAGTGAGGAATTTCCAGGCCTTAGAACATCACCTCCTCCTCTGGCTTTCCCTTTTCAGGGAGTCTGAGGCTGACTATCAGGAGAAACTGGATAATGGTGAGATCTTAGGCTGTGGAATAGTGCCCTCCACAATAGTACAGGTCAAAGAAATTCTCTTCTGTGTTGCATCTGTGGTTTCCTGTCAACGGATGTCCCTGCCAGCATGGGTCATTCCTACAGATGCCAGCTAGAGGGAAAGTGGTGTAGGATTGCCCTGTTTATGCAGAGGTGCCCTGATTCTCCTCTTCTTTCTACTGGCTTAAGCCAGAAATTGAAGTTAGCAAAGTTACATGGATATAAAACTGGTGTGATAGCAGAATCAGTCTTGTCACTCAGAAGCCTCATGTTTAACAAATCACAGTTCTGTTACACTTGTACTGTTGTATTCTCAGCCAGTCAGGCCACATACACTGGTGTCAGTATAAGGTTTAGATGGCTGACATTTTACAAATGAGCTAAAGGCTTAACAGTTTATGCTTTTGTAAACTGATTTACAATCTAGGTTTATACACATTTACCCGACCCTATATCTACTGATCAATAAACTGGATGCATATGAACCATGTGTAAATCACTAGTTGACATGCACATTGTAAATGCCCTTGTTCATGCAGCATAGCAACGGATCTCCAGGGAAGTGTTTTTCACTTGGGTATTGGTCTCCTAGGAATTTATCTTCTAATTCACTCAGGTCAGATACTACATGTTCAATGTATATTAATGTTTGTGAGCTCCATGTCCTGTCCCATGCAGTCATCTCGGGAGGATTTGTCAAGCTGATATCTTTTCACGTTTACAGATTTTTATTTAAAAAATCTGTAAAAAGAGATTTACACAAATAAAAGGACAAAGGCGAACTGTCATAAAGGCATACGAGTTAGAGGGTACAAACCATGGGGTGCATCTCAGAACTTCCCATAAGCGTGTCTCATAATTGTAAATATACAGAACCCATATCATGTGCATTTACCGGAGTTATTCTGTTTCTGCTGTGTGCCAGTGACTGACAGTGCCAGAATCTGATTTTAGTTAAACTTGTATGAAAAATCCAGGGCAACTCCATTAAAGACATTGTCATTACTCTGGAAATATACCAGTGTAAATGAGATTCGAATCTTGAGCAAAGAGAAAATAAAGGTCTGATCATTTCTTTTAATATTTCTCTTAATTACCCTTTCTTTCCTCTACTGCAAATTTTTACAGTTTAACTGTTGAGCATATATTTAGCCAAGTATTAAAAGACTAAGGGCTGGAATCTGATCTTGGTTACCCTGGTTTTATGACATTGTGACTCCACTGACTAGAGCTATTGCTGGATATCCCAGTGTGAGATCAGAATCTAGCTCTGAGTAGTTAAGATCCTTTCAATCCTGCAAGATGATCCTGACAGCAATTGACAAGAGATTATCTATAAAGCTGCTCAGTAATGCTTCCACGTTACATGGTAGTGCTGCTGATTCTATTTATTTATTTAGACAATGACTAGTGTTGGAATTATCAGCATGAACATTTTATTGCTTCTTTTACAAAGGAATGAGGGGCTGATACAGAGAGGTCCTGGGCGGTCTCAACTCCCATTGATCAGCACTTCTCAGAATCAGATCACAGATTTGTAGCCGAAAGCTGTTCGTTGTACATCTATCATTCAGTTATTCTGTTCCCCTTCTTTCAAAATTCCCAGGGTGAAACCAAAGTTCTGAAGCTGAAAAACCTGAGGCCACAGGATTATGCCAGTTACACGTGTCAGGTGTCCGTCCGGAATGTCTGCGGCATCCTTGACAAGTCAATCACTTTCCAGCTCACTAACACAACAGGTAAGAGAGCAGCAACAGAAATGCCTCTGGGTCCTGAGCACCTCTTGCTTGCTGATCAGCTGTCCTCCTTCCAGGATCTGGTGAAGTGGGATCCAATCCAATACCTATTAAAGTTAGTGGATAGACTCCCACTGACTTCAGTAGGCATGGGATCAAGTCCACAATACAAAACTTAGCATGAGCCAAACAAAGAGTTGGAGCAGGAGGTGTCCAGCAGTCCTTGGAATTCTTGTGAGCTCTCAGCTGCCATGGCTGGTGGGATGTCATGAGAACAGTCTCTATTTGGGTGTTGAGGGAACTATGTAGATTTTTAACTAGCCAACAAAAATAAAAGCAACTTTCCTGATTTGCTTTTTGTACAGTTGATATCTGGGAAAATGCTGCGTGAACTTTCCCAAAAATACTCCGTACAATATTTGGATGACTTTGCTCCACCCTGATTCACACCCCTTGTGCGGCTGCTTTCCAGAACCACTCAAGCCATCAAGTTCTACTGGCAGGGATGTCTGTGGAAAGCAGATATCAAAACAAATTTCACAACCACATGCACAAATGTTCATGACAGGAATGTTTGAGTGATCATCCAGTCAAGGAACAGAAAAAATATCATGTGATCATTCAGAGAGGTCCTGACTAATTAACAACAGAATATCGTATATCAAATCCTTGCAGATAGCTGGTCACAACCAACAGATTAATAAAAAACTAAAAAGCAAAAAATTGTCAAATATTTTAAATAATGAATAAATACGAGAAAATTGCTTTTTTTGCTTTGGGATATTCTGTGATCAAAGAAGAGGCTGAACTAATTTCTGTAATGTCATGTAATGTACTATTCACCTAGCTCTAATATAATACAAAGTAGTTTACATCCCGTGTGTCATCTCTGTACAATGAAGGCAGAACTCTTGATGGTGCCAACTGTTGATGAGAAATAGTTAATACAGTAGAAAAATATGCTTATTGATCTAACTGAGCCTAGGGGCTGAGACAATGAAGTGTTTTTATGTATAAATAATTAAATACCTTAAGAAAAGAAAAACCTAGGTTAAATATTAGGGGAAAATGCTCCTAACAGTGAGATCTCTACAACTGTCTCAAAAGGTGGAAGCCCCATCACTTGAGTCCTTTCAAACTGGAGTGGACAGAACAGTAGAGCATTCATTATAAGAAACAATCCAGCCCTAGTCAAGGGGAATGGGGTCTCATACAGCTTTTCTAGCTCTGACTTCTGAGACGATATGTTTATAGATTTATAGAATCTCATTCCTCTTCAGAACCACGGTCCCCAGATAAATGCAAAGAAAGCATCCTTCTTTTCATTTCAGCCCCTTTATTGAGTGAACAAGAAAGCAGGGTTTTCAAGCTGATCAGATCTGGTACCAGTACATGTGCAGTACATGGCTATATTGACTCAACTTTTTAGCTACTTGCACCACATCAACATTTGGCCCACACAGTAGATGTGTGTAGCTCTCTTGCTATATATAGATATGTATTCATATTTATACACACACAAATATAAAGTCTTTCTCTGTATATGTGTGAATAATTTTTTAGATTCTCTCTGATCTTGCATAAATCTCTTCCTCCCCTCTTCTGCTCATGCATTAGTAACTTCCTTGTAGCATTGGCTGTGTCCAGAATTCTGAACAGCCTTATTCATGATGTCTTTGCTTCTGCACCTAGCGAAAAACTCAGGGAGCACAGAGGTGCGTGGAAATCAGTTTTTAAGTATCTATAGATCCAAATAATATGGACCCTTGAGGGGAAGTGATGGGTCAGGTCAGAGAATCTTCCTTCCCCGTCTTGTTTGCTGCTCCTTTGCCGTTTGGCTATAAAAGTGGCTCCTATGATTCATCAGGGGCCCCTTGCCACTGATTGTCTGTGGTACAGATCTGTACTTCTCCCTGCCAGGGAGTCCTGCACTTGGCCCTGAGGGTTAGGAATCTTTTTTTTTTTTTTTTTTTTTTTTTTCCTGGCTTGGCTCTTCGATAGTTCCCTTGGGCAGCAGCTGAGTGTTGTGGTTGCAGCACAAATGTCTGCAGCACCAGTTTCAATTCCTGTTCTCTATGTGCATCCTCCCCTTGCAGGAGTTTTCTGCCTCCTCTTCCTCCTCCTTCCTGATGATGCTTTTAGATTCTAGAGCTCTGAGGCTGACCCAGTGGGTCTGGCTGCAGAACTCAGTCCTGTCTCAGGGCCGGTTTGTTGCAGCCTGTGTGTTGGGATCCAGCTGTGATTGGGGAATGGCTGACATTTTCTCTTTTGATTTCTGAAAAGTTAAGCCGCCCAGCTGGTTAATTCTCCTGCAGTTTTACTGCAGCAAATTGGACTTCAAAGGGAATTGAAAGCGACTCTTTGTTTTTAATGGTCCCCTTGCTCCACAGCAGACTCTGCCAGCAGGTTTTCTGAGCCGAGAACAAAAGGAATCGCCACGGGTTACAAATAAATGAGATTCATCTCCTGCATAACAATGGTTGCATATTGTTATCGTCCATCCGCTGACTAGAGGAGGATGTGATCCAATCTGAGCTCCCAGAGCTGGGGCTGGGTTCATGCTGGAGAAGCATTGCCTTGAAATGTGCAGATGGCCATTTCAAAGGTTCCTCCTCTCCTGGTTACACACACCAACAAGCTGCCCTGAGGAAGCAGCTGCCCCACGAGGTCATATTTTCTGAGTTACCCTGCACAGAAAATGTCCTCACCCTACAGGATTCTAGCAGTTAGGGCTGGTCAAATAAGTTCAGGTAAACTAAAAGAATAGCCCAAAATCTTTACCAGAACCCGAATAAGATCTGACTCATGCTTCACTGCTGCCTCCCTTTCCTCCCCTCCACCCCCTCCCCAAAAAACCCCTCCTTCAAGAAATTGATCTCTGCCACCTTCCAGGTCTGCTCAGGGGGAGATACTCTCTACCAAGACCATGAGTGCAGCTTCTACCAGCTTGGCCAAGGAGAAGCAACTTCCAGCCAAGACCAGTTCAGTGTCAGGGGAGGTGACTACTATTCAGTATCAGCGGAACAAGACCAAAGGTCTCTTGGCTCAGGGCAGCCTTACGGATGATCTTGTACTCTGTGTCATGTCTGCATAGATTGTGGCGGTTTGTCCATCCAGGATGAGCCAGGTCACCCTATTAGGGGCCTCTTTGGATGTGTGAAGCCCCCTCAGAGCCTAAAGTCGCCACTGGCAAATACACAAATCATTTTTGCTCCCTATTATACACTGGATTTGATATTTATTTTCCAAAACTACACGTTGAGAGACCTTCAAGGGACCTGACCTTCAGCCATGGCCCTGAGAAATCAAAGGAATTAAACTCTGTGCCTCAAACTGATCCTTATGGCTGGCCACAAAAGATGACAACCCCCCCACCCCCACCCCCGTACAAACATACAGAACTTGCACAGTTAGCCAGCTGCTCCCTGTGCATGTGACAAGAGGGACATTGGCCACTGTTAGAGACAGGACACCAGGCTGCAGTGCTCTGAGCTTTCTGGCCATAGTTATGCTGCTAAGTTATGCCGCCTGCACGGAGAGGAGAGCAGCCCTCCTAGCCTTGTTTGTATGAGCCGTAATTCAGAGATCCAGCACAGCTCATTAACGCAGAGTCCGGGGAGAGGAGAGGCAGAAATAATGATGCTGTTAAATCAGGCTTCATGAATATGTAACAACATCTTATTTTGCATTATTATGGCCGTTACTTAAAAAGCACTCTCAGCCTTTGTGCTGTCGCCGGTTGCTTTCTGAGCTCTGTCTGGAGCCAGCGATGGAGCTGACAAGGGGCGTTAAAGGGCCTTTCTTGAGATGAAGTGGAGAAGGCAGAGGAAAGCTTTTGAGATCAGTTCCTGGGGAGAGCAGGAATGAAAGAAACCAAACAGAAGGATGTGAGCATCCAGAAGACGAGGAGCTGCGCGTGCACTTTGAATTGGCCCAACGTGTTCACCTGTGCCATAAAGGGGAGGCCATCTGGGTTGTACCCCAAGTGTGTAGAACCATGTATTTGACACATGCAGAGAACGAGGAGGGGAGCCACAGTGTTTAGCACCAGCTGGTGGTTGGGATACAGGACCATGAATGATCTAGACCAGCAGTTCCCAAACTTAATTGGCTTATGTGCAGCCTTCTTTAGTGATATTTGAAATATCACGAGCAAATTTCTTCTTTTAGTGCCCACTTCTTTTAGGCCTTAATAGGCATAAGTGTTTCTGGAGTCATAGTAAAATAGATTCCTACAGAAGTCTGAAGTGTTAGATTACAGCAATTTTTAAACATCTCAGGTTTTTAGACCGTGAATAAAAAAGAATAATCAATTATTATGTCTTCCTTGTAATCTAAGTAACACAAAACATTTGTCAAATGACTTGATATATTTTGGTATGCTGCTAAACGAAGCCGGTGGCTTCACGGTTTAATTTGTCTCATTTAAATTCAAAGTTTCTGCTAATTCTTACTTGGATTATTGTGGAAGATAATACAAAGGTGTCATCTTCTATTGACAATAGGTCCCTGAACCTCACCTGGACACCAGGCAGCTCCAGCTCCAATTCACTCTGGTTCCAATGCTTCAGGTTCCCAGCTCCCCTTCAGTTCCTCCTGAACCAGGGAACTCTGCCAGTCTCACTGCAGCCTTTGGCCTCTCTGAAGAACCTTTCACACAGATTTCCTCCTTCTCTGGTCCCTGGACCCAACTCTTGCTCCCTTTGTAAGGAACAACACAGCCTTCCTTCATGGGGCTGTGCCATGATTCAAGCAGGCTTCTCCAGCCCACCAGTATCCAGATTCCAGCCTCATTCCACAGAGCCTCCCTTGGTCCTTGGACTCACACACTTCTTCCCCTTGCTTCAGGCCTCCCCGCAGCCCTCCTCCTTAGGGCTGGGTTCTGATTTAGGCAGGCTTTCCCAGCCCACCAATCTCCCTTCTGGTTCTCATTCTGGTGAGCCTCTCTTAACTCAAAAAGAAAAGGAGGACTTGTGGCACCTTAGAGACTAACAGATTTATTTGAGCATAAGCTTTGGTGAGCTACAGCTCACTTCATCGGATGCATGTTATGCTTGTGCTCAAATAAATTGGTTAGTCTCTAAGGTGCCACAAGTACTCCTTTTCTTTTTGCGAATACAGACTAACACGGCTGCTACTCTGAAACCTCTCTTAACTCAGTGCTCCCCTGCAATTCTTCTGTCTGGGCTTTCTGCCCTCTACTACTCCTGGGAGTCACCTGTAGTTCACGAAAGCTTATGCTCAAATAAATTTGTTAGTCTCTAAGGTGCCACAAGTCCTCCTTTTCTTTTTGCTAATCTCTTAAGCTGCTTCCTTAACACCTGCCCCCATTCTGCTGCTCCCTTGAATACCTGCTTCCTTAAAGGGGCCATATTGTGAAACAGGGCTTGGCTGGTCCTGGGACCCACTCCCCTTTAAAGGGGACAGACCACCCTTTTACAGCATACCACTTTCAACAAGCTCCTGTACCACCAGTGCCACATGTACCACAGTTGGGGAACTCATGATCCGGACAAGTTCTGTTCTTCCGTCCCTTGGGATTGAGCTAGCAGGCCCATAGCAATCAGAAGGAAGGTTGGTTGAGCGCTTGCCTCAAGCTTAATATGACCTATTTCAATGAATCTCTTATTTTCATATCTTTCCCCACCACCACTACTTCCACTCAGTCTCCGGTGTGCTGTTTCTGTAGGCGGCATAGAGATATTTGTAGTGACTTACACAACATTTTCAGCAGGGGGTATGCAGAAGCTTAGATAGGAGCCACAATGCAAGTAGCTGAGCTTTTATTCCATCTCAGCGTCTGCAGGCCCCATTTAAAGACGGGGGAAACTGATACAGAAAGAGCAAAATAAATTAACCTGTGTGCTGGGGATTTTGATATTGTTGTTGTGAAAATAAACTTGGCATTGGTTCCCCATTTCTTTGTCATCTTGGCTGGTAATGTCCATCTGAAGCCACAGTTACTTGAACTGGGAGCAAAAATCAACAAGCCTTAGGTCCAGATTCTCCACTGCTTCTGTGTTGCCAATTGTACTTATGCAAAATGGGTGTAAAATACTACTGTTCTGATTTGGAGTGGAGAATTGGGCCCTTCATCTATAACAGAGCCAGAGCACCTAGTTAACATGCTGTTACAATGTTCAGTGTAGATGGGACCTAACCACACTCCTAAAGCTTGGACTGTTCAGGGTCTACGCTGCAATCACAAGGTGTCATTGCAGCTCATGTAGACATACCCAAGCAAGTTGTTAATCTCACTAGCTCAGTCCTAGAGCAGGGAAGCTGTAGCAGTGCGTGCTTCAGTCCACTGGAACTCTGGGTAATTATTCATGGAGCTAGCCCATGCTGAAGCATGCACTGCTGCAGCTTCACTGCTCTGGGACCATGAGCTAGCTAGATTCAAGCTAGCTCGGGTATGTCTACCCCAGCTGCAGTCACACCCCATGATGTGTCCTCAGTTTTGGGTCTCCGTGAGGTCCTGTCTACGCTATGCCTTTTAACCCTGTTATGGCCTGGTCCCCTGACTTGGTTAGAGATGCAGTGTTGATGGGGTCCTAGATTCATACACATCATGTTTTTAATGAACTCATGTCCAGCCCACACTCACCCAGCCTGGTCCACTCTTTCCCAAGAACAAACTGAGAGTCTCTCCATTCAGATAGAATTGAGCGAAGCCCAGGCTGGTGTGAGTCTCCTCAGAGCTCACTAGTGTTCCCATTTTTCTCTTCCAGCTCCACCCGCTCTGAAGCTGTCTGTCAATGAGACCCTGGTGGTGAACCCAGGAGATAATGTCACTATGCAGTGCTCACTGACAGGTGGCGACCCACTGCCTGAGGTGGCCTGGTCTCACTCACCCAACCCTATGCCTCACAACAGCCTTATTCAAGAGGGTAACCTCACCATCTGGGGGATCCGCATGGAAGATTCAGGCTACTACAATTGCACGGCCATCAACAATGTGGGGAACCCAGCTAAGAAGACAGTGAATCTGCTGGTGCGATGTACGTCCTTCCACTGCATGCACTTTTAGGGCGAGACTCTGGGTTACCAGCACACGCCATTGTTCATTTAAATAGGGGGTAAATGTGCTACTCCAGCAAGGGACTGGTAGCACTGACTGGAGAAGGCACTGTGCAAGCTTCCCCACCTACAGCTCTGCTGATGCACCTCACTCCTGACTCACAGCACCCATGATTATTCCAGTCCTGTCCTTTCACAGCTCTGCTGATGCTTCCTGGTCCTGACATGCAACACCACAGCAGGCCTTGGGGGCGTGGGGCCATTGCTTCACATGGGGATCTCATTTGGGCATAGGCCTGGGGCATCCCTTTGCCCAGAGCGTGTGGAGCCATTGCCTCCCATCGGACAAAGGGTAGATATCTCACATGGGAATCCCCTTTGGGCACAGGGCATTTTGTCTTCACTAACTGGCTTTGCACCTGTGTTCATCCCAGCCATGAAGAACGCTACCTTCCAGATCACCCCTGACGTGATCAAAGAGAGTGAGAGCATCCAGCTAGGGCAGGACCTGAAGCTCTCGTGCCACGTGGATGCCGTTCCCCAAGAGAAGGTCGTCTACTTCTGGTACAAGAATGGGAAACCAGCCAGGGTCTCGGACCGACTGCTTGTTTCTAGGAACGACCCTGAGCTCCCACCAGTGACCAGCAGCCTGGAGATCATTGACCTGCGCTTCAGTGATTATGGCACATATCTGTGCATTGCGTCCTTCCAGGGGGCCCCCATTCCCGACCTCAGTGTTGAGGTGAACATCTCTTCAGAAACAGGTGAGCCTCCTTCATGGAGGCCTGGGGCTTTGAGGGAGTCGGGTCAGGGGTCACAATATGGATTAGAATCATAAAACCAACATATTCTTTCCAGCCTGAGCTTCGAAGGCCCTCAAATGAGCCTTGACTTCAAGTGTAAGAGCTCTTGTTCCTTCCATTTGGGATGACAGCTATGCTGTGTGACTTGTAGTATCCTCAGATGATCCCTCTCATGTTCCTGATGAGGAGGCTGGACTAAACCAAAGAGAGCAGCCCCAGCATGCCACATTTTATGCGGGAGCCAGTGTATGCTGGGCTGGATGCTGTGGGCATGTCTCGTGAGTGGCCAGTGACCCAGCTGGGATAGGTGTGTTCTAAAGTAGCTAGTTCCTTCCTTTAATATGGAGTCTCAATGGGTTAGTTTCAGGCTTCTAGTGACCTAAGGCACAACATGTCTGAGGATGTCTGATTATGGATTGGGAAGGCCCAGATTGCAGCCCAAACCAACCTCGGAAGGAGATGGTTTTGAAGAAGCCCTGGCCAAGGGCTTATCATGAAGGAACAGCGAGGGAATGGGATTTTACCAAATGTCCCAACGCTGATGGTTGTGGGGAAGGAGGTAGTGGTCTTTCACCTCTTTGCATGGCTTAGAAGAGACACTCCCACTGATATTTTTCCAGAGACTGAGATGGAAGGACCTGGCTTGTGTCCATGGGAGTGTACGGTGGGAGCTGTGTGGTGGGTCTCATAAACCTTCATCCCATGAACAGCTTTAATGATTAGTGTCCTAACTCTAATCCTCAGGACATCTCTTGAATATTTTCTGCAGGAGCCCAGACACTATAAATCTCACCCTCTTTTCCCTTCTCCCAGTAGAGTCAATGGCAAAACTTTCTTACTGGTTTCAGTGGGAGCCCCAAATCTGTCAGTCATTTCTTTAGAGCTGGAACGTACAGATCAAGACTCTTTCGGTTGTGCTAGCAAAACATCAGGTCAGATTCTGTTCTCAGATACACCCGTGCAGTCCCACTGCCTTCCCTGGGATTGCTCAAGTGTGACTGAGAGCAACGCTGCACCTACCTGTAGCTAAATGGTGAGAGAGCCTGAGGGAAGTGAACTGGCTGCAGAATCTGTCCTGATTTTTCCAAACTGCTCCAGAAAGTTTCCTTTTTCATAGTGATGTTAACCAGCTTTGGCTGGTCCGAGTCCTGTCCTTGACCGATCTGATTCCCTGCCTTGTCTGTGCCCTTAGCAGAAAGTGTTGGAATTGGCTCTTGTTTTTCTGACAACCTCCCTACTCCACAAAAATCCTTAGCAATCTGCTCCAAAGAGAATGCCCCCTGATGCTTTGTGATAATGAGATACTGGGCGTTTCAGCATCAAAGAAGTTAATTAATTCATCCTCCTAACAGCCCTGGAAGGCAGGGGAATGCTGCTTCTCTTCTTTTTACAGTTGGGGAAACTGAGGCACAAAACGACATGACTTGCTTCAGATCCCATGGTGAGTTAGTGACAGAGCTGGGAATGTAAGCCAGATCTGGCTGTAGCAGTGGAGTTTAGAGAATACTTCTCCAAAAAAAACCAACCCCCAATAGCTAATAGAATGTGTGTAGCGGGGTGGCTACCCTGCTCCTAAAATAGAAGGGGTTAAAAGCAGCCCTGGAGAGGGCTGTGGCTGGGGATGGCTGATTGGGGAAGCAGCTGCAGCTGGGCCACGCTCCAATCAGGCCCCAGCTGTCCGTATAAAAAGGCTGTGAGCCAGAGGCCCACGGAGTCTCTCTCCAGGCTGGGAGAGAGCAGGGCTTGCCTGCCAGGGGAATGAAGCAGGGCTGGGGAAGGAGCAGGCTACTCCAGGCTGGCAACTCTCCAGGCTGTAGGGCCTGGTCCAAGGCCCACAGAGGTACTGGGAGGCAGAGGAAGGCAGCAGGTCCGAACCCCCTTGCCTATGATGAGTGGCCTTTACACTGCAGTCTGCCCCAGGGAGCGGGGGCTTGGTGATAAGTGGTGGTAGCCCAGACTGAGGCAAGGTGGGGATAGTGGGTTGGGGGTGCCCCAGGAAGGGGAGACCCAGAGGCAGAATGTGGGGGTGCTGCCAGGGGGCAGAACCCAGAGAAAGGAGCACCAGGGTCTGTGAGGGACATGGGGGCCAGAGCTGTGCGGATCACTGGCCTGCAGAGGGCGCTCTATGCTGATAAGCGCTAATTCTCCAATGACCAGCAGGAGGCACCGCAGGGGTGAGTCCGCTCCTTTACAATGTAATAGCTATAAGGTTGTAGGAGTAAGATGGCAAAGGTCTGTATGATCATAGAGTCTGTCCCCACTACGAGGGCTGGACAATATCTGCTGGCCCATATGTAGGCACCAGCTCAAGAGTTAAAAAATCTACAAAAAGGTGGCTGTGGTGGCCCAAAGTTGCTACAACCCTGCTTCCACCAGCAGGAGCAGAAAGGGCCAGCAGAGCACATGGGGGTTGACTGGGAAGAGAACGTGGTGAGGCTGATTGAGGAATCCCATCGATAGTCACTGCCAGCTGGGCTCCTCTGGAGCCAGGGAAAGTAAAGCTGCTGTCCCCAGCCAGAACCCCAAGTGAGGGCAGGCAGCAGCACCATCACCTGCCTCCCTTCAGGCTGAATCCCCCCTGTCCTGCACACATTGGGTAATGGGGGGTGTTTGTTCATGCTGAGGTATCTGGCCCTCTGTGTGCATTTAAGGAGCAATAAAGACCCTCCCCCCCTTCGTGTTTGGCTTGAACACGTTGAGTTTTTCCCCAGAGCCATGGTATTTAAGCAGCAAGGTGGAAACTGCTCTGCATTCCCTGGCCATCTGCTGCCACCCAGCAAAAAAGGCCCCCATTCGCTGAGATGGCCGTCTCCAGTGGGAGGCTCAGAAGAGAGGGCTTTAATTAAAAAAAATTTCCAAATACAATTTGCAGTTTTTCCCTGTGGTGAAAATTGCCTCTCGCCGGGTGAGCATTTGCTGGTGGTGCTGACTGGCGGGGGGGGGCAGCGCTCTCTTCACACCAAACAGGAGAGCATCTGATGAGATTCCATGGCCCACAGGGGACCTGTAAATTGAAAACTCAACTTCTCTGTTGCATAGAGAGGTCGCTACCAAAGAAGACTGATGCCAGAGCCACCTTAAATATGCTCTTAATACAGTTATGTGTTGTGTGTGTGTGAAAATCGTCCCAGTGCTCTCTCTTGTGGGCAGAGGGTAAATTGAGAAATAGTGGCCAGTTTGGATTGAGGTGGCCCTGGAGGCTGGGAGTGGAATATATGAAGCATGTGTATGGAGGCTGGGAGTGGAATACATGAAGCATGCGCCTGTAGGCCACTGTCTCCAATCCAGCCCGTATAAAGAGATTGGATTTGGCCTCCCGCTTCTGGGTACAGATGGGGAATTAAATGGCTAACAAGATTGAGACTAGGATGTGGAGTCTTCCAGCTCTAGATTATCGGTTCTAGCCTGCTTTAGGCTGATAGTGACTGGAAGTGTTTGATAGTAGTTCACTGACGTATGTGAAGTGAGTTGAGGTGTCCTGTCACAGCTGGCACTTTTTGTTGGTGCTGGCACTCTCAGAGGCCATGGGGATGAAACACAACTCTCCACCTAGAGGTGGAACCTCCAAGGGATGGCTGACATTGGCTGGGGCAGAGCATGGGGAGCTTTGCTCTGGCACTACCAGTGCCATTCTTGATTGGAGGGCTGCAGTCTCCAGAGCTGCCAGTGTAACATCCTTCCCCACAAGTGCAACCATCCTTCAAAGGTTTCCCTCATGCTCTGCTGGAAGGATGTTACCTTGACAAACAGTCCCTTTTTATCTTCTTTTTAGTGCCTCCAACCATCAGTGTCCCCAAAGGCCAGTCCACCATCACCGTTCGGGAGGGCTCCAGGGCCGAGCTGCAGTGCGAGGTTCGAGGGAAGCCCAAGCCACCCATCATCTGGTCCCGGGTAGACAAGGAGGCCCCCATGCCCTCAGGTGCCATGACAGTGGAGACTTACGATGGGAAGCTGCGCCTGGAGAGTGTTAGCCGAGAAATGAGCGGGACCTATAAGTGTCAGACAGCCAGGTACAATGGCTTTAACATCAGACCCCGGGAAGCCTTGGTACAGCTCAACGTGCAGTGTGAGTATAACCGCATGATTCTGTAGCTCCTACCTCTGTGCCAGCATGCACTGGCACCTTGCTAAAGTCTGGGCAGGTGATGCTTATGGCGCTGCTCTCCAATAGGGTTGACGTCTCTTTTTTGGATTGAGTGTGTTTCATCTTGTGGACTTTGAAAGGTTTATTTACCTGACGTCCACACACGAGGAGACATGCTAGCCAACCAACAATGTATGCCAGCCAACCGTGGGGGCCTGTTGATCCACTGTTGGTTAGGTTACCTCACTTGTTAACGTAGCACTTGCCTCTGTGTGTGTGCATATGTTACCCACACAAAAATTACATTAAAAGACCATTATTAGGGTTGCAAAGACAAGCACTCAGAAGCTAGGAAATGCCAGAATTAAGGTTGCCTGTTCAACCTTGATTCAGCCCGCTTGTACATCTGCATTATGATACAGTCTTTAATTACATGATCCTATATTACTTTTTCTATAGGACCCTTCCTGCCCCATTCAGGATGGACCTGTTCTGGGGATGAATCAGGGTTGTGTAATGAGGGAAATTGTTGTAGGTAGGTCCCCTGCGTCCTTTCGTGCAGAAGTTGGAACGTGCATAGTGAACAAGGCAGGGGACTGCAAGAAGAGAAAGGATCGTCTTACGGTTAAGACAGTTGAATGCTACTCTGGAGAACTGGATTCTATCCCTGGCTCTGCCACAGGGTTACTGTGTGATGCTAGTCAAGTCACTTAAACCAGACTTTTCAGAGGTGGTCACTAATGGTTTGTTCCTCATTTTCCAGGTGCCTGACCTGACATCTTGTGGTGTGGTTTGCAAAAGTGCTGAACATGCACAGCTGCAGCTGAAGTCAATGGGAATTGCGATTTGAACATATAAACTGCTATATAATGCTAAGTACTCCTAAAAATCAGGTCCTAGGTGTCTCAATTTGGGCACCCAAAATTAGTGAATACTTTTGTCCTTAATCTTGCTGACCCAGTTCCCTCTCTAAAATGGGGTTAATGCCACCCACTTGCCTCACAGGGGTGTTGTGAAAATAAATTCATTCATATCTGTGAAGCACTTGGTTACTACAGTGATGAGCCCCATAGGAAAACCAATGAGGAAATTTGTCTTCAGAGCAGGGTCTGAATACTGTGCAGTAAATAAGGTCTGGGACCACACACTGAACAACGAGGAGAAAACAAAACCTTGAATAGTTACTCATGAAGTGAGCACTGTCTGTTCTGCACACTGAATGAGGCAGGGATCCCGTGGAGGGGGAAAAGCATGTGGTCGTGTAATTAAAGACTGTAGCATAACCCATGTGGACAAGAGGGTCAAATTAAGCTTGCACAGGCAGTCTTAATTCTGGCATTTTCAAATTTTGAGTGCTTGACTTTGCGACCTTAATGCTGTTCTTTTAACCTCGCTTTTTGTGTGTGTAATTTCCTAGCTTTTAAAAGAGAAACCTTTTTACAAAAAGGGCGGGGGGAAGAAATTCCATCGTATGGCATCATATTGACACCCACATGGGTCATCAGCGGGGTTTTAACCTTTAGATCCACCACACAGGCCTTTGCCACATGAGCTAATAGAATAACTGATAGCAGTAGTAGGTTGTCATCCTCTCTGTGGACCAGCATGAGAGGAGGATGGTGAACATTGCCAGAGGGTTTCACAGATATTTGTTGACAGCAGAGGAATGGTAAGACTCCAGAATCTTGAGTTCTGTGGAAGGGAGTGTGCTCGACTGAACACAGAGTCCTCTTCCCCCATTCCCTCCAAGCATGACACCCTTCTGCTCCATCCTATTCAACCTATTTCTGTACCAGTCCTATCTCTTCCACTCCTTGTCCCAGTCCCCATTGTCCTCACCTAGCCAGTTCCAATCTCCACCCCTCATCCCTGTCTCCTTGCCCAGCCAGTCCCAGCTCTCCCCCAAAACCGTAGAACCTCATCAGATCTGTATGCCTCACCCTTTAATTCTTCCCCTCAACCCTACTAATTCTCAGTCCCAGTCTCCTTGCTGAGCCAGTCCCTCCCCGATCCTGGTTCCTCAGCCAGTATCTGTTTTCCCCAACCTGCTGGCTCCCAGTCCCCTTGCCCAGCCAGTCCCAGTCTCCCCCATCTCATCTTCCAGTTTTCCCTCTTGCCCCCACCACCTCTAGTCCCAAATTCCACCCCCACCCTGTCCTCTTGTCCTAATGTTGTCCCCTGCCCTCCCAGATCCAGCTCTTATTTACTTGGCATTGGAATCAGACAGTTTGCTCCTCCAGACTGCCTGGGCCTAGCAGGGGGACCACTGAGAGCAGATGAGATAGAGGCTCCCTGCTTTCTTTGTTCAGATGCCTGGACCTGGTACAGCGCGCAGCTGCAGGAAAAGTCCTACTAAGACCTGCAATGAACATGCACGGTGCAGATGGAATCTTCAGGAAATGTAGCTGCCAAAACTCTGTCTTTACTGAGCATGTGCACACTGTGACCCCTCCCTCGACCCAGGCTTATATCTTGGCCAAATTTGGGCAGATTTTCATGGGGATAGTGGAAGGCACATCTTTGATTTAAAAAGGCCAAATTTGAAGTCCCTGTTCCATGGCATAGGGGGTGCTAAAGCTTCTCAAAGAGAGGTTGCCAGAACTTAACATGGGCAAAACAATATATTATTCCAAGCCTGGTTCTTGGATGTGGCAGATCCATTTTGGCTGGAATTCTCTTTCCCTTCCCCCCTCTTCCCCCCCCCCCCCCCCAAAAAAAAAAAAAAAAAATCAGCCTGAGGCAGGGCACTGGTATGGAAAATTTCAACTTAGATCGTTAAAGTTTGGCAAAGTTGCAAGCAACTAAAAATAGGAAAGTTCAGGTAATATTAATAATGGACCATGCTATCAACCCTACCTATAATATATATACACACACATATAAACAGGCAGCAGGAGAGTACTGAGTGGTGATAGGGATGTTGCCCTGTACTGCCATCCTTGCTGGTGCCCATGTCATGCCATTCTATTTAGATGCCTTGTTGCTCAGTGATACCTCCCTCGGCAGACAAGTGAGGCTGTTCAAATCCCAGACTGGAGTGTTTAGAAGGTATTGGCAATGTTCTGATGTGTGGAGCAGGTAGGGGTCTGGGATAATCTGTGCTCCCCTCTTAGTAATAGTATCTTCATCAGTCAAGTGCTGCACTGGGTAGAATTCAGATAAGGAGAATCCAAGCCTAGCTCCTTTCACTTTCCAGATTAAAGTGAAGACTGTGCTGAATAATATTGACTGGGTTGGAGGGCTGAGGCCAGGGTGGTAACCCTGACCATAGAGCTAGTCTCATCAGGAAAGATTCAGTACTGAACTCCTGTGAAGTCCTCTTGATGATGTGGCAAACATGGGATTGGTGGAGAGAATGTTAATTTGCACTAGCCTGCACCATCCATGGGCTGTGACTAAAGCGCCTAAGTGCTTAGCATAGTCATTCATCAAACACCAACCCCTTTTTCCCCCATCCTCCCTCTGTCATGGCTCGAGAAGGGGTGAAACCTACTCCAATAACCTGGACGAAGCTGAGGAGACACACACATTCAGTTTCTTGCTGTCGGTATCTCCCGTCAGCTCCACGTAAGGACAAGCAACAGTGAATTTTATTTGGATTCGGGTTTGACCCAAATTCCACTAGAAGCCATGCATGAGCCTAGAAATTAACCCCACCCCCTCCACTTCTTCAAGACTGCAGTCTTGGCTAAATACTGAATGGGTCACAGGGACTGAACTTACCAGTCCCACTCACAGCTTGGTTTCTCCGAGGCAGAGCAGCATGGCAGAAGTTTGCAATGCCACTGCCTGCCTGTCCATTTTGTGCCTAAGCAGTGGACTTCAGTCTCCGGTGCTGTCCATCTGGCTCCTTTTACCAGCATGAAATTCCAGTTGTTGAGGTTTGTTTTTAGTGAAAGTGGAGCAAGGCCCAGAGTCACCCCTGCCTCCCAGCTAAACAAACGACCCATCTGTTTATCCAGCTCCCTTTTTGTGTAAAGAGCCGGGTGCCCCAGCAGGGGCTTGCTCTGGTTAATTGAAATGCTGTTCTCCAGTGCGGGCAGCTCATTAGTTTTGTGGCTTGCTCTGGAATTCTAATCTTGTTGGAAATGGGAATCGTGTGGCTTCTGAAGCCTCTATGATGAGCGTGTTCCCCCCCTCCCTCCCGCCGAGCCTGCTCCTTCCATCTGAGAATCCACTTGGGGTGGGGGGGGGTGTTTGTTTGTGTGAGCTCCTTTTGAACCAGCTTACACAGGGGAGAGTGAATTCTGGGTGATAATGTGGTTGTTTTGCTGATTTGTTCCAAAGCTAAAGTTGCAAAATCAATACGGCAGATCTGATTAGATGTCAGAACCTGTTTCTCTGTTTCTTTTTTCTTTTTTTTTTTTTTTTACCCATATAGTTCCGTATTGAGACGAACAGCCCAGAAATGAGCTTTGCTAGCAGTGCTGCAATATGGGAGAGGAAAAAAAGAGATGGGAACAAACCAATCTGCTGCCAAAAAAGTGGTGTTTTGATTCCTTTTTTTATTTATATATTGTGAAAGTGGGAAAAGTGGTTCTCCTTTCATGGTGCATGCTGGAATTGGCTAAGGGCAGCTCTGTGACAGGCCACACAGTCTGTTCCCTGGACTCAGCAGCTCTAGTGGAATAATAGGTTTACAAGAGTGCTTTCTGGCTTTCATCTCTAAGGCTAGGCTGAGAAAATATGGTATAGTGGTGAGAGCAAGGGAGTAGGAGAGCCAAGACTCCCAGGGTTTGGGTCACAGCTTGGTGTGACTAAGTCACTTCCCATCTCTTTGAAAAGGGGATGAAAGTGACCTACCGCACCAGGTGAGAGTTAATGCCACAAAGCACTTTAAGATTCTTAAATAAATGGGCTATAGAAGAACCAAGTATTATTATAATAAATATAAAACTGTTTAGCGGCTTGTTTCAAGGCTCGGTAGTCACTTTCTGAAGAAGCACAGTTAAGCACAGTATATGTCAGAGATGCATATTAAAATTAGGGACAGACAACCAGGTTCAGATAGAGATAGGGCTGATCCACAGATTATGGGCCTGGGTTAGTACCTCTGCAAAGTTCAGCTGTGTTTAGAATCCAAAGTGTGGTTCGGGCCATCTCAAACAGAGAGCAGCAGTAACTAGAATCTGGTCTCAACCACGCATCCCAAAGCCAGCAATAACATAAAAGTAACTAATCATGAAAACTATTTGACCTCTGGATTTTAAGTATCCTAAAAGCAAGACAAAGAGTCTTTATAGTTACCAAAAATGGCAGAGGTTGATTTAAGTTCTAACCTCTTTGAAATTATTGTCCTATGTCCACAGACATGACATTTTGTTAGATATTTGCATTGTGGTGGTGCACCAAGATGTAACAAAGCAAACTGTATGATGTTATATCCTGGGTGCAGTATCCTGCCGGGATAATATTAAGTTAATCCAAAAGATTTTCCGGTCCTGAAAGCCATGCCTAGTTTGTAAGATGTAGGACAGCTCTGTCACAATCTGAATCCACCTATTCCAGTTTCCACCCACGTGCCACATGACACCAGAACATCTATTCCAGAATGTGTCCTGCTAATACACTGGATAAGATCAGTTGTCCATCTAATTCAACTGCCCCTGGTAGTGGCCTACACTTGGCACTTCAGAGCAAGATATATTGCCCTATGTGACGGGGCTTCACTTACCATGCTGGTGCCGCCTTCTGGTTGTCTTGATGATTAGCTGCGCAGGTTGGGTATGCCTATTTCTGGTAATGCTTTACTCGCCGTCACTTCTGCTCCCAGACCCCCATCACTCCAAGGTCCACGGCATCCTCTTCATGACACAGCCCTCCCGACAGGTCACAGTCTTATACTGTCCTGCTGAGCTCTGATTGGCTGTTCCTCACAGCCCTTCTACTATTGGCTGCTTCTTGTGCAGCTTCCCTAGGGCCCTCCCTTGCATGCCAGAGTGGGTGGATGCCCCATCACACCCTACAATACAACTGACCATGTGTCTGGGGATTCCCTTCTGGACCCTACAAGTCAATAGCTTATGCAGGAGAACTATTGACCTTTATACTCTAAATTGTCATTCTTTTTCATGCTGAGGTTCACAGATCTGTTACAATGGGTTCTTCAGCCTACTTACAACTTGGGGGCAGAACCAGACCACTCAGTCCCTGGCAGCAGGGAAACACCCCATCCCCTGAAGTTCCCTCCATTTTTTTCTGCCTTTACAGCAGCTGCTGGCTCAGCCAGGCCTCCCTGTTGCAGCACTTTTCTGAGGGAAATGCCAAACTTTATATCCAGTGTTTAGACAAACAGTTTGGCTCAATAATGTGTCTAATTCCCAGCTGTGTCCCAGGGCTGCATTTTGGGGGGATTGTCCCCTCAGCTCTGATTCCCCTCGGAAGCATCTGCAGTGGCTGGAGTGAGCTGAGAAAAGCCAGAGGGGAAGGGGCTGTGTCTCCTGCTTCACTCCTTTATTGACTGTCCCGTTGGGGAGCGTGGCCCGCTTTCTGGGCAGGCCACAGTTTTCCTACCATGGCCCCTTCCCCAGCAGAAGAGGAGCCAGGCTAAACTGGAGAGGCCCGCTCTGCCGGACAATATGCAGCACTGACTGGGTGGGGGTTGTCTTGTCCCCTCCCCTGCCCCCAGCAGGAAAGGAAGTAGGAAGGATTGAAAATGAAAACTTGGATGAACTGATTATTGGTCTCGTGGACCATCAAAAATAAATCAACAAATAGAACTTACTTTACTGGCTGGTGAAACATCCATTGTTAAACCAGTGAAGCAAAGCCTTGTGTGGCTGTAGCCCAAGAGGGCTTTATTGTGGGTGTATAATAGCGTCCAAACGAAAAGGTCAAGTCTCCCTAGTATAATACTCTCAATGTACTCAAGAGAGGACAGTTTGTGCAAATCTCTCCATTAAATGCTCCATTAGTGCATCCACCTTATTCCCAACCCTGCGTACTAATAGAGACCGACCTTGGAACCTCTATGCAGCACTACCCAGATGGAACCCCTACAGGAGGTGTTGTTACTTCCTATTCACTAGAGCAGGCTGCCACGTTGGGAGCTTCTCCTTAAAACTCACCTCAGAGTTGTACTTTGAATTCAGGCAGGTAGTCCTTTCAGCTGTCGCAGCATTCATTCCTGAAGTAAATTCAAGAAATAGTCCTCCTTCAGTTAAGCATCCAGTCATTAGGAACGCTGACAGTCTCAGGGCAGAGCAGTCGTGTCTGCTGCATTGAGACCTATTAGATGGCCATTAGTTCACCACATTTTGCATATTGGTCATCCAGCCTTAGCCGATGCCTTTCCTTTCTTTTGGCAGAATTCTTCTTCGTGCCTTAGTGCCCAGAGGAAGGTGGAATAATTATGTATAAATCTCCCTCATTTTGGATGTCCATAGTTAAAGAATAATCCTGCTTCCCACCCTAGAGGCACACTGCTATGAAAATCCCATTATAATGGATTTGTGGAGCTTAGTATGAGGGAGAACAAAAACATTTATCCATGCTTACTTGAGAATTTCCTTTCTTTCCTAATAAGGTCCAGAGATCTGGCCCATCTGGGAGACAGATGGATCATCGAGAATAGAGATGGAAAGTAACATCCAAAGGGTTTGGGTTTGTTGGGGAGAATTTATCCTCAACCCAAATCAAACCCAATCTGTAACTTAAAGAAGATTTGAATTAGCCTGGTGGTAGAAGTTATCGCAACAAGAAGAGAGGCAGGGCATTTCCCTACTACTAGCAACAAGAAAGAAGGATTAATAGGTGGTTAGGATAATCGCTTAGGACTTGGGAGACCCAGGTTTGAGTCCCTGCTCTGCAACATACTTAGTGTGACCTTGAGCAAGTCATTTAACTTCTCTGTGCCTCAGTTCCCAAATAGCACTGCCCTACCTCCCTAGTGGTGGTGTGAGGATACATACATTAAAGGTTTTGCAGCACTCGGCTACTACAGTGGGGCCAGATAAGTACCTGTGATACATAGGTCTGGTTCTGCCCCCAACCTGCAAGCAGGCTGAAGTGCCCATTGTAACTATCTGTGGATCTTATTACTCAAAGGAAATTTTCAAGTAAGCACAGATACGTTTTCCTGTTCTAGCTCATGCACC
Organism: Chelonia mydas; assembly: GCF_015237465.2. Classification (NCBI taxonomy): domain Eukaryota; kingdom Metazoa; phylum Chordata; order Testudines; family Cheloniidae; genus Chelonia; species Chelonia mydas. Next base: position 144,780,878 of record NC_057851.1, on the reverse strand, counting down.
TTCAAATGTTATTCCTGGTGACACACAGTTGCTTCATCCCTTTTTGGAATCCTCCTAAGCAGTTTGCAGTGCTGTACATCAGGCAAGTAATAACCTGCATCAATGTGACCTGTTATCTGTGGTACTAACAGAAGCGCACAAGGGGAAGAAAGGGGCAAAACCGTAAATAAGTAAAAAAGCATCAGTGGATATACACAACTGAAAATGGAAATGCATTAAACTCTGCTTCGATCAGCTTTGGAAGCAATCCCTCAATGTCGGAGCTTTTTGCTGGTGCCCTACCTCCACTAAACCACAAGCGTGGCTATTCATTGCTCCATTAAAATGCTCTCAAGACTTCCTGGCATGGAGCCTATCCTGGGGGTTGGCTAGAACTGGGCTGTTGGCTCCCATAAACTCCCAACAGCTTTTTGTGATAGTTTATGTGCAGCTAGTTGCAGAGACATGAATCCATGTCCCAGATCTGGGATGCGTGACTGCTGGTGAGGTGACCCATATCTCCAACTCAGAGCTGCCTTCTCCATCTTACTCGATTTGGCCATCTGAGCTGGAGTTTGGAACCACCTGCTAAGAATTTTAGCCTTGGGCTGTTTTATTTGTTGTATTAGCCTTTTAATTCTCTTTGTCTGTAGTCTGCTGCAGCAAAGCAGTTCTCCTGGTGACCGTTCCCATGGGGCTAGGGCTACACTACAGACCTGACGGTGGCGCAGCTGCACTGGTGCCACTCTTGCGCACCTAGTGTAGACTCTCTAAGTCAATGGGAGAGAGCTCTCTTGTCGACTTAACTACTCCAGCCCCATGAGCAGCGATAGCTATGCTGGCGGGGGAAGGTCTCCCGCGGATGTAGCGCTGTCCACACTGGTGTTTAGGTTGGTGTAACTTACCTCACTCAGGGGGGTGGCTTCTTCACACCCTGAGCGAGATAACTTATACCGCCGGAAGCTGTGATGTGTATGTAGATAACGAGGGTCAGAAGATGGCCCTCCTCCCCACCTTTCTATACCTGCTCCACAAGAGAGACCCTGAGGGTCTGAGAGCCCCCAACCCCTGCCCAAAACTCTGGGGTTGTGTTTTTTTAGCATCCACATGATTAAAGACCAGCTGAGGTTCTGGGAAGTAAGATCTTTCCTCAAAGCCATGAGGAAATTATGCCTCCAAAGTGTTTGCAACCCCAGGGGACTTTCTTAGTGCAAAGGAGAAATTAATTATGGTCACATGCATGCCCTTGGACTGGTACTCTTTAAATAGAATGGCAGCTACTCACAGCAGATGTAAAGTCTGATTCTGTGATCCAGTCCCACTTTGTGATGAACACCTCCCCATGTTCATCCCCTGGCCACACTCTACAGTGGTGAGTTACATGGTTTTAGTGAGCAGACTGTTCTCGAGAGTGATATATGTAAATGCCTCTTCTAAGCGACAGTTTAGTTACTCCCTATGCTTCTGACTAAACATGCTGTGATCAACACCCAGTTTCTGTGCCTGGGAATACACTGCCCAGAGGCTGTGTATGTGCGTGCAAATGCACGTACCACTGCCCTTTGAATAGTATTAGGACTGCACAGCTCTGTGCCATGGGCCATATGTTGTTAGTAGCTAACGGAGATTCTCCTTTAGCTCTAGTTGTAGTGGCTTGCCCTGCTGGGGTAGGGTTCAGTTCCATCCCTGCTATTGCGGTGGTGTTCCGGATGGCCACGGTGCAAAGCATAGTGACACCCATGAAAACTTAGGTGACCGTGGGTTTGTTATGCTAGTCAGGGAAGGTATGTACTGTCCAGCAGCCCTGTGGTGTAGGTGACCGAGATCTTGGCAGCTGCTCCATTGGCATTTTGGATTGACTTTTAGAAATGGATTGTGTCAAATCTGGGAGTTGGTGTATGTAACTCCTGCTGACTATAAGGCATCGTCAGCCTTACCCTCCTGCCAGCCTCATGGCATTGGAGAGGTGTTCCATAAGTCCGGCGCACTGCGCTCCACACCCTGTAGCCCTTTCTGCAATGAAAGAAGCTCCGTCCCTGAGATCTATGGTGTTTGCAGTCATAGCCTTTGCAGGTCTAAACCACAGGATCCCCAGAGTAGCCAGTTCCCGGTCTCTGGCATTCAGTGCTGTGCTGAGCTGTGCCAGGGAGTTGCTCTTTGGAGGCAGTTTGTTCTGAGTTTTGCAGCATAAGAACTGGGAGGATTTAGACTCATTTAATTATGTTTCTCTTTGGTGTGTAATCATTAGAACTCTCTGAGGGGCATTTCAGTCTCTTTCTTCTCTGCTTGTTGCTTCATGGAAAGATTCACGCACCCTACCATTAATGGGAATTTTCTTGGGAAGCCTCCTTTGTGCAGTGAGCTCTTTTGGTTTTCTTTATGTGATTGAAATTGACCCAGCAAAGCTTGTGTGGACAGTGCTACGGCTGGGGGTTACTGGACATGGGGCAAGGCGAAGAAAGGGGTATCCAAATGGCCTAAAGGGGGCACACACGAGCAGTGGAGAGAGGGAGCCTCTGAAAGCAGTTTGGCAAAGCTGGCATGTTCCAAGCTTAGCACCGGATACATTATACTCAGAGAGGTAAAGGGACTGTCACTGCTGCTCTTGGCTGAGTGGCTGATTGGCAGCTGCGAGGGAAGGAGTTTCTTAGTTGCTCCTGATACCCAAGTCATGGCTGTGGGTAGATTAGTGCTGCCCCTGCCCACATACCCTAGTCTGGGTGGGTACAAGACACCATATGGCAGCCCTGTATCTATATCTGGATGCCAGCAGGAAGGGCAGGGGGAAATGTCCCTGGAATAGGACACATGACTGCTCCTCGGCTAGCATCCTGCCAGTGCTTTCATTCGAACACTTATGCAGACTGTTGTTCAGCCCGTAAATATCTTTGTGGTTGTAATGAGGGACTGAGGCAAAACTTGGTGTATAAATTCCCAGCGCTGAGAGATTATATTTGTTCGGTTCCAGATGAGAACTGGTTTAAATCTGTTGTTCTATTTCTTGGTTATGGGGGAGGGGGACAAATACACTTTTCTATAAACTGCCCCGATCCTAATTTTTGGCCAGACTCTCCTGCAAAAAAGGATCTAATTTTATATGAGAGAGAGAGCGCGAGAGAGCACCCTGCAGATATTGGGTTGGGCCGGTGACTGTCATTTTCTCTGTTCATACTGTGCCAAGTACAACAGGGCCCTCATGTAGTGGAGGTCTCTAGGTGCTGCCATAATGCTCATAGTACTCTGTCGTGTCAGATAGCCCTATGGGGATTCATGCTCCAGTAGCTCTCTTCCCTTGGCTGTGGCTGAGCCAGCTGTGTTAAAATAAGCCCCCGGATCCTCCCTGAAGCTTTGCCCCCAAACTGGAATCTGAAATCAGCTCCCCTGAGGTTTGTGGATGTTCAGTTCTGGTCTAAATAGAAACTACACAGCTGGCACCCATCTCTAATCTATGTGAATGTTCCCAGGATGGAAAGGCTCCCTGGCCCATTTGTAGCATACCCAGCCCTCTGATGAGCTCCCCCACGGAAGGAACCACCATTTTGCCCAGGTCTCAGGGCCTGTCTGGGCTCGGGCCATCTCCTGTGTTGTGGCCTGATCTGTAGCGCTAACATCACTTGGATGCCAGAGAAGAGAGTTGGGAGGCTGCTCTTTGGCCCTCATTCTCTAGGGCTGGGAGCAAGGCAGGGGAAAGAGGGGTATGTCTTTCCATTGCTGAATGCTGCATGCACCCCAGCTAATTCTCAACGCCCTGGAGAGAGCCATGCTGAGTCTGGAAGGAGAGCCACCACAATTCAGGAAATGTTGTGGGAGCAGAGGAAGAGGAGGTCATTGGGGGAGATAAAAGGAAAATGTGGGAGTCTCCAAAAGAAGTCCCTTCCCAATACTAACCATCAAGCTCTGCCGAAGTGCCTCAGGCACAGTGCAGATAGTCCCTACCCAAGCCCTTAGGTGCTAAACCAGGAAGAAGGGCCACTGGGACTTTGTGACATTGAGAGCTGAAACCCAGCCAGCCCGAACACCTACATTTCCCTGAGGGAGGAGCAGTAACTGCTTGTTGCTGGAGTTCACCAGTTTGGGTATGCCTGTAGCTTTGTCCTAGCTGCAGGCTGTATCTTAGGGCATTTTCCTGTTTCTGCTCACGTGGGTTCTAATTTCCACCCCTACCCCCACTTCCCTGCCGCACAGTCTCCTCTTCTTCCTATCCTCAAATTTCAGCTGTGATTTTTGGGTTTAAATGGTCTCCAAAAATCAGATAAAGTTGGCAAGTAACTTGGTGAGCCCCAAGTGAGGCTGCATATCTTGCATCAGTTCACAGCAGAACCCGCATTGGACGCAGGGATTGACAGCCAGGGCCTGAGTCTTATGTTTCTATGCAGACCCACTGCATTTCATATGGTTTCACGCTTGACTGTGAGACTTTCACACAGCTCTGGTCACAGCCGACCTTAGGAAACCTCTCATTGCAACTGACTGGGTGGAATCCTGTCTCTAAGCCTGGATTCTTCTCTTCTGAGCTCCTGGGGTGCGGGGAGGGAAGGTAGTCAGGGAGGGTTGAAAACTCTGCTCAGAAGGGGATGGGAAAATCTTGCATTGCTTCACAGTGACCTATGTGGCTGAACATTGCGTGGCAATGGTGAGTCATTCTGACGACCATTCCAGCCAGTCATCGATAGTCCAAGGAAGGTTGCTGCAACCTATTTCTGCTTCAGATCCGATGAGCTCCATAAATCTCACCCCTTGCAAATGTGCTGAAACGTGGGCCCAAGTCTTCTGGGTGCAACTGATAGCAGGAGTTGGCTGTCATGCCAAAACTAATGCTGGTTCCAGAGAGTGGCTGAGGGCTAGCTCAAGGGACAATAAATGAAAACGGCATTTGCACTGATCAGGGATTTCCGTACTTAGTGTTTATAGTGAAGACACTTTACCATCCTAATTGTGAGCCAGAATATAGTAGCTAATAGCAGTTTAATGCAATATAAATGGGCTCAAAAGTGATGGCCCTGCTGGGATTTCCTTAATAGTTCATAGCATATGCATAGTACATGGCCTCCTGGCCAATTACTTGCTGTGCTGTGAAATGGGAGACTGGGGCTTTGGCAAAGAAGAGAGAGGAAGTGGCACTCAGTGTAAGATGTTTTGCTGAGGACAGGATAAAGGAGAATTTGAAGAGATGAGACAATAGCAATCGCTAGTTGGGTCTGAGGAAAATACCGGGACACGCGGGGGCCAATTTTCATTAGGCCTCCAATAGTGATTTGCCTCATCTTTTGCTTTGCACTTGTTTGTGCATGCAAAATCTGCATTTGTATGTAGACACAAGCAGTTGTGCATTTTAGTTTGGTGCATAGGCACCCATCACTGACTTTGCATGTGCACATGAAAAGTATTTTGTGCACACAAACGAAGCTATTTTGTTGGAAACCCATTAGAAATTTGGGTTTCCTTATGGCTAAAGTTGTGCCTCCCAAATTCTCTTCACAGGCAAATAGTGGGGTGGAAGCCCACCTTCTGCAGAATTGTGAGAAAGCAAAAGATCGTTTATTCTCACCTTGAGGTTTTTCTGCTGTCTGCACAGGTAGAGAAATTATTTAATTGCCAAGAATAACTTTTTCTTCACTAACGGATCTAATAGATTCAAAAAAAATTTTTTTAATGCCAGAAGGGACCATTATGTTCTAATCTGACCACCTACATAGCTCAAGCTAAAGACCCACACCCAGGAATCGCTGCATCAAAGCCATCACTTCTGTTTGAAATATAGCCATAGGACACAGAGGTGGGGGGGGGGGCACATAGGCCATTGCCCAATCACTTTTTGGCCCACAGCAACCCAGCTTGGGGCAGGTGACCCAGTGATGCAAGGACCAGGAAAGGGGCAGGTCAGGGCATCACGGGGGACAGCCCCGCCGGCAAGCTGTGGTGAGAGCCGATGAGGCAAAACAAGGAGCCAGGACAGGAACCACTGTGGGGTAAGTAGTGGTGCAGGCTTGTTCTCTAGTGCCTCTCCAGGGGCAGAACGCCCCCTTGTGAGGTTCCCCTCATTTGAAATGGCACTGTGCAGCCAGGGGCTGTTGTGTATCTTTTAGAAAGACACCCAGTCTTGACTTAGACTGCAAATGAGGGGGAATCCACAATGGCCTAGGAGCTAGGCACCCAAATACCTCAGGACATGGGTCCAGATCCTCAAAGCTAAGTTGTTCCAGTGATTTATTACCCTCCCCATTAAAATTTTGTGATTTATTTCTAGTCTAAATTTGTCTAGCTTCAGCTTCCAATCATTGGAGCTCATTATCTCTTTTTCTGCTAGATTAAAGAGCCATTTTCTATTAGAAATCTCTTCCCCATGTAGGTCTTCTAGACTGTGATCAAATCATCTAACATTCTCTTTAACACAGTAAATAGATTGAGCTGCTTTAGTTTCTCACTATAATGCAGGTTTTCCAGGCCTCTAATCATTTTTGTATTTCTTCTGAATCCTGTCCAATTTGTCAACAGCCTTTTGGAAGTGTGGACACCGTTACTGGACACAGTATTCCACTAATAGTCTCAATACAGATGTAATACCACCTCCCTACTTGATATTCCCTTGCTTATAGAGCCAAGGATTGCATTTGCCTCCTTAGCTACAGCATTGCATTGATACCTTATGTTCAGTTAGTTATCATGACCCCTAAGTCGTTCTCAGAGACAGATTTCCAGGATAGCTCTTTTATGTGTGACTTTATATTCTTTGTTCTTAGACACATGACCTTGCATTTGGCTGTGTTTAAAAGACATTATTGTTCAAATGAACCCACCTTGCCAAGCAATCCAGGTTCGTCTGTATTACTGACCTGTCCACATCATTATTTACCAAGCCACTATTTTATTCTACCAATTAACTGGAAGATAATATAAAATCATTGTCAGTAAAATTTGCAAAGATATTGATAGCATTATTGAATAGCATTGGGTTGAGAAGAGATCCCTGGGGGACTGCACTAGTAACATTCCTCATTTACTATTACTTTTTGCATTCTATTAGTTAACCACTTTTTAATCCATTTAACATGGGCTATATAGATTTTTCTATAGTGCTAATGTTTTTTAAATCAGAATGTCCTGCGGGACTAGGTCAACTGTCTTACAGAAATCTAAGGGTGTTATGTCAACAACTTCGCTTTTCTCAAGCAAATTTGTGATCTTTTCAAAAACCAATATAAAATGTATTTGACAAGAGTGATTTTTCCAGAAAACCAAGTTTGGCATTAATTATGCTGCCATCTCTAAATTCTTTACTAACTGCATCCCATATTGGTCTTTCCATAATTTTGCCTAAATCAGTAAAGAATTAAAAGATTTCCTGACATTCAGCCTAAATTTTTATTTTCTTAAGTTGACCCTATTAATCCTGGTTACCCTCCGTTGGTCCATGCTAAATTACTCTCTATCCTTAGTGTTTATATCCTTCAGATATTTGCAAACAATGTTAACTTATCCCTCCCTTCCCCCAGCTGTAGCTTAGCCAGGCTAAATATATTTAAATCTCTTAATCTTTTCCCGTAAGTAAGTCCCTCCGCCTTTTTAATCATTTTTCTGTTCTTTTCTAAACTCACATCACTTTCACTATCGTTATAGTAATGAAGTGCTCAGAACAGAGAGCTGGAGTTTCCCCGAGAGCTGTAGAGAGAAGGCTCTCCACACTCTGATCTGGGACATGATTCCTCTGAGACCAAGGTTCCCAGATCTGAGTGCAGTATCCCAGGTGGGTTCTCCCCAGACAGGTTTAGCCCTTCCCTGATGGGATGGCTCGGCAATCGACATATGTTACCCAAACTCATAAAAATGCCATCGTCACTGCTGAGTGCTTTGAGTGCTAGAGGTGCCCCAGTCAATGAGGGGCATCACAAAGAGGTTTCAAAAAGCTGGATGCCATATTACAGAATGCATGATAACTGCAGCCGTCCAGATAAGAACTGCTGAAGAACTGGTTCAAATCTGGAACCTAATCCTGAGTTTTGGTGCCTGGGGTGAGAATGGGGGATGTATGACAATTCTTGTTGGTGTAATCAGAAGAGCCAGGAATGGGAGTGATTGACGCTTTGTAGCATGGACCCCCGTCATTGCCTCCCGGGAATAAAATCCATCCTGCCCTGATGGAATATGGAAAGAAAAGCAACACGAGAGCGCTCCAGTCTGTCACTGGGAAATGTACTTCCTGCCCCTTGCCTTGCAAGCTCCCCTCTGCTGCAGATTAAATCCCTTCCACTTGATGTTAAAAGGATGACTGTGTGAGGTGCTGCTGCCTCTGCGATAAGTGGACTCAGCTCCTCTGAGATGTTCCTTTGATGCCAGCCCAGTTTGAAGTCTGTCACTGAAGGAGTCTGGCAAATCAAATGTCAAAACGTGTTTATCTGGTGAGTGGGCTAACAAATAAATCTCTCTCTGGGTCTGAGTCCAGATGAAATGAGACAGAGCTGTTGACCAGATGGGGAGGATGAGGGAAGCAGGCACTGGGCGTGGGCAGCAGACAGCGGTCCTTAAGTGGATGCCAGTTCTGTCACTGGTCTCCTTCTGTTGCCCTCTGCTGCAGAAAGCACCCTTGTCAAGGTTCCTTCCCCACTCTGAACTCTAGGGACCTGTATGAAAACCTCCTAAGCTTACTTTTACCAGCTTAGGTTAAAACTTCCCCAAGGTACAAACTATTTTACCTTTTGCCCTTGGACTTTCGCTGCCACCACCAAACGTCTAACACCGGTTCCTGGGAACGAGTCCATTTGGAAACATCTTTCCCCCCAAAATCCTCCTAAATCTTACACCCCCTTTCCTGGGGAAGGTTTGATAAAAATCCTCACCAATTTGCATAGGTGACCACAGACCCAAACCCTTGGATCTTAAGAACAATGAAAAAGCATTCAGTTTCTTAAAAGAAGAATTTTAATAGAAGAAAAAGTAAAAAGAATCACCTCTGTAAAATCAGGATGGTAAATACCTTACAGGGTAATTAGATTCAAAACATAGAGAATCCCTCTAGGCAAAACCTTAAGTTACAAAAAGACACAAAAACAGGAATATCCATTCCATTCAGCACAGCTTATTTTCTCAGCCATTTAAAAAAATCAGAATCTAACGCATCTCTAGCTAGATTACTTACTAAATTCTAAGACTCCATTCCTGTTCTGTCCCCGGCAAAAGCATCACACAGACAGAGAGAGAGGCTTTGTTTCTCCCTCCCCCCAGCTTTTGAAAGTATCTTGTCTCCTCATTGGTCATTTTGGTCAGGTGCCAGCGAGGTTATCCTAGCTTCTTAACCCTTTACAGGTGAAAGGGTTTTTCCTCTGGTCAGGAGGGATTTTAAAGGTGTTTACCCTTCCCTTTATATTTATGACAACCCTGAATAAGAATGATTTCTATGAGTGCACAATGCCTGCAGCTGTCAGAAGCCACAGAGCTCTGAATAATGCAGCTAAAGCCAGTTGCTGTAAAGTGCTCCAGAGTTTCGCTAGTGGGCTTGGGATGTTCCTCCCCTGTAGAAACCGTGTCCAAGAGCGGTAATAGGGAGAGAATATGTCAAGTGTCACAGCTTTGGCAAGAGAGTCCCCATCACAAGGCTCATTGCTCCTCTCTGAGACAGGCAGCATTTGCTAGTAGTCTGAGCACAAGACTGAGGGCCAGGAATCTCCTGAGTTCTAATCCCAGCAGTGACACTGACTCCTGCTGAAAGCCCAGAAAGTAGGGTCAGGCAATTAGACCTGGAGTCAGGGCTCCTGGATTCTATTCCAAATTCTGCCACTGACTCCTTGTGTGACCTTAAATCATGTAATCCGTCTGCCTCTCTGTCCCCCCCTAAGTGGTGCTGGTAATACCCCAGCTGACAATTCTTCCCACATTAGTAATGTCCAAAAGCTGTTACCATCTAATGCCTGATGAGAACCAAGTTGAACATTTCCATGAGGTCAGATCCACGAGACAAACATCACTTCCAGGGCTGACATTGATTAGCTTCTTTTCCTGGCAGCCTCAACAAAGAGACCAAGGACTGAAAGGGTCATGGAGACTGAACTTCCCTATTGCCCCAAGATCCAGACGAGGAGCTGAAACCCAGTCTGAGGAGAGAAGCGGGGTATGGCGGAAGCTTGCTCTGTCCCTGTTCTGTAGATAAATAGGACTGTTGTTGTTAACCCTTAGCACCCGGCTTCTACATCTTATCTGTATAAAAGGTAATGGCTAAGAATTCAAATTAAACATTCTGACAGACCCAGACCAGTGGAATACAGGAGTCTGGTTGAAGGCAAATATACTGGCCGCTGGATGAACAGTTTTCTGTTCCCTGAGTGACCAGAGCAGGGGCTGCACTAGAGCAATCAGGAACCTGGTTTAAAAAGGACCTCCCATCAGTTAGGGGAGCGTGTGCAAGGAGTGAGAAGGCGTGCTGCTGGAGGACTGACGAGTACAAGTGTGATCAGGCTTCAGGAGGAAGATCCTGTGGTGAGGATAAAGAAGGTGTCGGGAGGAGGCCATGGGGAAGTAGCCCAGGGAGTTGTAGCTGTCATGCAGCTGTTACAAGAGACACTGTAGACAGCTGCAATCCACAGAGTCCTGGGCTGGAACCTGGAGTAGAGGGTGGGCCTGGGTTCCCCCCCTGCCACCCTATCCCCCTCAACTCCCTATCTGAGACAAGAGGAGGTGACCTGGACTGTGGGTCCCACCAGAGGGGAAGGTCCCTGGCCTATCCCCTGACCCACTAGGTGGGTCAGCAGAGACTGCAGGGATTGTTCTCCTCCCTTTCCCCATACTGGCCAGTAATGAGGTTAGCTGCGTGAATGGCAGGCTTGAGCCACTAGCAAAAGTGGCCAAACTGAGGGCTGCTGTGAATCTCTGAGGCAAGCAAATCTGCCAATAAGTGCAGGACCCACCAAGGCAGAGGAGGAACTTTGTTGCAACATATTAATGATTAATAGTCAATATTTTGCTATTATAATTGTCTTACACTGCTTTCCTTCCCCACCAGACTTTTCCTGGGTTGGGACCTCGCCCCTTCATACTTTAGGCCCCACCCTTTGAGTTGACACAACTCTGGTTTTCAATAACTTTATCTGTTGCTGGCTGCTTTCCCCTCACTTCCTCTGTCTGTTTTGGGAGCAGTTAGGGAGTGTCTAGTGCTCCCAACTTAGCATTCAGACTCAAAACAGAAAGCAAGGTAAAGCTATAGCCCAGCTATAAACAAAAGGCTTTGACCACCTATGGCTTTGAGGATCATTGTATTTTACAGCAGTAATTCTTCTCCTCCCTTATGACAGGTTTGCTCTTTTCAGCAGCAGTTTACCTGCAGTTTCACTGCTTTTAACTTTCAGTGATTTTTATTAAAAGGCCCAAACATACAGGGGATTGGAACGCCTGGTGGCTGGTAATGGGATACACAACCTTTCCCTTCCACATTGCTACTTTGAATCCAGCCAGCAATGACCAAGAGCCATTCCTAGCTAATGGCTGTTCTGAGGTCCTTGGGAATTCAGTAGCGGGGGACCAGGCGGTCTCAGCCCGGTTCCTAGTAGGCAGCAATACACCACAGAAATCAAACCCACAGATGGTGCTAATTGGCTGATTGTTTGGCTTGCACGGTCTGCTCAAGATTTGTCATTTAGTTTGGATGAAAGGTGTTGTCTTGTGTGCAAGGAGACTAGCATACAGAAGGGCTGCTCCTATGGTCCCCAACTGCAGGAAGCATTGCCTGAGGTTCAGACTCAAGTTATGTCCCGTTTTACTGGGGAATTCCTTAAATCGAGGTGCTGAAACTCCACAGGGAGGTGCATAAGTATGAGCTTTATTGATCAGGTCTGTGTTGCATGGCTATCCCAGCAGCATTCGCTAATTGCCCAAAGTCCTGTCTCAGCAAGCAATGGGCTCAGTATAAAACCTGGGAAGATTATCAGTCTCTTCTCCCATTGTTCCGAAGTCCTGCTTGGGAATCTGGTGGGGCTTGTCCCTGGATCTGACACACTAGACATTAAAGGGTCTACTTTCACCTTCTCTTCACATTAGTGCTGGGGGCTTAGTTTCCCCACTTTCAGCATAAAATACTCCCTGTCTGTGATTCTTCTCACAGGGTGGAAATGGTATCAACTACCCTCAACCGTTGCCCTTATTGCTGGATCTTGTGCATCAATCTCTGGCAGCCATTGAGTGCTGGCTCCCTGCAGCCCTCTGTGATGCTCAGAAGAGTCAGATAGAAAATTGAATGTGCTGCTCTTTCTTTTCTTTTTTTCCCTTGTATGTGACTCTTGGCATTTAAAACTCTGAGGCCATGCATGTCCCCAGGGAGAATTAAGCCAGAATATAAAATAAAGCTGTGCTCCTGGTTGGTGACGATCAGAGGGGGAGGAGGAGGGAAAGAGGAAATGTAAAGAGTTAGAATAAATGCCAGAGTGACCTTGTCAAGGGCTTGGATAGTCAGAGTGAAATGTGGCCGAGAGCTTCTCCGGGTGCTTCTTGTGAATGCAGCTGGGGCTGCTGCTTTTCAGTTCTTCCATAGGAACTGCACTGCCTGCCAGCCTAGGTTTGCTGGGGTACAGAGGTGTTCATCCATGCTGTGTGGAGGGCACTGGCCTTTGGAACTTCTTGCTGTGCAGAAGACTGGATGCTAACATTGGGACACTTTCATAGGCATGTCAGGCCTGGCATCTTGCCAAATTCTAGTCTGGGTGATCCCATTTGCCTCCCTGAATTCAATCCTGCAGTTTCAGCTGGGACTGGGATTCTTTACTTCCTGACCCTAGCTGGTCATGTAGCTTTCCTACGCACCATTAAAAAGCAGGATGAAGTGTTTCCTGTCCTAATCTAGAGAGAGAGACACGCATTCGGAAAACATTTTGGGTAGAATATAATTGGTTGATGTTTAATGAGTAATTGGGTAGAAACACCACATAGACTGTTAGGAGTTGAAGGTTGTCACCATCCTGATGTGACATTAGAAAGGTATTACAATGAATTTGCATGCCTGTGTGTGCATGTACACAAATGTCTCCTAAAGAATGGAAACAGAACCTCGACTGTGTGTCATAGGTCCTATATTGCTAACAGCCAAATGAGATTCTTTTGCTAAAGTTGCAAACCGTGGGTGTTTTTCAGGGTAGGTGAATCAGTGTTCTATCCCAGCTGTTGCCATGAAGTTCCATGTAGCTGCATTTAGCAAAATAGCGAAGCCCTAATTGACTGTGGTTTGGTTACAGTATTTCTCTCTAAATTTGTGCTAAAATCCTCTGTTTGCTCTATGCCATTGATGTCCTAGTAACTAAGACGCTAGCATGCTGCGTCTTGTTCTAAAATGGGTATATTCATTATTTTAATCTTTCTCTCTTGCATACATGCCCTTTCTGATCTGGTGATGGGTGGGAGTTATTTGTATACATTTGTGTGTGTGCGCGTGCCTGCTCGATCTTTTTTGACTCACTTTTTTTCAATTAAGGAAACCAAGTGTGGTGAAACCTAGCACTTCAAGGTAACAGAGCCATGGGAATGATGTGGCTTTACACTGCAGGGGAGTACTTGTTTGTGTAGTGTCTCATTACCATGAATTAATTGGACACTCATTCTAAGCAGAGTTCCAGAATGTCTGGACTAGGTCTCCTTTTAGGAGGAGCGTATGTGGGGCAAAAGGCCTGGAGATTCCCACCCAGAATGGACTCTATTCCAACACCTGCTGTGGGAAACAGTGTAATATACTAAGCACTGCAGCTAATTGCAGAGTAAATCACTAAACAAAATCTTTATTACAATAAGATTTGACTAGTTGAGTTAATTGGCTTTGGCAGTTTGTAGAAGAAGAGAGCTGGAAAGCTGAGATTCTGCCTGTGTGTGCCTACGTTTTAACTTGCTTATGTTTTTAAAAGAGAAGCACGTGACTGGCATTAGGACAACCCTGCTCTCCTCTGAATTCCAGCCTTCCCCCCCCCGCCCCCCCCGCTCCAAACAGAGAGTGTGCTTAGATTTGTTGTGTTAGTAAGAATGGCAATTCTTAGAGCTTGGCTTCAAAGCATTTTACGGACACACAATCCTTAGGACTCCACTGTGTGAGCATTATTATTATCATCCCCATTTTACAGATGGGGAAACTGAGTCACAGAGCGGGGAACAGGTTTCAGAGTAGCAGCCTTGTTAGTCTGTATCAGCAAAAAGAAAAGGAGTACTTGTGGCACCTTAGAGACTAACAAATTTATTTGAGCATAAACTTTTGTGAGCTACAGCTCACTTCATCCGATGCATGCAGTGGAAAATACAGTGGGGGGAGATATATATATATATATACACAGAGAACATGAAACAATGGGTGTTACCATACACACTGTAACAGGTCCTGCTTTGAGCAGGGGGTTGGACTAGATGACCTCCTGAGGTCCCTTCTAACCCTGATATTCTATGATTCTATGATTCTAAGAGTGATCAGATAAGGTGAGCTATTACCAGCAGGAGAGCGTGGGGGTGGGGGTGAGGGCGGGGGACCTTTTGTAGTGATAATCAAGGTGGGCCATTTCCAGCAGTTGACAAGAACGTGTGAGGAACAGTGTTGGGGGTGGGAGGGGGGGATAAACATGGGGAAATAGTTTTGCTTTGTGTAATGACCCATCCACTCCCAGTCTTTATTCAAACCTAAATTAATTGTATCCACTTTGCAAATTAATTCCAATTCAGCAGTCTCTCCTTGGAGTCTGGTTTTGACGTTTTTTTTGTTGAAGAACTGCCACTTTTAGGTCTCTAATTGAGTGACCAAAGAGATTGAAGTGGTTCTCCGACTGGGTTTTTGAATGTTATAATTCTTGACATCTGATTTGTGTCCTTTTGCAAAACCACAGAGAGCATCTGTGTTGGAGCTGAGATTAGAACTGAGAGAGCTTTATCGATGCTCCCCTGCTCTAACCAGTAGGCAGTACCATTTCCTAGTTTACTAAACAAGCATGTGAGGGACATTTGCACGTTCAATCTAGCATTTGTTTCCATATGGAAAACTGCTTTGGTTGGGGCCTTGTGTGCCTTACTAGCATACTGAGAATAAGTTCTTCAATTAGCTTAGATGCGTGTGTGCGCTACTGGATGGCAGCCAAACGGCTCAGCTCTGTGTTACAGCAGTACAGAACCAAAGTCCTCCTTAGCTCAGGAGGGTAAGGGTCTGTGCTTTTGGAACAGGAGAATGAGTTCTATCTCTGCTGTTCCCCAGTGTACAGTGTTGTGATGGCCACGGATTTGTTACAATATTGCATGGGATAGGACAGCTATGAGCAGTTACGCAGAGCTCCACGTATCCTAGGGCCCAATATGCACACATAGCAGTAGCCACAGCAACAGGAGTAGGATCATCATAGACTCCCTTCCACCTTCCCCTGGCCTCTCTGCCTTCCTGTGATCTGGTGCTACAGATAGAAGTGAGGATTCCTGCTTGATTTCACTACTTGGTATGCTGTGCTGCAGGTCAGCTGGCAGGCCCCAGCAACCTTAAACTGGGTGGTGGTGTTAATACTGAACATCAGCGAACAGAAAATGAGGAGGCAGCCACTGTGTGTATGTAATGAGTGCCAGGCAGTTGGCAGCTCCCTCTCACAAGTTAGGAGAGAAATGGATGGGGTCAGGTGTGTCTAATAAGGCCCTGAGACGGGCACATGCTGGTTTCCCTGCCATGGTTAGAAGTTCCATTCATAGATTTTTTTTTTTTTTTGCAAGCGCTTGGGATAACTTTTGTGTAATACAAAACCCAGTTCATAACCATCCCTTTCCAGAAAGGGCAGTCTTTCTCACAGGAGTTTGGGTGTTAGGTTCAGTGGCGGATTTAGAGTTAGTGGGGCCCTGTGCGCAGCTTCATTTTCGTCGGCCCCCTCCACCCCTGTTCTTCATTTTTTTTTTTTCTTCATCCTCCTCCTATATTATAAGTAATAGGAAGTAAACGAAAATAAAGTGTGGTAGCTTGATTGGGGCAGGAGGCTGGGGTGCAGGAGGGGGTGAGGCATGCAGGCTCTGGGAGGGAGTTTAGGGGCAAGGTGCGGGCTCTGGGCCGTGGTAGGTGGATGGGATGTGGAAGGGGGGCAGAGGGGCAGTGCAGCTCCCTAAGCGACCGGCGCACACACCCCTCCGGCAGCAGCTCCTAGGCGGGGCAGCTCCTGGCCAATGGGAGCTGTGGAGTCGGCGCTTGGGGCGGGGGCAACATGCAGAGACATCACCCCTCCCCCTCCCCCACCTCCCCCCCGGGACAGCAGGGACAAGCCAGCTGCTTCCGGGAGTGGCACGGAGGGAGGGAGGCAGAGGGGGCAGGGAGCCGCCTTAGCCCTGCTGCTTGCACGTCTCTGCGCGCCCCTTGTGGGGGAGGGGGCAGCGGGTCTCCGAGCACTGCCCAGGGCGGGGGCAGTGCATGGAGCCACCTCCACCAGAGGCGCGCAGAGACATGCCGGCAGCTGGTCACTTCCGGGAGCGGCGCAGGGCGATCAGTCACGGCATGCAGGCAGCCTGCCTGCTTGAGCCTTGCTGCACTGCTGCATTTTGGGGGGCCCCTTTCACTGTGGGGCCCCGTGCCACCACACAGTGTGTTTAATGGTAATTCCGCTCCTGGTTAGGTTTGTTCTTTTGCAGTGTTAACTGACCCCTTAGTTCCTGGATTATCTCAGCTCAGGCACGTGGGATAAAATGGAATCTGCAGGAGTTGCTTTGTTCCTATTGGCTGTAAGCGTCTGGGGTTGGTTACAGCTCGCATTTTAAGTTTGGGCCTAAGTTTGGAGGGAGAGTTGTGCAGCAGAGCAGTCTGAGGGCTGTGGAGAATAAAACTGCTCCCTAATCAAGAGAGACTTCGCTATTTCTATCACTTGCAGTTGGAATTTATTTTTGTACGTTTTGAAGAAGAACTAAGAATTTTCTAAACGCATGGCTACAAGGCAACAAAACAGTCAGGGCTGTCCTGTTTCAGCTCATTCAGGCTCACTGGGCGCAGGCTGCAGGGCTGTAAAATAGCGGTGTAGATGTTTGGGTTTGGGCTGAAGCTGGGGCTCTGGGACCCCGCAAAGGGAAGGATCTCAGAGCCCGGGCTCCAGCCTGAGCCCAAACATCTATACTGCAGTTTTATAGCTCCATGACACCAACTCAGCTGAAATGGGCCAGCTGTGGATGTTTTATTGCAGTGTAGACATACCTCAAGAGGCTCCAAATGGGTATTCTGTGAGAGGGGATGAAGCCTGGTGTGGTGGTTAAAGCACAGAACTAGATGGCAGGACTTCAGGGCTCTGTTCCCAGCTCTGCTGCTGACTGTGTGACTTCAGGTAAGTCAGTTCCCTGCCCTGTGCTTCAGTTTCCCTATCTGTAAAATAGTGAGAATACCAGCTCTGAGGCAGCCCTGTAGAGAATTCATTTGTGTTAGTAAAGTGCTTTGAGATCTGAAGAGTCTTAGTTGCTTCTTACTTTGTGTTGCTTAATACACTCCACCCTGAACACTTGACATTTCTTCACTCTGCTTCCCTGACTCCTGCTCTTTTTCGCCATGAGCGCCCTGGGACGTCTTCTAAAAATAGCCCTGCCACCCCAGCAGCCCCATTTGCTGCAAAGCTCCCAGACTGGCTGCTGTGAGGATGTTGGCTGGGGTCTCTCTTGGCTTTCAGATCCCTGGGATGACTGAGTGAAGCCACTTTACTTTGGTTGGTTTTATTTGTTCCTAACGAGCAGGGGAGTGACTATGGCTTTGACTGTTGCACGATAATTTTGTGGCTAAGGCGGGCTGCCTTGCCCTGTGTTTTCACAGCAGCAGCATCTGAACAAGCCTGCTGGAGAAGTATTGCTGCTTTAATGCTGGCTGGCAGGGCAATGCTCTGCCCTCTTCACCCCTTTCATAATACTTCTCACCACGTTGCTGTTCTCCCGTTTATTTGGCACCAGAGGAAACTAATAGTCCTTGTACATTTGCATAGCGCGTTTCATGCAAACGTATCCTGGAATGCTGCATATGGAGAGAGTGCTCACCCAGTGCTGAATGCAGCCACCCCTGGGGTGGAACATAGCCCGCGCTTTACAGCGCACACCAGCACTACACAAGCAGGTTTAGGGGAGAAATGGAAGGGAGTTTAGGGAACCTGTATGTAGTTGCCCATGTTGGAATTTGGCCAGGAAACCAGGGCTAGCTCTCTAACTCCCTAAAGCATGTAACCGGAGCTGAATGGCCACAAGCAGCCAGGACATTGGCTTTATGGTACTTCCAGCAGGACAGCTCCCACAGCCCCATGCATTAAAGTTTGTGAGGTGCTGCTTTGTGTTTGAGGAGGTGGGCATCTCCATCCAGCGGAAAAAGTGATTAGAGGCAGCAGCTTATTTTACCCCTGCGCGTGCACACGAGAGAGTGATGGTCACAGATTCTGGTTGCCTTGCAGTCTGAGTAGGGAATCTTCATTCCCTCCCCCACGCTGCAGAATGGTGGCAGAGACCCAGAGCATCCTCTGCACATTCAGAGCTGCAGTAGCCCCTGCAGCTCCTGGACCCTGAGGAAAGAGCTGGGTTCTACCAGCCCTGCCCCTGCTCCCTTGTCCCTCTTCTGCCCTCATACAGTCCCTCTTTACTAGGGCACAGGGTGTCCCTGGAGCCAGGAAGGGGACCTTTTGTTTAGCTCCTAGCCCCCCTCTCCAGCATAATGACCTACACTGCTTCCACAGATCTCACAGACCTCCATAGCCTCCTTAGTGCTATGAAATGGCGACTCCCCCTGCTAGCTCACTTGCTTTGGCTGAGTGTCTGTCGCCGCCACGTCACTTTTGAAGCTTTCTCTTTTTCGCTTCCCCAGCCGGTCTCGATTAGAACATGAGGCCCTGCTGGCTTCAACTGAGGAGCAGATGTGACCCAAGAAATGGGAGAGCAGCTGGGGATGAAGATGACACTAGGTCAAATCAAACAACATCTCACATTATAACTCTGTGAGGTGGGAGACTGGCAAGCCAAAGGCAAGTCAGCGCTCAGAGCGCCTGCTGAGACACGCCACTAGCAAGCCATCTGTAATGAGCTGACCATGCCACTCAACAAGGCAAGGCACGCTCCATCCAGGGCTGTTTTTAATCCATTTAATTGCAGAGAAGGACCAAACAGCTGAGAGCTGGGCCAGGTACCTGGAAAATAAGATGGTTACTGTCAAGCAAGGGTGACCTGGCAGAGGAGGTGCTGTTGTACCAGACCTGGAGACGCTCTTGCCCTGCTTGGCAGAGGAGATCTTTTCACGTTAGACATCTAGGGGGTCTATGTTGCCCACAGGACTGTAGAGGATACCAGGCTCATGGAGGAAGAGTAGTTATTGTACTAGATGTACATAAAGACATCTCTGCTTTCTCTATTGGAGCTCGGGCCGTCCCAGAGCCAGATTCTGCCCTCACTTACACTGGGGCAGCCCCACTCATTTTAGCAAGAGAGCTTTTGTGTTTTCTCTTATTCTTAATCAAAAGTTTCATGCTGGTGGAAGGTGCTGGATTGATAGCCCTGGCGACTGAAGTCCTCTGTTAATACATAAAATAGGTACAGCCCACGCAATGGTGATTCACACTACCCCTATGCCATGTCCCATCTGCATGCCTCACTCCTACATTCCAGAGGTCTCCGAGTGTTACAGACACTAATGGATTTTCATAGCCTTCTTACCCCAGGAAGGCAAATATATGTTGTTAGCCCCTTGTGACTGATAAGGAGACTGAGGCATGGAGAGGGGAAGTGATTTGCCTTTCAAGGTCAGTCAGTCAATGGTAAACATGAAAACAGAACCTGAAGTCCTGACAGCCAGTCCCCTGATCTAACCACCAGACTGCGCTGTCATGCATATGTCTGGTTTCTTGCATCCATTTAGCCTTCTAATGCCCCACAGCCCTCCCAAGGGCTCTGTGTTCTGTGAGGGTGGACAGGTTTTATCCTAACTAGGGACAGGGATTTTATATAGCTTATATATATATATATATATATATATATATATATATATATATATATTTTAACCCTCCTCTGTATTAAGTTGCACAGGAGAAAACCGATTTCAGTGTTTAGGAGCTACTTCACTATGCTTTATGATTGCAGATCACACTGGCTTGGAGGAATTACTACTGCTCTTGTTCTGATTTAGGGCTTGCAGGGCAAATGCCGGCTGTGGAGCTTAACAATGTGGGCTGTACATTTAATACGAAGGTGCAGCCTGCTGATAGCCCAGGACTCGGCGTACAATGTCCCGCCTTGGCAGAGTGGATGTAGATGAAGAATTGTATCCTAGGACCTGTGCTCTCCATGGGCCGCCCCTACATATTGTGTATGAGGGTGGCTACAACCTGTTCCAGCCCAGTCACAAGTTGCTGGGAAATGGCGGCTGCAGCTGTTGCTTGGGCACACCCTAGCAAAGGGGAGCAATATGCAGTCAAGAGTAGCAGGGGCATGTGTACCGGGAGATGATATGGCAGCCGGTGAGGGTCTAGCTTAGGAGACAGACTGCTGCTCCAATGACGGGTTTTCTTCCTGTTCTTGTCATTATGATTTCAGTCCCCCCAGTTGTGGAACCAACTTCTCAGGACATCCGCCAGGGCATGGGCCGCAGCGTCACCCTGCGGTGCACCATGCTGAAGGGGAGCCCCATGAAGGTAGCCACAGCCGTCTGGCGCTTCAATGGGAACCTCTTGACACTGCTCCCCACAGAGCAGCAGGACTATTCGGAGCTGAAGGTGGACAGCGTGAACCGGGAGACCAGTGGTAGCTACGAGTGCAGCATCTCCAACGATGTGGGGGTCTCCACCTGCCTCTTCCAGGTGTCTGGTAAGTCTCACACATTGACTCCTCCTTATGTTTTTAATTGACTTGCTTATAGCGAGTTTGGTGGCTGGCGAGCCCTGGAGACAGACGCCCTCTCTCCGTAGACTGGATACAGTACAGGCAAGCTTCCGCCATGCACTCTCCCCACCAGGGTGCTTCAGTTGTGTTCTGGGAGGACTCCCTCTAAGACTGAGTAGGGAGCTCGGCTTCCACGGCTCATGCAGTCCTTGGTGCCTCTGCTGCCACTGCCTAGAAAGGGGCTAGTTAGTGCCAATTGGGTTGGAGCATTTTTGTGGTGTGAACACTTGCTCGAAAGGAACAGGAGTGACAAACACCAAACTCATTTCACGTAGGCCACTGTACAGCTATCTGTTGGTATCCACTCTCAGCTAAAGACAACCTGAATCGGATTTAAATGTTGACCAAGCAGGCGTGTAAGACTCGGCATCCCATCACCCTCCAGTCCTTTCTTTTAAAACAAAACCCTTCTTTTAGTGTGTTTTCCCCCGAGTTTTGTGCAGCGACATCTGCTTAGATAAAAACTAGGCAGGGTCTAATGCTGTTACTCGGTGGATTTGCTGCTGGGATTTGTGCAAATCCAGCATGTACAGTGAGTGAAATCCTTTCCGACTCCATGGGCAGCAAAAAGGGGGAGTGGCGCTTGAGTTCAAACCACACGTCTGATCCAGCCACTTCTGCTGATTGTTAAAGCTGTTTTTCCCTTGACCTGAGGTTTGACATGGGCCCCAGTTTTTACAGAGGTAGATTTACACCCCATCTTGCAGCAGATTAAGTATTTGTACCGACAAGCCCTTAGTGTGTGTGTGTGTGTGTGTGTGTGTGTGTGCTGGCAGGGAGCGGTTGGAAGGTTGGTGGGATCTATTTTATTTCACACCTTCCACTTAGTCATTTCTCAGGCACTGGTACCATGCTGGCCTTAGTCTTTTCCCTTGACACGCTCCCAGAACATCCTATTTTGACCAGCTACATCCCCTTCTCCAGTGACCCCTCCCCTATCCCTTCAGACCTCTGCACATTTGGTGGCATTAGGTTTCTTTCCGTAACTTATGCCCCTTTCTTCACTAGCCTGCAGCCAGCACTTATGCTATCACTGCGAAATGAAATCCATTGTGCTCTCTCAAACAGAACTCTGACTCTAGAAAGCTTACTCATTCCTAGGGGAAATGCTTCCGGCACATGGATTCCTTTCTGGAGCTGGTACTTAATGGATTAATGCCATTCAGTTTGTGGTGCTCGGTCCCATGAGACAGGATCCCCTTAGCAGCCAGCGTGTTCCTTCTTCTCCAGCCTTTCTCAACAGCCAGGGCATAGCTTTCTAGTGCTAGCTTTCGGATTCCAAACTTCTTTGCCCATTCTTATGACCAAACATCTACAGGTCCAGGGGAAAACCTCGGCACTCATACAGCTGCCTGAAACTTTTGAATTCTTTCTTAGCACATATATCTGAGAAGGATAGCCCAGTGATTAGGGCATGAGTCTAGGTCTTGGGCCACTTGGGGGTCTATTCCCTGCTCTGCCACGAACTTCTAGCGTGACCTTGGGCAAATCACTTAGCCCTTCTGTGCTTCAGTTCCCCATCTGTAAAATGAGGATAATACTGTTCTACTTTACAGGGTGTTGTGATTCATTAAAGATTGTGAGGTGCTCAGATACTGTGGTCATGGGGGCCATGTAAGTACCTAAAATGGATGGGTGTATGGGGGTGTTAGCTTCTTCCACAGCTAAGAAATTTAGCTTTGTTACAAAGTTTTACAGGTACAATGTGACTTCTAGGCTGTCCCGCACCCATTCCATGCCTCCTCCCTTCCCCCCACACCTTTGTATAGGCGAGCAGCGCTACCATCACACTCCTGTGATCTGGTCAGTGCTAATCCACTCTCCAGCTTCACCTACATATAAGGCTCAAAAATATGATCTGAATGTGTATCTGGTCTGGTTCTCCTTTCACCCAAAAACAGTTGGAAAAAAGTCCACTAACAGTTCAACTTTCCAGAAGTGAAGTTTTAAAAGTATCTGATATGCTGCAGTCATTGTTAAAGGGCTTCTTTTTTCCTCCCTCTTTGCTGCCACTTCCATCTCAGAGTCAATTAATAAGGAATTAATGTTATGCAAGATGGTAATTATCATTTCGGAATCCATTATGAAACGTGACTTCCACAGTCAATACAAAGTTGAATATGCAGTAATTAATCTCTGAGGTGGTTCTGAACTTCTTGCTTGTGCAAAAATTTGATAAAAATAATAAGAAAAAAGACTTGGACATAACTCTGATGGATAATATGAATGTTTAACAGAAAACACGGAATCCTTCTAAGTCTGATTACACCTCCACAGAATGACAGGGGCCCATGCTTTGAGTGTAAAGTGACAGGAGTGTGCTCTGCCAATGGGAGTGTTTGGGGGGTGATATTTATGCTCTGCACTCCAGCAGTCTGTGCTATTTAGAGATGGCCCCAGTCTGGGAAATTCACACCTGCATCTGGACTCCCCCAAAGTCCAGGGAGAGGCCATCTCTTGCCTTGCCCCTTTTCACTCTTGGGGCCAGATTTTGAGCTCAGTCACAACAGTGTAAATCTGGAGCTACTCCATTAAGCTGGGTGCAGTGACTCTATTAATAATTTTATCAATGACCTGGAAGAAAACGTAAAATCATCATTGAAAAAGTTTGCAGATGACACAAATGGAGGGATTGGTAAATAATGAAGAGGACAGGTCACTGATTCAGTGTGATCTGGATAGCATGGTAACCTGGGCGCAAGCAAACAATGTGTGTTTTAATGTGGCTAAATGTAAATGTCATCTTCTAGGAACAAAGAATGTAGGGCGTCCTTAGAGAATGGGGGAATCTATCCTGGGAAGCAATGACCCTGGAAAGATTTGGGGGTTGTGATGGATAATCAGCTGAACACGAGCTCCTGGTGCGACACCATGGCCAAAAGAACAAATGCAATCCTGGGATACACAAACGGGGATCTTGAATAGGTGCAGAGTGGTTATTTTAACTCTGTATTTGGCACAGGTGCAACCACGGCTGGACTACTGTGTTCAGCATAGGCACCGACTCCGTGGGTGCTCCAGGGCTGGAGCACCCACGGGGAAAAATTGGTAGGTGCTCTGCACCCACTGGCAGTTCCCTGCCCTGCCCCCCCAACTCTCCTCCTCCTCCTCCCTGGAGCGTGCTGCATGCCCACTTTTTCCCCCTAGCTCCCAGCGCTTGTGCTGTGAAACAGCTGTTTTGCGCAGCAAGCACTGGGAGCGGGGAGGAGGGGGAACGCAGCGTGCTCGGGGAAGAGGCGGGGCCAGGGCAGGGATTTGAGGAAGGGGTCCAATGGGGAGGGGGTGGAGTTGGGGCAGGGACTTTGGGGAAGGGGTTGGAATGGGGGCGGGGCAGGGGTGGGGGTGGGGAAAGGATGGAGTAGGGGCAGGGCTGGGGCAGAGGGGCGCCAGCACTGCTGGTGCCGGGAAACGTTGGTGCCCACAATTCAAGAAGGAAGTTGATAAATTGGAGTGGGTTGAGAGAAGAGCCGTGAGCATGATTAAGGATTCAAAAACGTGCCTCATAGTGATAGACTCAAGGAGCTTAATCGATGTAGCTTAGCAAAGAGAAGGTTAAATGATGACTTGATTCCAGTCTATGAATACCTACGTGTGGAACAGATGTTTAACAATGGGGTCTTCAGTCTAACAAAGAAAAGAGTAAAATGATCTAATGGCTGGAAGTTGAAGCTAGACAAATTCAGACTGGAAATAAGGTGTATATTTGTAACTATTGGAACAATTTACTAAGGGTTCTGGTGGATTCTCCATCACTGACATTTTTTATAAATTGAGATTGGATGTTCTTATAACAGATCTGCCCTAGGAATTATTCTGGGGAAGTTCTCTGGCCTGTTATACAGGAGGTCAGACTAGATGATCACAATGGTCCTTTCTGGGCTTGGAATCTGTATGTTCAAAATCACATTCTGGCCCTGGTGCCTTGATTGGCGTCCAAGGATGGGCAGCTCTCTCCAGTGATGGCTGAACCTCATGAGGCACAGGATTCCATTCAATTAAGACCTTGAAAGTTTGGACACTTCCCTGAATCCTATTCAAACTCTTCAAGGCTGGAGAGCAGCTGACAGCAGCTTTCCATGTGGTATTTTGGTGATTGTCACCAGGAGCACAGAGGAAAGGGGTTCAGGGGCAATCTTGAGGAAGGTTTTGGGTTGGGTCTTTGACCCAACCCAGTTCCTACCACAAAGCCAGCTCACTTTGATCTTATCTGTGGAAGCAGAGGCAGATAAAGGGCTGCTGCTGCTCCCATGGAAAATCCTTCTGTTACCAACCATCTAGCTTCTTTCTAGTGCATATTTTCCTTCCCCTCGCTCTCTCTCCTGGTGCAGCTCTTCATTTTCTAGGAGGAGTCATTGGCTCAGAAACACTATCTTTCCCACTTAAAGTATAAATATGATCTATTGGCCAAAGGGTATTTTCCCAGGGATTGTTAGCAGGAGGCTCTCTGAAGCAGCCGATGAAACAGGAGTTACAAAAATACTACTTTAAAGTTGCCTCAATCGGAGATCAGTTAGTTCAACCACAGAATTAAACCCATTGCCACCTTCACTGGTGCGGTGTCATGGTGTGGGGGTCACTGGGTTGTTACCTTCCCCCCAGTACCTTAGCCAGTGGAAATGGAAGCATAGAAACATATGGTTTGAATGGCTTTTAAAATGTAAATGAGGTGTTTGGCATGATGCCAACCTGTGCCCCTGGGCACAGAGGACCTCCTGAGCTGCAGTTGGGCTGATGAGTTGGTCAGTGAAGTCTCACCACCCTTGCCATCTCACTTTGTAACTTTTAAGTTCCCACCCCCACACCCATCCCCTTTCTCTTCTTTCTTTTTCTTTCCCAGCAAAAGCTTACAACCCAGAGTTTTACTACGACACTCCCAACCCCACCCACAGCCAGAAGCAATCCAAGAACTACTCTTATGTCTTGCAGTGGACACAGAAGGAACCCGACGCAGTGGATCCCATTCTCAAGTACCGGCTGGATGTCCGACAGGTAAGATCCCTAATCACTCTTCTCCAGCACCATGCTCGTACTTGGGAAGACCAGCTTTCAGTGAGAGCTGTGAGGAGCTCACCTCCGATACTACGTGCAGATTGGGAGCTGCTCTTAGCAGAATAGCCAGAAGTAGCCACTCTTTCCTCTAAGAAATAGAAAAGGAAAGTCAATTGTGCAGGTCAGTGTTTACGTTCAAATCTGTTGTAGGGAAGGATTGAGAGCTAAAAGGTCCCACTTCTTGGTCTTTTCATGCTCTATCTTCTGAATGGGGTTTTAATATGAATACCCTCCCTCCCCCTCCCCAGTCATCAGTAAAGTAGTGTAGATTATATAGGTTGGAGACTCAGGCAAGTGGAATTTCAGCCTCTTCACTAGTTAAAATAAAGGGAATAAAGTGGCGAGCTCTCCAGGCTGGAACTGCAGGGAAAAGCCATTCTTTGTGTTACAGAAGGACTTTCATACAGTCACAGTAATGAAGTCATTGGAATTATATAAACTCAGCAGGGGTTTTGGTTTCTAGTTCTGTACAGGCTGAAGGGCAATTGTGGAGGGTCAGAGAGGATCAGGGGAAGATATGAGCGGGCACTGGCTAGAAAGGATCACAGCTTGACACTTTTAAGAGTGTGGGAAGCTAACACAGGACGCTTCCATCCAGGCTTCGCCGCCTTATTTGGGGCAAAATGCCCAGATCTCTCCAGTGTTTTACAAATCCCAGGTTTTTAAGATTGGTGCTTCTTGGGGTCTGGTAGTAAATGTGTTTGCGTGATGTTTGGGAGTAAAAGATTATTTACTGTACATACAAAACAAAATAATTAAAGAATCCAAGTGCCTCCCTCCTTTGGGTCACATAGTGAGTCTCATCTTTATGTCTCTGATTGTGAGCTCTCCAGGGAAGGGACTTCTTATATTTGTTTCTCGTACAGCGCAGAGCACATTTTCCATGCTTAGCAAATAATCACCACAATACAGGACACAGGGGGCCTTCTTATAATGAAGTCACTTTATCACTGAACAGTTTCACTGTAAAATGAGATTCACTGTAACCAGAGTTGCCATTTCCGCCTTTGCAACTCTCTGAAATAATTTAGGATTTTCATTCTTTTTCATTCTCAACCAAGTTCCTCTCCACCTATAAGGTGAGTACATGTAGTCTCAGATCTGAGACTACAGTTACACTGAGGCCCCTTTACACCTTTGCCTGGAAGAGGAGGAAAATGACATTTACTCTACTGGAGTGGTAGGAAGGCCTTTGTGGAAAGGAGAATTAGTGCTATTGTCTTTGTCTGCATTTCACAATATATCGCTGTTGGCATTATGTTTCTCTTTTTTGGCATCATTACATTCTTATAATGAATATTTTCCTGCATTTGCAATCTAAACACGTTTGCATAAATTTATTACTGGTTGAATGCTGCATCAATAGCTAAAGCTCCCATGGGGGGGAGAAGGAGTAGGCACTGAACATTTGGGGGCCGGGGGGAGAGTAAAAGATAGACTGTTCATTCCCCACTCAAGGCAGTGCTTGGACACATGCAGACAGAGTGGAAGGCAATAAGTTTCCACGATACTGCACTGGTCTGGTTCTTCTTCTCCCACAATGCTGATCAGTGTTCTCGCTCAGTGGGTGTGTTCCTCCTCCACTTTCCATAGTGGGGTTCACCTTTCTGTTCCTCCCCTCGTTTTCCACCCTCTTTCTGGGTGATCTCATCCACTCTCATGTTCTTAACTCTCATCTTCATGCTGGTGACTCTCAGATCTCTCTCTGCACTCCCGACTTGTTTCTCTGCATCCAGTCCATGCATCTCAGCCTGTCTCTCTGACCTTTCCCCGGATCTCTCATCATCAGCTAACACTAAACATGGCCAAAACAGAGCTTCTGATCTGTCCTCTGAAGCCCTGCCCATCTTCCAGTTCTTATGTCACTGCAACGCCATGCTGCTCCCTGTCACTTGGGCCTGTCAGGAGGGAGTCCCATCTTCAACTCCTTACTTGTTTATGCTATTTTCCCCAAGGGGGGATGGCAGGGTAAACAACAAGGCAAAAAGATGTTGATGTAATCTCCTGGGTTCCTCACCTAGTGGAGAACATGAGGATGCTGGTGAATACAACTGTGAAAAGCAAAAAAGGTGCTTCCTCTGAAGAGCCCTTAAAGGGAAGAAAATTTGTGTGGATAAATTATTAGAGTGTGTTTTGTCTGTGAACTCTTCTCCCTGGATACTACCTAGCTTCAAGGTGCTACCTATGGTGGAATGAAAGTTGTATTATGGGAAGTCTGAGAGTAAGGATTTCCCTCCTCCCACATTGTGATGGAACATTCTGCTTGGAGAAAATATGCCTTCTGATCAGTCATGTGCAGTGTCGGTCCCAGGACATGAGAGACAAAGTGGGTGAGGTAATATCTTTTATTGGACCCACTTCTGTTGGTGAAAGAGACGCTTTTGAGCTTCACAGAGCTCTTCTTCAGGCCTAAGAAAAAGGTACTCATCAGTCAGCTATTCCTAATTAGAGATCCTAATTTACCAGCCAGCTGGAATTCATCAATTCCTCAGCATCCTGGGAGCTGCTTGGGTTCACTGGCCTGTCAGAATTCATTCCTCAGCACCATGACACACCCTGAACACGTCTGAGCCAAGAGAGGGGATTTTTGGGTGCTGACTGGTGAGGGGCAGCCAGGCGATGACTAACTCTTGCTGAGCTGGAATTACAGGAGGTGCAGAAGGAGTAAATGTAATCATCATTGCTGGGTCTCATTTCAGTCGCCTCAGTTTGGTTTAAGGGCTCTTGGGGGGGCGGGGGGTGAGTGTAATATATAATGCGAAGATCCCTAAACAGCAGCATGCTCTACAGTGCCCCGGGGACCCCTTGAATTGAAATTGCCTACTGCAGTTGTTGTTAACCTCTGTTGGGTGGGAGTAGAAGCGTTGCTTATTGTTCAACTGGCAAAGTGGCTCCTAGCCTTCTGTCTCTTCCTGTGCAGCAGCTTTGGACAGACAGTAGGGTTCGATGGGGCTGCGCATTCCAGGGTGACGGATCTAAGAGAATCAAGTACTTCAGAGATGCTGGCGTTTCCTGCACAGGGACTCCCAACACAGGAGGCTTGTGCATTTTAGATGGGATTTGATCATTCAGGGCGCTGCTGCTGATGATTATAATGACAGACAAACCAGTTCAATTTGGATACAAATTAACCTAAACTTAAAAAATAGCCTGAGAGCTTGGAGCCACCCCCAGGGACAGCACCAGTAGTAGCAGTTCAAGCCTCTTGAAAAGCCTCAGTTCTTTCTCTCACTTGAACGACCACTCCTCCAGCAGCACACCACCCAACTGCGCCATGCAGCAGCACTGGCCTCATTAGTGCTTTGGAGGGAAGCTCATTCTGTACCAAAGACTCTGCAAAGCCCTACAGTGTTCTGTTAGGGGATTCTTTTTTTATTTCTTGCTCCAGGAGATATCCCCTCTCAGTGCTGACCAAGGTCGATCCTGCTTATGAAGTCTAGTGAGTTGCAGCCTCAGGTGGCTTGACTGTGGGCAGACTGTAAGGCCTAGGGTTATTTTTCTTCCAAGCATAGATATGTTCCTGTAGCATGCAAAGGCACCAGGCCCTCTCTGAAAGCTTCCTGCGTCACTTGGGGATTTGGAGCAGCCCACTCAAACCAAACCCTGGCTTAAAAAATATTAAAAAAAAAAAAAAAACAACAACCCTTTCAATTGCTTGTTTCTCTGTGTGGTTTATACCCTGCCACAGCTCTGCTCTAATATTAAAGGGAAATGAAAAGCCTTCTAATATTGCGTGCAGGTTGCATCCTGGAGGAAGGAGCTGAGCTGGTGGTTACAGGGGACAATGGCAGAATTACTGTGCGCTCAATGAGACGGAACCTATCTGACCCGAGGTGGAGGGAGAAAGAGGCAGGAGAAGGTACCAGCGCAGAAGGAGCATTTAATCTTCATGCAGCCCCTCAGGGGGACCTGAGGCTAACGTTTTCTCCTTAAATTCTGATGCATGTCCTCAGACCAAAAGCGGGCCAGTTTAACACATTTCTGCTATTCCTCTGATTGGAACAGCCTCAGATTTGCCTGGCAAAGTGTTCCTCGGATCCCCTCAGCAGCCTGTGCCAGCCAACCATCTGCAATGTAGGCTGCTTGCTTCCCCATTAACTCCAAAGAGCGCTCCCCTCCTAGACCCACACACTAAAGTAGCTAACCAGGTGGCCATCTCCAATTAATTCCTGCCAGGAAGCCCAGTCTGGCTTTAATGAGAGCAGCCCTGTGCAACATCAGAGTGGCTGGAGGGGGGGGGGGGGGGGGAGAGAGTGACTCTCTCTTTGTTGGTGCTTTCATCCTCTCCCTGTTTGATAAACCTCCTCAGTTGTCTACAAAACTGAGCAGGGCTTGGGAGCCAGCTGCTGCTCACACCATCAGCCAGCCAGAGGGTGTTAATGAGAGCTAAGGTGGTGGGGAGCCAGGCTCACCATGTTGGAGGTGACAGACAGACAGCTGCTAGGCCATACGTAGGACAGGGGCGTTAGCAGGGATTTAATGATGGAGATTAGAGTGGAAGGTTAACTCTGCTGATGACCATTGCAGCGCAGCAGGAGGTATATATTGAGTTCTGTTTACTGTAACATGGTCTCTTTCTTTCTTGCCTCTAATGTGTTTTTACCCTCCTCCAACCCCACGCGATCAGTGTCTCTTTAGATGTTTTTCTGTCTCGTTAGTGCAGAAAGCCAAAAGCCCCTGCAGGGGCAGACAGGACTGGGGCAGGAGGGGATCCCTTAACTATGCTCTCTAGTTCCTCCTGCTGGCTGACTGAAGCCATGGTATTGGAGCTCCAAAGTGAGGTGTCACCAGCCCTCCATGCTGTTTGCTTTCATTTTAAGAACCAGAGTTCTCAGCTCAGCACACAAGCCAGCCTGTAGTAACCCACCAGTGTATGTATTTCCCCATTCAGGAGCAACCTCAGCAACAAGCTCATGTACGCAACCCCGTGCTCATGAGCAACTGAACCCTAACAAACATAAATGTCCCGGCGCTCACCAGCTAATGTGTGCGTCCCAGCAGGTACAGACAACCCTTCAATAACAACCCCATGAGCCCAGCCCAGCACTCACAAACAGTAATAAACCAGGGCTCGGTTCAGAGCTCATGCTTTAGGAAGAGTTCTGAACCAGTAAAGAAGGAAAACACGGTGGTGGGTGCCTCTCCTAGCATTTGGCCCTCAAGGCCAGGAGATGAACCAGGCCCCTTTTTCAGACATGGTCGCCGCTTCGGGTGAAACTGCTCTGGAAATGGTACCGAGATGTCTTGCAGGGGAGAGGGGGAAGGGTTACCTTGGGGCTACAAAAACTGAAACTCGTCCTAAGACGGACTCAGGTGTCTGAACTCGCTTTACAAAAACAGGCTAACATTTTGCCAGCTCCTGGTGATTATGCGCTGTCTAGGCAACACCATGATCATCACCAAGGAAACGACACCACATGAGGCTATAATGATAGGCCTGTGTCCATAACATAATTATCCTGAGGTTCATTGCTTGTGCACATATTGGGCCACAGTCTGCTCTCCCACACATTGGTGTCTGACAGGATTTTCATCTCAGGAGTCCCTACAGGACTGGAACGGAACGGAGCACAGTCAGAGGAACCTAGTTCAAGTTCTTAAATTTAAGTAGGATTTAGTGAAAACCGATCAGTCCCTTTTGCCTAATAGTATCCTATAATGTTAGAACAAGAGGTCAGAGAATTTACCAGTGGCTGGTAAATTTACAAAGACACAAGTAGAAGTTCTACACCTAGGAATGAATTAAGCCGACTTAGAGTTACACATGGAATGGGTATGGCCCACGGTGGGTCGTCTGCCTGTAGAGTTACTTCTGGAAGTGGTTGAGTCCCACATCGAAAAGCTACATAGCTTTGGGTATGTCTACACTGCAGTCAGAGGTATGATCATAGCACATGTAAACACACCCGAGCGAACTTTGATCTGGCTAGCTCCAATAATAATTAGCTGTGAAGCTGAGGCTGCACAGGCTAGCCACTTGAGTACACTCCCAGGCAGGCTTATACAGCCCATGCTGCTGCTTTGGCTTCACTGCTACCTTTTGAGCTAGCTAGCTTGGGTGTGTCTAGACGTACTGCGATCACACCTGTCGCTGCAGTGCAACCGTACCCTTTGTGACCAGTAATTGTAGTTATGAGGTAATCGCAGCTCAGGGCATAAATTCATTGCTTTGTGGGTTGAGAAGGTCATTTCTAGAGCTGATCAAAAAAATTTCAATGAAACAATTTTCCGTCAAAACGTTTAAATTTAAGTTTTGACAGAATTTTCATCTAGGTATCTCAGATCCAGGGTAGACTTTCTGGTCAAAACCAGAGAGCGAGAGATCCAGACTAGCCCCAGAATTGCCAATGCTCACCTGGGATGTGGAAGACCCAGATGCATATTCCTGCTCTGAATCGGGCCGAGCAAGGATATTAACCTGGGTCTCCTCCCACACCCCAGCGGAGTGCCCTAACCACCGGATTATAGAGTTAGACTTCTCTCACGTACAATGAATATTCATTTATACAAAGTGGAGTAACTCCAACAAGCGAGATTGAGAGTCAGTTTCATCAGCTTGCCAGTACCTCCCTTGCCCATACAGCTGTGGTGAGGACTAGGAACTGCAGATACCTGGCCACAAAGTGCCAAGTGCAGGCACGAGATTGAGTTTCATAAAGACGTCTCATATATGGGATGGCTTATGACTCTGGAAAGGTTTTTTTATCAACTTCCTTTTTGCCTTCCCTAGCCACCAGGCTGATATCTGCTCATGAAGTGCTGCTATAATAGGACACCATCAAAGTGAAAATTGCATTGGCTGCAAAAATGTCCTCCCCTGCAGTGAGTAACACCTGGAGAAGGTTCTCGGATCTAATTTACTTTCCACCATTGATGCAATTTGTTTACTTTTTGCTCAGTCAGTGACACTAGACTGGTCAGTTTCACTTTCTAGCACCATTGCCTTCTTGAGACTACATTAAGGGTGTGCCGGACAAAGCCCTTAATGAGGCAGAGGCCATTGGAGGAGGGTAAACAGCAGGTGGGGGTGGTTTGAAGTTCTTGGTTCACGCGGCCATGAGGCAGAAAAAGCAGGAAGGAGGTGACTGCGTCTTTAAGGTCCGCGAGTGGAAAAGTGGTTTGGGATGCTCAGTAGAATTGAGTGACAGCTGTGCTGGGCGAAAGGGGACCTGTAGGCAGAGATCAATAGCGCATGATGGACAAGACTCCTCCTGAAGCATAATAAGATTTCTGTGTCAGGCCCCGGGAAAAGCAGCAGCATCCCCATTGATATTTGGGAACAGAGGGGGCAGGATCATGCTCTATCTGCTCCCCCCACTGCTCAGTACTGGGCACGCAGCTGCAGTCGCGTCTGCTGACAAGTGTTTAGTCTTCTCTGCTTTCCACTCTGGATGTCTGTCAGTGGGTTGTGTGTGTGAGGGCAGCTGCTAGCATGCGGGCTTCTCTGCTAGATCTGAAGGGTTGGAAAGACTCCAAACTAGTTGCATATTTTGGGGCTGGGAGAGGAGGGAGCTCCCGTCTAGTTTCAAATATATATGCTACGCGGACCAGTTTCTGTGCTAGCTAACTCCACAAAGATTTGCTTCCACTTGGGACTAGCACAGTGGGGCCAGGGGAGGTGACTCCCACCTGGGGCTGGCTCACTGCAGCCACGCGATGAGGGCAGGAGGGTGTTTGCTAAATAATGCAGTATGGTTCCAAAGGGCTCTGCCAGGGAGAGGCTCAGAGTGATACCTGCAAGCTTAGCAGTTTACTGCAGAATCCTGTATGCCAGCAGCATCTCCAAGCTGATACCGGTTCAGCTTGGTTCCTGTTGGATGGGCCAGGGGAAGGTAAATCCGACATTAGACCAGCCTGACATCTGTCAGCTCTGCTAGTGAGATTCTGTTTTAGTGCACCTAGGAGGAGTTCAGCAAATTATTCACAACAAATAATTTGATTAATTTTGACTTGTTTTATTCACAAATTGCTCATGAACAATCATTAAACGGTCAGATTTATTCGTTATTGAATGTGATTCAGGAAGGTATGCAGCCAATAATCCTGGGTCTGCAGCTCATTTGCAAGTGCTTAGTTGGGAACACTGGCAATTTCAGCTGTGCAGGTTAGTTACATCAGTTCTGTGGCGTTTCTGTTCTCTGACTGGCTGATTTCTATAACTAATCTACACAGGCCAGAGAGTAACTTGTGGGTGTTATTTAGCAATTCAAAATTTACTTTTCAGTGAAAATTTGATCTTAAAATTCACTTTTCATGAGTATTTATGCTAGTAAAACTGAAGTGCTTGATTGTCCGAGAGAGAACACAGAAAGTGGGTTAACTTTCTAATACAAACAAATAATTATGGATAATTTTTTTCCATCATTAGCTCCACTCTAATTTGGGTTATTATCAGAGTTTGACTAGGACAATAGAACTAACGCTCCAACTTTTATAAAAGGGCCATATGCTCTCCAGTGACTGCTAATTGCAGGGCCTTGTCTACCTGTCTATCTTCAGCAGCACAGCACCTCCAAGTGCCAGAAGCTGGGAGTGGATGAGGGGATGGATCACTCGACTGCCTGTTCTTCTCATTCCCTCTGAAGCACCTGGCACTGGCTACTGTCGGAAGACAGGATACTGGGCTAGATGGACCTTTGGTGTGCCCCAGCATGGCCATTCTTATGTTCTTTCCTTGCTGGGGCTTTGGCTCAGTGCTAATTCAGGAACGGCGGGGAGCGAAGAGCACCCGCACTGTATCCCTATGCCAGCCTTACAGGTGTGAGATGTTGAGTCCACCTTGGCTGTTCCTGTCCAGCTGGCTGTTCACATAGTCGGTCTGTATTGTACAGAGCTGAGCACAGGAAGAGAAATGCAAGCCAGGCATCAAAGAGAAAAGCAAGAGAGCCTTTCACGCCTATCTCTTATCCCCCTGTCCCCCTCCCTTTGGTGCTTTTAAGGAGTACACGCTAGTTATTGAGTCTTTCTGAGAGTCCCTATTGGAAGGTTGGGACGCTGCTTGGGGATGCTTCCTTTCTTTACTTCATTTACCATTTTCAATAGCTTCCTCCACTGTTCGCCCACCCTTCTTGGCCTTTTTCATCTATATTTGCCCTCTCCTCCCCTCACTTTCTTTCCTTTTCTTTTTGTTCTCTTTTTCTCTCCTCTGGTTGATTCATGAAAGCTGACTGTGTGTGGCTGTGAGGAGAGAGAGGAGCCAAAGCAGGGGGAGTGCACGTTGGGGTTTGCAATCTCTCCCGTAGCAAGTATCAGCTAGCCAGGTGCATACTCCCCACGGTGCATAGAGGTGTTTCTTTGTAAGAGAGCGAGGTGAGTGCCTTGGGAGAGGAACATATTCTGTGGCTATGCTTTGGTGGAAGAGTACATTATCTTGTCAAAAAGAGGAAAAAAACCCTCCTCTCTAGAGCTAGACTATGAAACGGTTGCAGGCTGGGTAGCTGGATTTTCACAGCCCAGAAGCAGGGTTATAATCACTGCTAGAAATTGCTTTCTGTAACTGTTTGCAATTATGTACAATGACCTTTTCCCATCAAATAAAACACTAAAAAGCTTCATAGCCCAGGGGTTCCCAAAGTGCGGCTCACAGAGCTCAATAATGAGACCTCTGGCCAGCCACCTTTCATATCCAGGTTAGGCCCATGGGGACGACAATCCCAGCCTGTAAAGCTCCATCTTGAGCCAATTGGGCAGGTGGCTTGGATCAAGAAGGATTTTGTGCCAGACTCTGTATTCTCCCTTTGTACTAAAGGTGAGGGCAATTGCAACGAAATTAGGGATGGCCCTTGGGGACCCAGCCATTTGCCAGCATGCCCTGCTGTAGGATTGACTTGGGTAAGTGGTTTCATTAGGCCGGGTGGTGTGCCAGCAGGTTCCATTTAAGGAACGCTGGGCTCGAATAATAAACAGTTCTGCACTTTTTGTTTTAAAATAAGTCTCCTTGCCAACCCTCCCACAATGGATTCTGTCTTCGGCAGGGAGGCCAAGTAGGCAGGCTGTGCCGATGGCATTCCCCTCTGACTCCTAGATGTCGTGTCTCTTTGGCAGGAGCGGAGCCCGTTGGTGCAGCGGTGGCCCTGACCCGGGCTCTGCCTCTGCTGGGGATAAAGTGAGAACTTCAGGCTGTGTGGTGTGAATTCGGGCACCTCCCAGCATGGGTAGATGAAGACAGGATCTTGTGATCTTGGCCTTGTGGTCTGAGAGGTCCTAGCCCAAACAGCAGGGCCCACTGAGAGAGAAAGATAATGGAGCATAGGGAGAAATGAGGAGGAAGAGCCTGTTGGAGAGCAGGGCTAGGAGGATCAATCTGAAAAGAAGTGTTTCTGTGATGGGGAGGTGGGGTAGTTTGAGGGCACCAACATTCTGGTTGAGCTAGGTCCCACTCATGCTTGGTTCACACCTGGCTTTCACTAGCACTAAATTCATTTAAATTCAAGGGGAGAAGGAGCAGGAGTCCGTGGTTTCCCCTCCTTTCCTGTCCTGTTGTCTGACCAGATACCTTTATCCCAGCCCAAGGCTCCCGCTCACCTCGGGATTGGTGGTGTGGTGCAGTCTCTGTAAGGCCCAGAGCTCAGACAGCTGCCAGGCATCCTTTAGCTTGGCTGAACGTTTCACTTGATTCTCTTCCTGAAGAAGTGAAGATTAGGTCTGTTCTTCTTACATGGGGGACATATGTTAATAAAATACATATTGCTTTCTCATCAGCCCCTAATGAAAGACATCATTGAAGAGTGTGGAACAAGCCGTTACAGTAATTCATGACAGCACCAATTTGGCTTCTCTGGGAAGCTGTAAACTGCTGCTCTTGGCACCTAATGAGGATGGGCAGTTGATTGTGTGAGTGAGAGAGCAGGAGAGAGACTGTCTCCTGCCTTCACTGGCTCAGGCCTTCCCCTGCAGCCCAGCTGAAGATCACAATGGCTTTTCCATTTGGAACTGGGATTTCTTTTCCACTCAGCCCAGGAGGGGAATAACTCTCCTAATAACAGTTTACTGCCAGCTGAAATATGTTTCGGGACCATTCATTTGGCTTTGATAATGAATTTGCTTTGGATGTCGTGCTCGCTTACCAGCGACATTCGAACCATCGTATTTGACTAGATCAAGAGCTCACAAAACAGAAAGACATGAATTTTTAGTTCACCCATGTGCGTGTCTGTGCAAAGTGGATTTTATATCTGTAAGCAATGATTATTTTCCCCCTAAAGCCTATAATTTGAATCATGCTTATCCAGTGGGGGAAATGGAAACCAAACCAGTTGGGAAATTTCCTCCAGTCCTGGGACCTCTTCTCTTGACATATGTCCATCCAAAAGGACAGCATGGCAGTGAACTAACACTCATTCTGCAGACTTAAAGCATATTCTTAACTTTATGCATTGTGCATAGTCCCATTGGCTTCAAGTATGTGGGTATTTTTTTGTAGGATTGGGGCCTAAATCTGTTTGCTTTATGAAGCTGTGCTATCTGCTGCAGTTTAACTTCACAGTGTTACCTAGATTACTTCAAATGTATTTATGGCCAATATAAAATATATTACACAAAATAACACTACTTAAATACTTAAGTATAGCTTTTTGTGTTTAAGCTTCTCTCATGCATTTTGTAGCTCTAAACCAAACAAGAATAACACTTTTTTTGTTTGTGGTCTTCCAAGTGTTGTAACATGTTACAACTTCCATAGCAAGCAGTTTTTAAATGTACCTCATGTGTTCCATTTGTAATGTTCCTTATTTTCCCCCTTGATGTAGTGTTTACACTCCTATAACTTTGTCTTCAGAATATTTTAAAAGCACTAACTAGATGCTCACAACATAGAGGGAGTTTTACAGGTGGGGAAACTGAGCCACACAATGACTTGTTCTAGTCTGGGACAAGCAGAAAGGATGACACAGTTGTTAGGCGCTAGCTTGGGACTTGGGAGACCCAGGGTCAGTTCCTTACCCTACACAGACTTCCTCTGTGACCTTGGGTAAATAATTTAATCTCTCTGGGTCATAGTTGCTCATCTGTAAAATGGAGATAGGGCAATGTTACTATCTCACAGGGGTACTGAGGATAAATACAGTAAAGATTATGAGGTGCTTAGATACTGCTGTAATGGGGGACTGGATAAGTTCTAAAGATATGGGAAAATAGCGTCAGGACTGATGAGAATTTGGGGAGTTCTAGCTCCCGTCTCCAGTCAAAATGTTTTCTGAGATTCGTGAACCTTTCAGGTGAATCAGTCTGGAGCAAAACTGCTATTCCCAGCTTTGCCATTGATTCACTGTGTGTCTTCTTTAACAAGTCAGTCCATACAGAATGCAGCTGCCCAAACTCCTCCTCTTAGCCCATCAATTTGATCGTGTCTCTCCGCTCTTTGAATCCCTACACTGGCTCCCCATCTGCCATATTTAAGCTTCTTGTCCCCTTCAAAGCTCTAGAGAACTCTGCCCCAAATACGTATCTTCTCTTGCTGAGCTTGTCACCCCCCTACTCCACCAGCATTCCCATCTTCCTCAGCCTGCTTGTCAGCTTCTTGCACAGTGCCTCCGGGCCTTTTTCCACATGGTCCCTTATGCATGGTACAACTTCTCCAAGCTCCTCAGCAAAGCCCCTCACCTGTCCATGCTTAAGTCCCTTAAAATCCCACTGCTGCTGTGCTGCCTACAATGAATCTAGTTGATTTATATAGAAATGTCTGGAGAGTGGCCAGCACATTATGGGCCCTACCATTAATAAGTAGCAATAATCACTTAAACTCTGTATGTGGTTGTAGGCGAGTTGCTTACCCACTCTGTGCCTCAGTTTCCCCATCTAGGAAATATGGATGCGTGCCCTTGTCGTAAAGAATGCTGAGACTTAATTAGTGTGAACAAGTCTTTGAAGATGTAAAGCTATACAAATTCCTTATTTTAATTTTAACAAGGCCATGAACACCTGGGAGCTTCACAGTTCCCTCTACAGGGCTCCTTTCAGCTTCACAGCAGCAGCCGGAATAGAACTTCAGGGCAGGGCCTGTCTACTCTGTGTCTGTACAATGCCTTGGCAATGGAGCCCTGTCCTTCACTGGTTCCTAGGCACTACTGTAATAAACATGATTAATAATGGCATTTGCTTCCTCCACATCCCAAAACAGAAGCGACTCTACCACAAGCCAAAGGAGACTCTCCATCAGCTGTTAGCAGCAGAGGGTTGATGACGCATGGCTGGGTGGGTCTGAGTCCCTCCTGTAGAAGGCCGTGATGCAGTTCATTACAGCGTTGTTGGTTTTATGTATGGGGAACCACTTGGAACTCACTGGGTTTGTCTGAGCTGGCGCTTGTTCTGTTAAACTCCCAGCCAAAGGAAAGGTTTGCAGGAATGCCTGTGAGATCACAGCCCTAGGGGAAGGAGCTCACTTGGTATCATGGGTCCTTCTCCTGCTCCACTCAGACAGGCTGAACTGGAAGGGGAGGCTGTTTCGCATCCTGATTTGTGCAGCCTTTCAGAGTAAAAGTCCCTCTTTGCTGCCATCACCTTGTTCTCAATCACAGCCCAAGCACCTGCATGGCTACTCCTGGACTGGACATAAATAGGCTGCTTGGCTGAGGCTGTGAGGTGCTAGTGGGCATGCAGGAGAGACAAACCGGACCCATCGCTGCCAGCGTCGTTGCATTTGAAGCAGTTCTTAATTGCCTACCGTTGCAAAGAGGCTGTCGCAGAGGCAGCACTGGTTGCTGGGTGTTATTTACTCAGCTCTGTTGCTGATGGTTTTTTTTTTTTCCAAGCCCCTTTGAGCAGCCTGTTCCCCAGCAGGCAGGAGTAATTACAAGCCTCGCACTCTCCTGGCCCCAGCTCTGTTATCACTCCTGTCTGTGCTCGATTGAGATCAGCTCAGGAGAGCCCAGCTGCTTACTCGTAACAGGATCACTGCCAGCAGGGCAGCTCCAAAGGCAGCTGGCTCCTAACAGTCCAGTGGGGAGAGGTGGGCATCTTACCACATTGCACGTGTGTGTGTATGCCTGAGAGAGACGGTTTGTCTACAGAGCTGTGTGTGAGAGAGAGAGAGAGAGAGACTGGGTGGGGGAGGGAACGAGACTGAATGGTGTCTGTGTGCCTGTGGTTTTGCACCAGCTTGTGTTTATGCATCTATCTTCTCTCCCTTCGTTCCCTGCACAGGGGCCCGTGTGATTGGAGATGGGAGTTGGGAGTTCTTTTCCCAATACCCTAGCTATGTGCTCAGCCAATGATCGTGTGCACTCAGCCACCCTCTCCTCATTTGCTGCCTAGGAAGGAATGTCCAGGAGAATTAGAATGATTTAAAGAACAGAGGCAAGAGATAAAGAGTTGCGAGAGGAGATATAGGAGAGGAGGGCTAGGGCTCACGCTCCAAGCTGAGACGTAGCAGGGAGCTGGGACAAATAAGGACAGAGTGTGGCAGGAATGAGTAATGACTCTGGGAATCATGATGTTTGTGGTTGTTTGTGTCCCTTTGCTCTAATCTGCTTGTCGTGTATTCAGCAAAATTTTAATATACTTTTTTTTTTTCTCATCGGTTTTGATAATCCCTCTGAGGCTTGGGACTGAAACTGGTTTCCTTACTGCTTGCTTGCTTCTCCATCACACACACGCTGCTGGTTTGTTAATAGAAGATTGCTTGTGAGGCTGCATATACTGCTGTAGGGAGACTCGCCAGCACTAGTTATGGCTACGTTATTGTAGGGTTGAATGCAAACACTGCGTGTTGTATGGCTTACTGTATTGGTGCACACCCTGGTTTGTTCGTGTAGGGTTGCTCGTGAATCCCAAACCCACACAAATGCAGATTTGTTATTGTAGGGTTGCTAATGATGGCTGTCCGGTGTGCTCTTGCGCTTGTTATTACAGAGCCGTGCAAGAATATCGGGATGACTCACTGACTTGAGATAGGGTTGCTTGTGACTGCTAGGCTGAATGTACTCTTGTGTTTTGGCAAGGTTCTTCAGAAGTGCCGTGCTGCACAAAAACGGGTTTATTATTGTAGGGCTGGTAGCGTTGGCCAGGAACACCGTTTTCTTGTTGTAGGATCATTTGTAGCACTTAGCTATTGACAGACATTTTATTTATTTATGTGTGAGTAAAACATAATTTGATTTGAAAAGAAAAGCCCCTACTCCACAATGCCATGAGCTTTGCAAGCAGAAGAAATGGCAAGGAATGGGTCTCTTGCATTCAGCATGTCCCTGTGTGATTTTTTTTTTTTTTTAAGCAGCTGGGAGGGGTAAGCTAAACCAGCCCAACTCCATGCATCTCAATTTGAAGCCCCTGAACATGGAGTCTGTCCTCTCAGTCAGCCTGCCCAATGGCCATGCTGGAAGCTGCACCTTGTAAATGCCAAAGGTACTAGGTCAAGGGACAAGACTGGTTCTGTAGCAGGAGACAAGCCTGGAGGACCTGCTGGCAGTGTGTGATGGTGAAGGATTAGAACTAGGAGACACAGTCCTGGATGCTCTTGTGCAGGCAGCTGTCAGTTTGTGGGGTTTGGGTATGTAAAGCTTCCTGCAATGGCTCAAGAGCATGAGTGCCAAGTAGGAAAAGAAACCAGAGAGTTATGTATAAGGTGAAAGCGCGCGCGCGCACACACACACACACACACACACACACGTTACAGTCTTAAGTTTCAAAAAGTAATAGAAGCTTCTGTAATAAGCCAGTTCTATATATCCCTTAGTGCTTCGCCTGAGTTAGCACTGAGGATCTCTTGTTTAGGCACAGTAAACCTTGCACTCCCCTGCCACCCCCCAAATTCAATCAGCACAGAGATACAGTTCCTTCTTGTTAAGGGTTTTTATTCCCTCCTCCCTTGTGCTCTGAGCTGTGAATTCAGCTGATGGGAGGAATCCTCTTGCATGACTTGTCTTCAAAGCGGGGAGGGCAGAACAACCAACATCTTTTGTCCTCTTTCACGTCCCACAATCATCTGTCTGGTGTTGATATATCCTGCCCAACAGGAAATGTCTAACACTTCCTGTTGTTGGTGTCACACTCTTGTCTGGTGATTTACACAGTCACAGCACCTCACAACACAACTGCTCAAATATTACCTTACAATATGAGATGCAGACGTTAGAAGTAACATTAATTCACGCAGCAACTCGCAAGCATTCAGTAAAGTATAAAGACTAAACACGTTCTTCTCCTTCTCATATCTCTTTTAACAATACTAAGACACAGGTGAGCTGGACTGCTTCCAGCAATGTATTTGTCCGTGTTCAGTGGAGACAGGGGGACCTTGGCATGAGCCAGCATCACAGGGCATTTATATGCTTGTGGGATATTCATGACTGTGTATGTGTCCACGTGTATATGAATGCAGGAATGTGTGCAAGTGTGTGCACCTGTTTGTGAGTACACACATGTTGATTGTATGGGTGACTTCACCCTTCCCAAGCACTTTGGTGCACCATTGTCCATATGTGCTCTCCCCTCCCCCCACATCAGCCTGCATAATGTCTGCAGCAGGCACTTTGGAGGCTGATGGGAATGGTAGGTTTTTTCCTCCCTCTCCTTATTGTAAATGGAAGGAGGTGAAGGCAGAGATGAGACTGTGCATTGCTCTGGCTCCCCTGGCAGCTTCCCGTGCCCTGTGATGAATGAGCTCGTTGCTGAGTCTTGTGTGCTCCCCTCCGCCGCGGCTTGGGAATTTCTAATAAGGGGGCCAGCCTCAATGCCGGTGCGTGTGCGTTGTTAACGGCACAGAGTGATATTAGCTCACAGCGCTGGGGCAGCATGAGCAGGAGGAGAAAAGAGAGTGGAAGGGAGAGAGCGAGCCAGAGCAGCATGCAGTGGAGTACAGATTTAGGGGAGAATGGAGCTGGCAGCATGGCATTCCAATGCAAGAATAACAGAAACTACTCCCAGATTGCTGTGCACAGCTGCAACCTGCTCTGCACAGAACTGCTGCTGTCAGTCCTGGGTGGAAGCACTCCGGAGAGCTGGATCCGGCCTCCGCCCTGCTATTGTTGTCTGCTGGGCCTGAGCTGGTCATCGTTACCAAGCACCTGCTCCAGGCTTACAGAGCAAATGGGTGGCTGAGGCTGCCTGGAACCAGTCCTTGGTCTCGCTCATGCTGCAGTTTTGCACTTTAGATGGTGCCTTTACAGTGGCCATGGCCCCTCCCCTCCTTCGTAGCAAGTTTGGGTTTGTGCTGCCACTGACGCATAGGCACCCGTATTTCCAAAAACTGTGCCAGGTCAGTTCTGCAAAGATCCCAGGCTGTGGGGACTGCAGAGCGGGTGCTTAGTGAGTTCTGGGGCTGCAGGAGGTAGGAGGCGATCCCTGGCAGGAGTGGGCTCCACTGATCCCCGGCTGCATGAGGGCCAGCAGGAGGCTGAAAGGAGAGCTGCTGAGTAATTGCTCTGCCCATTCCTGCCAGTCACCCCAGGACATAGAGGGGGATGTCTCTTGCCAGGGTGGGTGTTTGAAAACTCAGGATCATTGGCAGGGAAGATAGTGGCACCTGCCTCCACCCAGAGCACCTCCGGACAATCCTAGCAAGCTGCAGCAGCTCTGGGCTGCTCTCTTTGATCTACCCCTGTAACACTTATGTCACCGGTGTGAAATGTGCTGGTTGATGCCTGTGAAACTGATAATGTTGATGAAATGACCAGGGCTCTATATCAATTGCTCTAAATGCCGACAGAACTGCCTGTGACCTCCTGGCTGTAGAAATTTTGAAGCATTCTGTAGATGTCTCCCAGGGTATTCTATTAAAAGACTATAGGACCCTGCTGCTGGGTCAGCCCAGTTCCCAAGGAACAGGGGTCCACAGCCTGAGAACTGCCGCCACACAATGGCACTTGTTGGCCCCACTGTGGACAGTCTCAGCAGAGGAACCAAAGTCTGAATGGGCCATGGAGAGTGAGTTTCCCTCTCACGCCTAGTGAGGGCCATAGGAGCTGGAACTATGGATGCTGGGGGGGCTGCTGCAACCCCTGGCTTGAAGCAGTTTCCATCCTATACAGGGTTTATACTTTGGTTCAATGGCTCTCAGCATCCCTGGCAAGGGCCCCTCCAGGGCAAGGGAATGTTGGTGGGGCAGTGTGGGGAAACAGAAAGTATTTTTAAGTGCATTTCAAACAACTGAGTAAAGCAAGCGGGCCCCTGTGCGCTGTTTTCCTCCCCTCCCTCTCATGTCTAGGGAAAAGCTAAGGTCTCCAAACACCCCAGATGTCACCGGCTGACATCCACTGTGCTTTGATCGCACCAGGCCTCACAAACTGAGCAAGGCCGGACCAGTTCTGCCCTTGGATAGGGACCCTTGAAGGACAGCCTGGGTGCTGCAGGAAGTAGTGCTGGTGATTTAGTAGGGGGTGGGCTCTACTGCAAGTCAATGCCCAACCCAGTAGAGAGCCATGCAGTTCGGACCACCCCACCCCCACCCCCTGACCAGCCAA
Source organism: Chelonia mydas (assembly GCF_015237465.2). Taxonomy (NCBI): domain Eukaryota; kingdom Metazoa; phylum Chordata; order Testudines; family Cheloniidae; genus Chelonia; species Chelonia mydas. The sequence continues at coordinate 144,736,617 of NC_057851.1, read as the reverse complement.
AGTGCCCTGGTATTTTCATGTCTTTTGGCTTCTCTCTAGTCCTACCTTTCTATTTGTTTCTCTACTAAGGGGAATGGCTAGAACAGGGAAATGATCCCTGGCTCCTGACCACCTTCTCCTTAAAGGAGGAGCTGGCCCTAGCCTTTGGATCAGGCTCCCCTTATCAAAGAGCCCCAGCTCAGGACTGTATTTATCTTTCCATTTTGGCATCATACACTGCAATCCTCACCAGCAGCCCCCAGTGCTGGATCCCAGACACACAGCTCTGCTGCGGCCCCTCACCAAAGCCAGAGTAACCCATTCTTGAGGCCTAGGCAAACATTCACTTCTGGGCCCCTACCGTGCTGGAGAAAGAGCAGTTTGTTTACTCGGTGCCCGTGGCTCTGTTGGGCGTGGCACAGTGTGGCTCAGCTGGGTGTTAGGACTTCCTCTGCCAGCCCAGCCACTGGGGCCGATTTGTGCGCACGCTGAAAGAACTTCACTTACTCGAGTGAGCGGCGTTGCAGCCTGAAGCACGGGGTCACAATGCCGCTCAGCTTTGGCCTGGTTAACCCCTTGTCATGGTGGAGGAATGTCCGGGCCAAATTTGAGTGGTGGCGTGACGCTGTGTTCCAGCTCGCTATACCATTAACTCAAGTATGTGAAGTTCTTTCAGGTCAGGGGCAAACCCACATCGGTTTTTAAAAAAAATCGGGGCCTTAAGCATGTGCCTCGTTTGCCTACGTGTTAATCTTGTCCTGCCTCTCAATCCTGACCTATGGCTCCCCATTCTCTCCCCTGACCTTCCAAGTCTGGGTGCGGCACACACAACTTTGCCCATATATTTCGGCCCCAGCCTACCCTACCCACCTCCACCCCTCTGCTATTCCAGTCGAATCAATTCAAAATTAAAGCTGAACAGGTAGGCTGAATATCAGGTTGTGGGATAGTCAATCAAAGGAAGTGGAGGAAGCCCCGTTGCTTGGGACATTGAACACCGGACTGGGCAAGGCAGTGCTGAAGAGACTATAAGCAGGGCCCCATGTTCTCTGCACCACAATGGGACCAAATTTTGTGACCAAGGGCCCCCCTAAATTCTGCATCAAGAATCCCTACATTGCTCAGCAACGTTAGTGAATTTAATGTATTTCCATGACATACACTCCATTCCCACCCCTCTGACACCCAAACACACACCGCTATGAGTCATCATTTAAAACACTCATATGATAGATCATTCACCAGGGATCGTTTTCAGCAACAGGCATTTTTGACAATGGATTTTGTTGCTCATTTCTCCACAGGTCCCAGCACTCTGGGCTGCCTTCAGGCATCATGATGTTATCTAGGCAGCCTGATTTAGTCTCCCATCCATGATCATTGCAGGAACCATCCTACCAAAATGACTCTCAGGTCTCTGCTGGACATGTCCATACCAATGCAGCCTAGCCTCACCCAACTTGTCTTCAGTTGGGCCAACCTGGATTAGACCCCTCCCAACCTTATTTCATTTCTTATCACAGAGCATCCAACTATTTGACCATCTCAACATCTTCATTTCCATGGTTGAGAGCACACTGATTTCATGTCTTGTGCCTGGCCAGGTCTCTGTTCCATGTATTCGAATGGGTTGAATTACAGTTTTGTACACTCTGCCTTTTAACTTTACTGGTATCTTTGTATCACTGAGAACTGGGGTCAGCTCCTGCATTTGCACCAAGCAGCTTTGGTACGATGCCAGGCATCACTCAGGAGAACATCATTGTCCACAACCATTGATCCTAGCTATTTCAGTTCTTCCACTCCTCTAAGCTCTCTGCCTGTGCTATCCTTTATGGTAGGTCCTCCTTCCTCAGCCTTACCAATGCTCACACTAAGTCGTGCCTACTGAAAACTGTATTGTCACTGTTAAGTGTTGGTTTGCAGGGTCTCATAATCTTCTGCACATATCACTAAGTTATCAGCGAATCGCATTTTTCAAGGCAGTTCCCTTCCGGGATTCTCACTTATCACAGCCAGGAGAGCTGCAAACAAAAACGGACTCAGCGCAGACCCTGGTGCGGGCCAACATTTACTGGAAATTCTCTCCCGTCACCCCATTTGGTTTTTGACTACAGTACTCGCTCCATCATACGTATCCTGGATAAGATGGACATATCCTTCCAGTACACCTCTCCATCACAAACTAATTCTTTTAGAGTACGACCATACCCCTTCTCCAAGTCCACACAGACCAGGCCCAGTTGCCGTCTCTTTTCTCTGACCTTCTCCATGGCAATCCATAAAGCAAATATGGCATCAACTATGCTCCTTTCCATCATAAAGCCGTGCTGACCCTTCCAAATTTCAACTCTTCCTCATGGATACTTTTCAGTAATCGTCTCCCACACCTTCATAGCAGGTGACGTCCACTTAAGTGGACGATAATTAACACACAGTGTAATATCTCCTTTCTTTTTAAACATGAGCACCACAAAGGTTTTACATCATTCATTCAGCATTTTCTTTTTCTTAAGAATATCATGGAACGGACTTGTAAAATCCTTGATGCCGTCCCTTCCCAGTGACTTCAGCATATCGAGACTTCATCTGGTCCAGGTGCTTTCTCCTTTTTCATTTTCCTACATGTCTCTACAACTTCTTCCTCCTTTATGGAGGGGAAAAGGGAAACTCTTATTTCAAACCCAGGGTGTGGGGCTTGAACAGCTGACCTGTACTGCTTGTCCAGTAGATATGCTTGCGGGAACTGATGCCCGGTGCGCCTGGCTGCAGCAATTTAATGGAATGCGCAGCAGAAATGCTGAGTTCTGTGCTACGTTGTGGAAAGGCCATATTCCATGCGCATGGAGTTATGGAGTCCATGGGCCCTGACTGAGAAAAATGGGGCAATTCTCCTCGGAACCAGTGTTTCAGGTTTTCTGTCGCATTTTTGAGGTTATCTTCCCACCTGTAAGGGCTAGAAGTTTCTTTTCTTTTAAATGAAAGCTGAGATTCTGGAGCACAGTTCGGTGGCAAGAAATGATTTCTACAGCCAATTTTATGGCCGTAGATTACACAGGGCCTTGACTGTGAGGGAACGGAGGCCTGGGCTGGATGGCCCACGGAGCCTTTCAGACTCTCATTGGCAGGACACTAACATTGATTCCATGGGTTCTAATTTTTTTCCTTGCAGCTGAATCAGAGGAACACTGTCCAAACGTTAATTCCTGTGAAGAAGATGGAGAAAGGCCTGCTGCTGGAGCACATCCTGCGCAACCTGAAGGTTCCCCAAAGCTATGAGGTTCGCCTGACGCCCATCACCGACTTTGGGGCTGGTGATATGGCTGCCCGCATCATCCGATACATGGAACGTAGGTATCTTCCCCCTACATCCCACCCAACAGAGCAGGGTCAGGGTCCCTTTCAGCGTTGGGTTACGATTACGGGAGGGAGTCTCAGGGTGATGCAGTGTTGTGGTGACGCAGTGCCATCGCTGCCCTTTGACCATGGCTCTGCAGCCTTCCTCACCATGGGACCCCATGCAAAGACTTGGGGTAGGGGGCCAAATTCATTTTACATAATGTTATGTTCTTTGACTTCCAGCCTGTTCCCAGTCAGGCTACATGGCCCCTTTGCTGGCGGATGATATTAGGCTCCTCCGTTCATGTTAGGGCAGAAGCCATGGGCATTGTGTTGTAGCCGGCCTGACCACAAAGGAGAGAGGATCTGGGGGGCCTTGGAGCAGTTTGTTCCACGACTCTTTTCGTAGCTAAGCCAACGTGTTGTAGCTGTGTTCTAACTCCTGTGGCGCGCAGGGCCCTCTCCCTGATCCTGCAGATCACTGGACATACACTCCGCTCCCACGCCACATTCCTGCAGGACACCGAGCTGCTTTGATATGCTCTCAGATAGTTGCCCTCTCAGTTTCACTCAGGAGTTTGGGCCCCATCAGTTCAGCATGCAAAACCCACCTATTTCAGTTCCATGTCATTTTGCACAACTTTCCATTCCCATGGGGTACTATTGTGCCTTAGTTTCCCTAGGGATTCCAGTCCCCTTTAGTTGCACACCAGCACCTAGGCCCTACTGATTTCCTGCAGGGTGGCAGACCCTATTCTAAGAGCTACCTCAGTTTTCCACCGGGTGTTAAGCAATGTTGCGCTGAACAAAAGTTTTGCGTCTGGGGTTCTGTCTGCATTTTGAAAATAGAACTGTGAACCCACAAACTCAGGACCTTGGTGTGTCCCAAACACAGGGATTCTCTCATTTGCAGCTTAGGGGCTGTGGGTGCTTTGGGCATTAGTCACATTTCTCAGTTTTGATTTTTTTTTTTCCCCTTGGGGAAACACATGCTGTTCTAAACCCTCTTGTTTTCTGTTTCCTTTCCCAGCGATTAACTATCCCAACCCGGCAGGTAAGCAACGAGGCCTCCAGTTTTATTTTTGACTATACTGAGCAATACCTGCTGGGGCAGCCATGGGCAACTACCAGACTTGCCAGAAAGAATGGGGAGGTTGCAGCCATGCCTGGGGTGCTGTGTGGCACAGGTGGCTTTGCCAGTTCCGTTCCCCTAAAACAGCATGAAATTTACAAGCACTGAAAATTTCCTCCACCAACAAGTGCTCTTTGTTGTAACCCTTCATGTCGACAGGAGAAATACGGCACATGCTCCTATCAAGAGGGGCATCAGCAACTCAGCATTGTCCCAACAATGTCTGGCTTTTTCGGAATAACCCGTCTGGTCTGAACTGGGAAGGGAGCTGCCTGATACTCCTGCGGGATGTTGGAGAATGTTTTCCAGCATGGATCTTCTTCCCCTGCAAACACCCACACCCCTGTTCCTTATTCTCCTTTCCCAGCATTGTTCTTTTGCCCAGCAATTGCTCTTCCAGTTATGCCCTCTGGGGGATACACTTCCAGCCCAAAGCTTTAAGAGCTGGCTGCAGGGCCTGATTTTTCTAAGGTACTGAGCACCCATAGTTCCGTTGACTTTGAGCGGAGAGTCCTCAGCATCTCTGCATAATCGGGCCCTGGATGTTTAACAGGAATAGGACGGTGCCCAGAGTTCTTGAGAGAGGATTGTTTAGGGTGGTCCCAGAAAGTTAGAACTAGTGGTGGAATCATCTCCTCCAGGTGGAGGAGGGGATGCCCCATTGGCTGAATCACAGGGAACTTGGCAAGGTAAATTGGGGAGAAGTTCCCAGGTTGACAGAGCACTGACTGGTGGTCCACAGAGAGCAGGCTGGTCCCATAGTGGTGGCGGCTCCTCCTTGTTTCTAGCTGCCAAATTGAATGAAATGAATGAAACAAGGTGTGGTCCACACTCTGAAGAGGTTTTTGAGCCCCTGCACTAGGGAGTTTTCTGTAGGAAAAGGTTCTGCCCTAGCTAGGGGCAATAGCTTCCTATCTAGTCATGAGGCTTTTCTGTCTGTAATTCGTATGATTCTGGGACTTCCCTCCTACTAGCATGTCCCTTCCCACACGCTGCAGCGTGGCACCTCAAGTGTCTCATGTGCCTCCAATTCCCACGTCTCTTGAGTGAGGGCTGCAGCTTTGCCCCTTCTCCCAGCTCCTTGCCGTCTCTGGTGAAGACGCACTGGGAAACATTAAACAAATTGCCAGGGTCCTGTATTCTGTGCATCCAGAGCACGTTCCCTTCTGCACCTGGCCTGGAGAGAGATCCCATCTCAGTGAATGGGGGAAATCTTTCCTTCTGCCACTTCTTTTCATGTACACATAACTCTCGGGAAATCCTGTGGGGACCTCTATCTCAAGAGTGACCATGTCCTTGGGCACTTGAGAAGTGGGGCCTCCAAAATCTGCCATTTTGGCTGCTTGACAAGGGCCACAAGACTAAAACAGACCTGATGCAAATGGGTACGGTTACAGCCCCCCTTATATTTCGATACAGGAGAACAGTCGCAGGTCCCACTGGTGTGCTCCATCTTGAGGCAAGCTGCACTGAATGCTGGGAGCTATGTGCTGCTCCTTGTGGGTCCTGCCCACCGCATGAAAGATGTGAGAACAACTGCATTGTCGTTGCTTTGGCCATCCCCACTTTATAACAACGCCCCTTCTCTTCAGACCTGCTGACCAGCGAAATATGGTCACGAAGGCTGCTAGCTTTGTGTCCATGCTGCAAAGATGATAACCCAGAATGGGACCCCACCCTTTGGAGCTGCTGGCTCCACAGATCAGCAGAGTGTGCCTCTTTGCCCTTAACTCTCCTTCCTTCCACTTTGAATTCCCTCCCGAATGCCCAGCTGTCTGGAGCAAAAGGCAAAGATGAGATGATTAATGCCCACAGCAGCCTGATCTAGGGCACACATAATGGTGATTAATGTACAGACTTGGAGTGTCACTTAATATAATTATTTCTTCATGCATGTTCTCTTCTGGCCTAATAAGATGTTAATGATGTTGGGCCATGCATGCATGTGGCATGGTTACAGGTGCTGGGGTTATACAGCATCAGCGATTCAAAGGGAGGGGATGAGATACTTAAGTTTCATGCACTTTGAGGTTAGAGACAGGAGTGACCATAACCAATAAAAATACATCCAACTCTAAGAAGTTAAGTGATACCTTCTGTTGTTTTACTGGATCCCTAACTCCCTGTGGTCAGTAAAGATCTCTTGGCACTTACTGTAAGACTAAGGGTGTTAACCCAGGGCCAAATTCTAGCTCGGGTGAGTCTGTTCTTTCTCCCAGAACTCCTCCTGCTGGTTCAGTTGGTTACAATCTTCACTTCCTATTCTAAACTCTTCTTACTCTTGTGCAGAGCTTGTGTGTGCAGTCAAACAGCTGCCACGTTCACTCCAGAAGTGGTTGGTGAAATGATTTCCTCGTATGTCCAGTCCAGCATTCTGACATCCTTGGAAATTATTCCTAGTGAAATATAAGAGATTATTGTTTTCTCTGCCACAGGTCATCCCCTTCCTGAGCAGGAGCAGTGTTCCAGTCTCAATGCACTTTGTGCTAATGCGATCTGTCGTCTATTGCACGCAATAGAGGGTGATTGGCCCATAGGATTTACCATGCCTGAATAGACCTAAGGAGATTGATTCATCCAGGCCATTGTTTACACCTAGTGCTTCTAGCCCTGCCTCTGCCAATGGCCAATGGCAGATGCTCTGGAGAAAGTTGAACCTCCTCCCATACTGTGAATGTGCGGGAGTAAGAAATGAGTGGTTAGAGCATGAGTCTGAGATTCAGGTTTCTCGAGTTCTGTGCCCAGCCCTGGGAAAGGAGTATGTGTGCCTAGTGGCTCGAGCACTAGACTGAAGTTGGAGACTCCTGTTTCTATTCCCTGCTCTGTCATTGGCTCTTTGTGCAATGAGTGCAAATCAGGCTGTACATCGTGCTCGGTCTTAATTTCCCGCCTGTAATACGGAGATGATGGTTACGTATCTCCCCGGGGTGTTCTGAAGCTCACTGAATGAATGTTTATAAAGCACTTTGAGATCCTTAAGTGGAATGCATTATGGGTCTAATAATACTGAACACTCTTATATAGTGCTCTTCATCCTGGCGTCCCCAAAGCACTTTACAAAAGGCGATTAAGCATCACTGTCCTCACTGTACAGCTGGGGAAACTGACACACCGAGGGGAAGTGACTTGTCTATAGTCACACAGGAAGTCAGTGGTAGAGTGGGGATAGAACCCAGCTCCAGACAGTTCCATGTCTTAGCCATCAAACCACTTCTACTATATCCTTTTTGAGACAGGGTGACCAGAACTGCACACTGTATTGAAGATGTGGATTTATTTTGTGGCATTATGGTATTTTCTGTCTTATTATCTGTCCCTTTCCTAATGGTTCCTAACATTCCATTAGCTTTTTTGACTCTTGCTGCCCATGGAGCAGATGTTTTCAGAGAACTGTCTCAGAGCCCAGAGAAATGTTGACCTCTTTAGAGGTTCCTTGGTTTTGCTGTTTGGCTTGGATGGAGTGGAAGCATGGTCTTCTATTTTAAAGCACAGGACTAGGAGTCAGGACTCCTGGGTCCTATTTTCAGCTCTGCCTCTTTCTGTCTGTAACCTTGGATGAGTCCCATCCTATTTTTGCGCCTTGGTTTCTCCATTCATAACATGGAGATCATTATATTTCCCTACCTCAGAGAGGGACTGAAAGGCCTAGTTCATTAATATTTGAAAAATGCTTTAAGAGCCTCAGGTGAGAAGTGCTAGAGACTGGCAAAGTATTACCCATATTAAGGTCCCCACCACAGATTCTCAGCAGCCTGCGTGTGCATGCCTCACAAGCATTGTCAGGTTCTGGTATCTATTGGCTATGGGATGGTTCTTCACTTCCTGCCCTGCCCTGGTGTGAGAGGTGCTTCCTTGAACCTGAGAATTGGGTACATTTCAGTGAAGGGGAAGGGATTCCAGCCTGGAGGTATTTTAATATTAAAGGAGTTACAGGCCATAGTTCTGTTTCATGCCCAGGAATCCATGTCTTGGGCTGTGGCAGGTGGTCCCCGTGGAACAGTAATAGTGGTTTCTGATGTTAACTGCTCAAGTTTTCTGTCCCATTCTGTGAGGGGCTTCATCTCACAGGGACTCCATTCACATGGCTGTTTTCACAGCAATTCTGTCCCTCCTCACCATCGACCCTGGTCTCACAGGCTCCTGGGCACTCCCTGTTGTTCACCGTCAGAGGCCCAGCTAGCTCTAAGAGCCACCCAGAAAGGTGACTCCACATACATCTGTACTAGCCGCACCTGGTCTTGAGTGTTCCCTGGGCCCTGACAAGTCACAGTGCAGTATCTGCCTTTCTGCTCTCTCCTCCCACCCCTCTGCCATCTTGAGGGGTTTTGGGGGGGGGGGGTCCCCATGTTCAAGTTCAGTGAATTTTATGCTGGTGAAAAGTACAGCCTGTCACCCCAAAGACGGAATTGCTCTGCCCATTCCTAGGACGGGCTTCCCGATCTCCTAGCATGCCCTGCCCCTGCCAATGTGCCTCTCCATGGAGCTGTTCCTTGACACAGTCATTTACAAAGATGTAACTTCAGTGGATGCCACCGTGTAGGGCAATGCCGTTGTAAAGCGAACTCTGTGTCCAGACAGCCACAAGGCACAGGTGAACATGGAGCTGAGTCCTCACCAGCACCCCCAAGCCCTTAAGGGTGTCCCCACAATTCAGATGCTGTTCCTTTCCATGTTTTCACTGTGTCACACACCAGCCTGCCTGCTCAGTCACTCTGAGTGGGGAAGTATGTTTTGGGTAATGACACACAAATGAGCACACCTTGCATTCAGCGAACCACAACCAGCAACCCGTGAACTGTAGTTGGGATTACCCAGGGGCTAAACCATGGCAAGTAGTTCACTCTGGCAGGGCTGATTGTGCTGGTTTGGGAGCTGGGCCTGCTGGAGGTGAAGCCAGGCACGTTGGTACAACCTAAGCACATTGGATACTGGTGGGTACCAGCCTCCCCTGTCATGATCTGAAGGTCTCAGCGCATCCAGCAGCACAGCAGGTCTGGATCTCAGCCATCTTATTCACATAACCCCCTGGAAAGGACACGAAGCAGTGGCTGTCTCGCTTCTTCCCCTGCCTTTTGGAGCTGGAGATAAACCAGCCATGGAGAACATATGACAGTGATCCCCATGCCTCCAATCTCCCAGGCTCTTGCCAGGTCCAGTCCCCACTTCTCCCTCCTCCTCTTCCAGCTTCAGCTGCAGAACAGCCCCCTGCGCTCAGCACTACAAAGCAATAGCTAATTTGGATTAGGATGCTAATTAGAAATGAATGGACTGAACGGAGAACACTTAGCCAGGGTTAATCAGAAGTTAAATGGGCAGCCGAGCTCCCTATGACTGCATTTGGCAGTTTCCTGCTGAGCTCCAGGGGCCTGCATTCAGCAGCAAAACCCAGCTGCCCTGGTCAGTGAACCACTGTGGTTGAGTCCCTCATGGACAGAGCATATGGCTCAGGTGGTAGTGAGGACCATGTGTGGATCCCAGTGGATCTCGGAAGAGGTCAATTTTTCTTCCTTTTAACCCTCCCAAGTCTAACAAGGTCGGTGCTATCCAGTCCCCATAGTGATGTGCCATCAAGGAGAGACAGGCATACAGTAGAAAGAGGGGACAACAATTTAGAGCCCCAAGTTCTATACTCCAGATAAGGTCTCCAGAGACACTGACTGAGCCACTGAAATCCACACGACCCCGGGCTCTCTCCCAGCCAGTTCCTGAAGCAAGCCACATCTGGAATCACACTTGCTGGGGATACAGGAATTTGGAAACATAGGAACTGATGTCAGAGCACGACTCTCATTTACATACCCACAGGGGAAATGTGTTGCTGGGGCTTAGTGCTCAGCTTTGTCCCAAAGCAGGAGGATTGCTAGCCCCTGTCAGTTTCTCCTTTTAAACGTGTTGCTTCCCAATTTCATTGGGTGCCCCTTGTAGAGAAGAGCTCCTGGTGGAGCTCTCCTGCAGTAGCTCAGGGCAGACTGTTAAGAACCAGGGCACAAACCCCCCATTGGCTGTGAGTGCTATACTTCGATTTCACCAGCAAATTATCAAGTGTAAACACCTCAGGCACTATAACTTAACATGGAGTCCCAAACAGTCCCCTTCAGTACTCCAGGTAAGCCTGCCTTTGTGATAGATACACCATGAATCACAGGAATATTCAGGTTACTCACAGTCCCAAAGAATCAGTCACTTACTCCAGGTCAGTTGCACTTCAGCTCGCATACCAGAGACAATGTTTGTAGCCAATCCTATACTAAACTATCTAAAGATTTATTAACTAGGGAAAGGAAATGAGTTATTTACAAGATTAAAGCAGGTGAACATACATACACAAATGAGTTACAATCTTAAAATTCAAAAGGTAATAGAAGCTTCTATAATAAGCAAGTTCTATATGTCCTTTAGGTCTAACCGAAGCTAAGCAGCTGGGGATCCCTTGCTTATGCCTAGAAACCTTCTCCCCCTCCCCCCGAATCAAAGCAGCAGAGACATCATTCCTCCTTGTTATGGGGTTTTATTCCCTTTCCCCCACCCCTATCTGCTTTGAGCTGCAAACTCAGCTCATGAGAGGAATTCACTTGCATGACTCATCTTCGTGGGGTGGGCAGGGGAGAGTAAACAACAAAGTCTTTTGTCCTCTTTAATGTTCCACTCTCGTCCTTCTGGTGTTGATGGGCCTTCCTTGTCAGTCAGGACATAACAGCTTCTGTTGGATGCTTATGTTTCACACTAGTTTATGTCTCTGTCCTGTCTGGTATTTACACAGTTACAGAGGCTTACAATGCAAATGCTCAAATATTACCTTGCAATATGGGATACTGATGTTATAAGTGAGATCATGTTGAAACACTAAACACATCCTACTAATTCTAATACCTATTTTAACAATACTAAGACACAGATGAGCCAGACTGATTCTAGCAATGTATCTGTCACTGTTCAGTGGAAACATGGGGACCTTGGCATGAGCTGGCACCTGGTCTGTCAGGGTCACAATCCTGATTTACCTTTGCTGCACCATTCACTAGTTTTTATACCTCACTTGTGTTCCCTCCAATTCGCTTCCTCTCTAAACTGAGCAGTCGCAGTCTTATCCAATTTCCTGACCTATGGATCTCTCTTTCCAGCCTCTAATCATTTCACCTGCCATCACTGGACCCTGTTCTATTTCTGCTCTATTTCTTTCCTACATACAGCTCCCATTGGCTTCAACAGAATCCCAGTGCAGGCATCCAACGTCAGTGGTTGGGCCTTGATCTCCTTGACCTGGGACTAGTCCTTTATCATAAAAGTTAAAGGTGGCGAAGCCTTGTCAGGTCCCATTTGGTCCACTCTGTGGGAACCAGTGTAACATCAGGTCTACGCTAGAAGCTTTTGTGGAGTAGTATTGTCAGTTGCGGGAGGAGGGTGACTTTTTAAAAAAACATTTCTGTACCAGCAAAAGTGTCCAGGCCGTTACATTAGCATAAAAGTGCTTTTGCTTGTATAGCTTGTTTCACACCAGATCTACTCTACAAAGATTTGCTGCCATAACAGAGTGACGAGAAAAAATCATTCTCCAACCAACACAACTGTGCTGGCAAAATCCCCTGTGTAGATGCAGCTTATATCAGCAAAAGAGTCCTTTGGCCGATGTAGCTTTTATGTCATTCGGGGAAGTGGTTTAACTTCACAAGCAAAGGAACTTCTTTGCCAATACAAGTTGTGTCTCCACTAGGGGGCTTTGCTGTTATAGCTATGCCTGCAAACCTCTTCTAGAGTAGACCTGGCTTCAGATTCTTCCCTACGGTGCATTTGCTCATGTTTGGTCCGGTCTGGTTTCAAATACCCTGGCGATGTGGCTTCTACTGGGAGATGATTCCACAACCTAGCAGATACCGCTTTCAGGAAACTTTTCTGGTATATTTAGCTTACATGCTCCTTTTACCTTTCTATAGCTCTTCCCCTGTGGAGCACCTACTGATTCTCCTTTCTCCTTGGTCTTAATACCCTTATTCCACTGTTGTAGACAGTCGCATCCTCTACCCAAGCTATATGTGTTTAAGCTGATTAAGCTTTCCTCCCTGGTTAGTACCCTGCCCACCTATCCCCGTGGTGACATGGATTCCTTCTGCACTGATGCAGCATTACAGTGCAGAGTCACAGACACTGACTTGCGCACTCCCCCCAAGTGAAAAAGCCAACCCAGCAGGTTTGGGGAGTTGTGAAGCTCAGTAACTGATCAGCCCCTTTTCTGCCCACAGATAACACCTGCCGCTTTGAGGACGAGAAGATCTGTGGCTTCATGCAAGACAAGATGGACAACTTTGACTGGACCCGTCAGAATGCCTTGACTCAGAACCCCAAGCGCACTGTCAACACAGGGCCACCCACAGATATCAGTGGCACGCAAGAAGGTATGCAGGCTTCCAGTTTTCCTGTTGCTCAGCTCTGTGCGTATTGTGAGGGTGGAGAGCCACTGAACTGTGTCTTGCCAAACCCTTGTCAGGGGCTCCTTAGCCCTCAGCCCCCTGCCCCCTCACCCCCATTCCCAGGATCCCGAGGATGGAGTGCTGATCTGCTTTCCAGGCACACGCATCTGCTCTGCATGGGGTGCAGGGAGCAGGCGGTTAATTTGCATGCTACTGATTGGCATTAAATATACAATTAAAACGCCCACAACTTTGTTTAAAGGAATAGTGAGAGCTCGTTACCAGCTAATTGCCCGCTGCAAAATGCCCTTGTCCTATCTGATGCTTGTTTTGAAGTCACAGAGGGAGAAGAAAGTAGGAAACTGCTCTAGTACTTAGGAATGTCCAAGTTGATTCCAAACAGATGTTATCTTAAGGAGGGAACCCAGTGAGGCCACCAGCCCACCAAGTCTCCTCTGTGCTGCATCCACTTGGAAGCGGTTTGGGTGAGCCCTCGAAGGCTGGGATTATAAATGTGAATGGTGAGGGTAAGTACTGAGCACCCTGCTTTGGAACAGCCTCCTTATCTCTGCTTTGTGATCTCCTCTGATTGCCAAGTCTCTGGTGCAGTGCAGATGTGGACGGAGCCCCCTGGATGGGCAGGGAGCATATTCTGCTGTTTTAGCCTAGCAGTATTACATTCCTCCTTCCGTAGGAAGGGGAATGAGCACAAATATCTGAACCAAGAGCACATGGGAATCACCCATTTACCATCCAAGTAAATTGCTTGTCCTGTAATTGTTCTCCAGCATGAAAGGGACACTGGTAAAATAAACAGCTGGATTCTAAATCTGTATTGCATTGTAAAGCTGTTCTTCTTCCCTGCATTACTAAGAGGAGGCCTACACTTAAAACACCGTATGGCTGTAGCGCTTTAATGAAGACGCTCTGTGCAAACGGGAGAGCGCTCCCCCCTCGGCTTAGCTAAGCCGCCTCGCCGAGAGATGGTAGCTATGGCAACAGGCGAAGCTTTCCTGCTGACATAGCATTGTCTACACTGGGGGCTAGGTTGGTATAACTGGATTGCTCGGGGGTGTGGATTTTTCACACCCTGGAGTGACAGTTCTACCAGTATAGGTCTGTAGTGTAGACCAGTTCTAAGAACCCCTCTGATATTGTTATTTAAAGATCTTGCCACCCAGGGCAAATTTGTTGGAGCTTCTCACTCAACTGGGCACAGTGAAATTAGAGTGATCAGTTTCACTTTTTCCTCTCTCTCATCCATTTCGCACCCCAGTTCTCCTCCTGCACAAAGCAGTCAGATTTGGGGTTCCCAGTGCTGCAGGGGTAGGACTTAATCTCTCTTCCCCGCCCCGCCCCATCCCAAAATTTGAAAGGCATGAGCTCTGCTATGCCAGCTCAAACTGCTGGCCCATCTAGTTTACTGTCCTGCTGCCACTCCTCAGTACACTCCAGTGGCAGGTGAAAACCACCTGAGCAGGATCAGCAGGGCACAGCTGGCCAAGAACATGGCTGGGTGCTTTCAAAGCAAAGGCTGCTCAGCCAGGGGCGAGAAGGGCAAGGCTGACACCTTCTCCCAGCATTTCTCTCCATGTTAGGTTAGTTCAGAGCCTGCCCTAAATGTTGGTTCTAAGTTGTCAGCATCTCCTTTGCTTTGCAAGGAGGGAGACCCAGTGCATTGCCTTTCCCCACCTTTCCCTCTTGGTCTGTAGGTTATTACATGTTCATTGAGGCCTCCCGGCCCCGGGTGACAGGAGACAAGGCCCGGCTCATCAGCCCCCTATACAACATCACCGCCAAGTACTTCTGCGTCTCCTTCTTCTACCACATGTATGGGAAGCACATTGGTGAGTCACCTGAGAAGGGGCAACACTGGCCTGGGGTGGGAATCCCCCATGCGGGAGGGTCTTCCAGCCATGTCTGCTCTGTGATCCTCTGTTATCCACAAATAGTCCTTTTCCACTGCCCCAGTGCAGAGCTGAATGGGGCTGTGAGCCCTGCATTTAAAGCCTTCTCTGAAAAGGGCACCAGTTCCCTGCAGTGCCTACCCTGTACCTTGCAGTAGCCCTTCCACCCCTGAGTCTCGCACTCCCTACCACACCAGCACCATGCCGCATTCCCGCATGAAACAGTGCTGTGCTCCCTTGATCACCCCCTTGCTGTAGAATACCTGCTCCCCATCACCATCCCCTACAGCAGCCCCTCACCCCTGCTCTTCTATCCCCAGCACTGGAGCATAACGTCACACTCTTGCATCTGAGCTCTCGTTCTCTCGCCACACCTCAGCCATCCCACGATCCCCCTTATTCCCTCCTTGGCCAGCTGTGGGTGTTCCCGTCTCTCCCCTTGTAACAGTGAGGTGTGATATCACAGGAGAGACTGTGGGCCTGGAGGGGTGCAGAGGGAATTGAATCAGGGGCATATTGTCCCTTTGTGGGACATAAGGGGAGAATGGGGCTCCGTGGTTGCTGGAGTGGTTTTGGGGCGGAAGCCAGTTCTGGCAGGATGACAGATCTGCGGGGAGGGGGTTGTATCCTGAGGCAAAGCTATTCTGAGGGGGCATCTTCCCCCACCCTGCTCCTCTGACTACTGAGTTGGAGCCCATGTGCTTAGCAAGCACCATGGAAGAGCCTGGCACACTAATGAGTTTCCATATACAGTCATGGAGTAATTGCTAATTTGTCACCTCTTGATTATAATTTCATTAATTTGAATAATAGATGCACTCTTCCCAGAGTGCACCAGGTTATTAATCACCTGCTGGACTGGAGCCTGACTGAAAAATCACAGCCCAGACAGGAGTGTGTCCGCCTCCTGGTAAATGGGGTTAATTAACAGCTCTGCCTCAACGCTATTGAGGTCAATGGCATGGAACGTACTCCAGGGACCAGTCCCTTCCTTACACCATGGCTCCTGTGTGTGGCAAGACAGAAGAGGCTGGGGTGCAGGATCTGGGCACTTCCTGCCTGACTTGGATGATTCTGATTAAGTGGCTGTGAACTGCTTCCCAGCAATGAGGAGGTGAAGGTTGTCCCAGCAGTCACTTAGAAGGTGTCCACCCCTTGACCTTCAATGAGGACTCAGGGATGGTCTAGATCAGTGGCTCTCAACCAGAGGTACACATACCCTTGGGGGTACGCAGAGATCTTTCAGGGGGTACATCAACTAATCTAAGATATTTGCCTAGTTTTACAACAGGCTACATAAAAAGCACTAGTGAAGTCAGTACAAACTAAAATTTCATACCGACAGGGACTTAATACTGACCTATATACTATACACTGATATGTAAGTGCAATACTTATATTCCAGTCAATTTATTTTATAACTCTATGGTAACAATGAGAAAGTAAGCCATGTTTCAGTAATCGTGAGCTTTGACACTTCTGTATTTTTTCTGATTCTGTAAGCAAGTAGTTTTTAAGTAAGGTGAAACTTGGCTTACGCAAGACAAATCAGACTCCTGAAAGGGGTCCAGTAGTCTGGAAAGGTTGAGAGCTACTGATCTGGATAATACTTAGTCCTGCCAGGAGTGCAGGGGACTGGACTAGATGACCTCTCGAGGCCCCTTCCAGTCCTACGAGTCTATGATTTTGCCTTGCACTCTCAATGTCGTGACGATTCAGCGGGATCTCAATATGCTCGTACTTGCTGTATGAGTGGGCTGGACTGTGCTAGTGCTCTCAGGGGTAGGTTGTGCTGAATTTACACCCATGTCAGTCCCACTTCACACCAGGATTTTCTGTGCCTGCTGGACTCCTCCAATCATTCCACAGCGATTGGGGCACAATGAGGTACTCGCATGGCTTTGTGCATGGACGATCCTGACCTCCTCTGATCAGGTCAGCCACAATTGCCTGTTGAGTGAATCAGGAGCTTTTGCTGCGGACTGACCAGTGTATGTTTTTACCCAGCCCTTCTCCAGACATCACAGGGCTAGTCTACTCTGGCAATGTTAAAGTGCTGCCGTGCTTTCAGTGCTGGGGCACTGTTTACACCGACGCTTTATAGCGCTGAAACTTGCTGCGCTCAGAGGGGTGTTTGTTCACACCCCGGAGCGAGAAGGTTGCAGTGCTGTAAAGCGCCAGTGCAGACAAACCCTTAGAAGGCTTTTCCCCTTCATCAGTCCAGCACAGAGTGAGACAGACCAGTGGCGGAAGGAGGAGTGGCAGGGGGAAAAAGAGAGCTCCTCCGGCCTTGCTTAGATTGGGCATAGGGCATTGTGCCTCATACAGGGCACTACAAGAAACCCCTTCTGCAGGACAGAAAAAGACCCTCTTCCCATTGGAACCGTGAAGCACCCACATTTAACACGGTGGTCTGGGTTTGGTTTGGAGAGAGGATGAAATGGATGCAGATGGGAACAGATGCACTGGAGTTCTTTTGCTATGGGCATTTTAACCCTTTCTGCGTTGACTCCAGCTACTAAGAAGCCAGAAAGACTCAGTGACTCCAGAGATTTGGGAAAACCACTGGGTCCCATTTCCATGCCCCACCCTCAGGAATCTTTCAGCTTCTGTTCATTTCTCCATTCAGACTTAATATGATCCTTCCTATCTGGTCCCCGCTCCCTTCTTGCCCCCCAAAGGGGCTGTTAAATTTGTGCAAGGTGGCTGGATTGGTTAATGTTAATGGTATGTGATGATTTCCCAGGGTGGGTGCTGCTGAGCTGACGGTGAATTGATTCTTTAAAATGCAGACTGACTGGATAGAGTCAGAGGGGAGAGAGGATGAGGGAGAATTCTTTTCCCTCTGCCTGATGGAGCTGTGGCCCAACAATGCATCCTTCCATAAATCTGAGTTCATATACTTACCTTCTCTCTGTTTTAGGGTAGTGCCCATCACTACAGTCTCGAATCATTCTGGCTTCAGTATAATTTGCTGGGACACCAGGGCAAAATCAGCATGTTCCCCATAAATCCGAGCACCCACTAACCCTAACACTGCCCTGCCTGTCTCACCAAATCTTGTTCTGTAAGGTGACCTACCACTATACCCTACGCTTTGGGGTCAATTCCCTCCTGCTGGCATGAAGCTGACTAGTCTTCCAGGGGTGGCATGTCACCAGCTCCTCTTCTCATCCCTCTGGAATCTGACCCAGCATTGGGGATCTCCACTAGTATCCACCACATTTTTGCACCTGATCCTTCCCTGGATGCTCCTGCCTTCAGCAGCCCTCCAGCCTGAGGGCTCTCTGGGCAGTAGCTAATCTCCCCCATTAAGGACACACTGTGGAGAAGGCTCTGTGGTTAAATCTTGAATTCCAGTCTGTATTTCTTGCTCTAAGAGCAGTTTTGCTTGCACGATCAGGGGATCAAGTGCGGCCAGGCCCTGCAGCTTTAGCACTGCTGAAGGGTGCCAAATGTGATGTCCCTTGAGGCTGAAGTCATCCAGCCACAGAGCAGGTCCAGCCCAGTCAGGGCTCCAGCTTTCCAGTTCATTCAGTCATTGGTCTCTTCACTGGGACCTGTTGTGCCAAATGAGGAACTGGACTGAGACCTCCCACCCAGCCATGTGTCACACCTGACAATCTGATGGCGATGACTTAGTCACTGCACATCTGAGCCACTTTCCTTTCACTCCCCCTAAGCTGTCCCCACGTGCACCGTGCACACTAGTGTTTATATCCTGGCCAGCACAGCTGTACCAGACCCAGCACTAGCACGGGCCCATCATATCAGTGCCAGCCTGTGTCCCATTTGCATGACCAGAAGTATGACAGCAGGCCCAGGGCCAGCATGCATATGAGCCCCAGCTTCTCCTGGCAGCTGGCCCTCCACCATGATGCCATGCAGCCCTCTGCCACCATGGAAAGAAGAGGGGTAAAAGTCAACATTTATTTCTTTTTAATCAGTTGTTTATTACCTTTTATTCCCCACCACCAGGACTTGGAAGCTGCTTTACTCTCACAATTTGACTATAAAATATCCATAGCCATCCATGCAAATCTTCCCTGGGAGAGTTCTAAGCCACTGCTCGTTTATAATAGATATGATGAAGGAGAGAAACCGAATACAAATGGAGAGTTTGTAGCCGGGGTATAAAATATTCAGTGACTAACAGAGCAGGGCAATGTTGACTGTCTTTCAGCTGAGCCGAGAGCTCAATGGAGGGGAGCTCTCTGGGGGCACTTCCCATTCCCCTTGAGTTATTTGGCTGTTGCTTCTTACACACACACACACACACACACGCCTCAGAATTAGGGTTCCCAGTGTCCTGTGATCTTGAGATGCCCCGAGGAACCTCGAGGTGGGGGATCCCCTTTCTACAATGCAGGGTGGCAAAGCATTTTGTTTGCAGTAGAAGGAAATCTAGAAAACAATTATCCTTAGCCCTTCTTTGGTGTGTCTCATTCAAGGATCCCTTTACATTTCACTTCACCCACATGAATGAACGAATTCACACACCCCATGAAGGGGTTCAGTACCATTAGTCCTGTTTAACAGCAGAGGAAGCTGAGAACCAGAGAAGAGTCTTGCCCAAAGTATCATGAAAAGTCAGTGCCACAGCTGGGAATAAAACCCAGGAGTCCTGACTGCCAGTTCCCCACTTCAGCCATTACACTAAGCTCCCTCCCTACAGGATACTGGCATAAGAGATTAATTGCTGGAGCTGCAACAGTCTCTCTTACCATGACTAATCATATCCAGATCCACAGCTATTTATCTGTGGTGCTTCTTGCTGTAGTAGTGGTTGGGCTTCTGATCAGTGCTGTGCAAATGATCCACTGTTCCAGGACAGCACCAGGTCTCTTCTCCCCTGACACACACACACATACACACACACACACCCCCTCTACCTTACAGTGAAGATTGGGATGCCTCCTTCAGTTACTCGTGTTGTCCGTTGCAGTCGCAGATGGTGAATGGTTTGGGGGTCTCTCAGAGCAGGGGATTTGGCTCCTCTTAGGCATAGCACCTTAATGTGTGGGGCCACCATGGTAGGTGGCTTCATGAGCACGATCAAGTGCCCAGACTCCAGCCCAGAATGCTTCCTCTCTCATAAAGCAGTAACTGTGCACACATTGGAGGTGCTTGGGCTGAATAGCCAGTCATATGACTACTTTCATCCAATCAGTGAAAGGGATTTTTTCCCCTGCCTTCGGATTCATGATGTCACTGCTAGCCAAGGTCAAAATGTTCAGGTTTTCTGCTACATTTTTACCAGTGCTAGTTGCTGCCATGTGAGGTCTGCATCCGAGCTCATGGTGGGATGTGGCCACAGAGAGGGAGGGTGGGAAATACCCCTCCTCCTATCAGCTGACCAGTATTAAAGGTGCTTTTAATCCAATCCACCTCTGACTGTGATCCAGTCTGGTCACCAAGTTAAATGGGGTCTGGCCTGGCCATTAGCTGGATGGGACGCCTCTAAGGGAAACGTGAAGTGATGCTGGTGATTCAGCGGGAGCTGGGTTTTTTGGGTCAGTATTGAAACAATGGTACAGGGATGGGGGCCAGAGAGGTACCTAGGTAGACAGAGGTGTCAGCTTTCAGATGAAACAGAGGCCCTGATATTTGCAGGCATTAATGATCCCAGGGCACTTTTCGCAAGATTCAGGATGTTAGCCTCCAGGCTCCTGACCAGGCTGCAGGGTCGGTAAATTCATCCTGTAGACCTGTATGTTCATCACTTCCTGTGTTGTGTAGTGTTACTGAGCAGGGTTAAAAACAGCTGCTACTTTCCACCCTGCAGGTGGCTGCTTTTTACTAGTGGGTGAAGGGGGTCCCACTAGATAACACATCGTTTCTGAAACATGTTGAATTATCTCCAGAGGTCACAGCACTGTCTCATGTAAGATTCTGTCATTGAGCTGAACTGGAGAAGGCATATTTCTCCACATGGGCATGATTCACATCCCTCAAGGCTCTTGGGAAATAAGTTGCAATAGGAGCTGAGTGAACAATTTGTAATGAATAATTTATTCTATACATTTAACCCTTTTTTTGTTCACGAATCATCCCTAAATAGGCTCTGCCTTTCCCTGATATATTTGTTTGTTCAAAATGTATTTGACTATTTTATGCAAACAAATATCAGTTCACAGGTTGCTTGCTGTGGGCAAGGAGCATTCAATCCTCTGCTATACTTCAGTGTACTCTGATAGCAGCTGTTGCTTGTTTATTTTATTTTTTGGAAGTTGCTCAAATGTCATGATGAGGAGCAGGGTTATAAATACTTGGCAAGATAACCAGATATTTGTACAATGTTGTTCAGACTCTCTTGATTGAACACATAGGGGTTGACCCAAAGCTCATTGAAGTCAATATGAGTTTTTCTGTGGATTTCAATGAGTTTTGGATTAGGACCATAGATTATTAAGGCCAGGAGGGACCAATAGATCATCTTGTCTGACCTCCTTTATGTCACAGACTGAGAAATCCAGTTACTCCAACTTGAGCCCAATAACTAGTATGTGTCTATCCTCTGATTGGATGAGCTTGATTCTTATTGTTATTTATTTGCATACAGCACCTAAAGTGTGCCTGACACGTTACAGATGTAAAACAAAACTGTCGCCTGCCCCGAGAGCTTAGAGTCTAAAAACTAAAGAACTCATCAAGGACAAAGAAAAGATTCACTTGATTTTTAATTCTGTGACTAAAACCCCTTCTCCCTTCCCTCTTTTTACCATAAATCCATCTGCCCTTACCTGCCCACTCCCCTGTGCTCCCCCACACTGAACGTGTGGTCCCACAGCATCAAGTTTCCAGTGCACATACAAATACACATTCAGCATTTGTATTCTTCAGACATGCTCTCATGTTTGCTTACAATTCACTGTTTTGGCAGCATTCCTGCTGGGGAATTCGTTTACAGGAACATCAGTGGGAAATGAATCGTCATCGGATACAAACAGGCAATGCAGATTCACCGACAGACACCAGTGAATATCTGCAGATTGCCTTTGGCACTGTTCACCCACTTCGAGTTGCCATGAAGGGTGTCCCTGGGGGAAGCAGCTTAACCCAGTCACCCCCAGCTGCTCAGAGGAGACCCCACTCCGTCTCCAAGTATGGCCCTGGTTTAGGATTACAGAACCTTTGCACCAGGTTGAGCAGCTGTTTATAACTGCAGCCCAACCACCTCTCCAGGGCACGAGGTGTTTTCATCAATTATTCAAACCCTCTAATCAAAACTTATTAAGCATTTAAGAGAAATAACAAGAATGTGGGAGATCTACCTGCACAACCGCATTCCCCTTAAGTATTTCTAGGCCACCTTTCTTTTCTCTAAGTGGAGTTTTAATGGCTTCACCACTGCCCAGTGATAGAGGTATGTCAATGAAGAGTGCATCTATCCTGTAGTTAGTTGATCTAGGTACCTTTCAGCAGAACAGCCAGATGTGCTTGTGTTCATTCCTGCTGCACCAGCTGGATGTCCCTGGTGTATCAAAGTACAATACTGCCTTTTGGCTGCTGAGGCTAAAATCTTCCAACAGGCCTTAGGGAGGCACAATTGTGCATTGGGAATTAGCACTTTTTACATGAAAAATCCTAAAATACATGAAGCTGTTGATGCAGGTGCACCTACTGCCATCACTTCCAGTCGTGGCTGCCCAGCTAGTAAAGGGCTTTAAGAGGTTGGGGAGGCACCCCAACATCTAAACCTTTTGAGGTTGCAGGAGCAGGGTGGGAATCCCATCAGAACGGCCTGTCTCCTGCAGAATTTCCAGTCGCAGCCCAGAATGGGAAGGGTCTGTCTTGCTATAATCTGATCCTGCCAGAAAACCAGAAGTAGAACAAATTGGAACATGTTAAAACATCCTCCCTGGACTGAACCATGAGGCCGCTACCCTCTCCTGCATGCTGTCCTTTGGCGAGGCTTACCTCTGATCGGCTACTGAGGGGGGGGAGTGAGTGGGAAGACAGAGAGTGGACTTGGAGCAGCACCTTCAGTTCCACAGCAAAGATAAGTGCTCCCTCCTGCTCTTCTTTCACCTGCTCCTCCCCGGTATTTGCCTGCTGGGGCATTGCACTGAGCCATCCCAGCCGTCTGGCATGCACCAGCTGCTACAGATCTGGGGCCCAGCAACTGTCCTGCACTTGGCCTCTGGTCTTGGGGTTGAGAGACCACAGGGCACCCAAGCAGTGTGTAAATTGTGCATCCACTGAGTGGCTGGCTGAGTGGCTGAAGGTGCAAGGAGCTACTCTCCACAAAGCAAGGTGGAGTGTGCCAGGAGCTACATGCGAGTATGTGACCCATAGCCCAGGCCTAGAGGAAATGGCGGGAGAAGGATGCTGACAGGCAGAGAACAGGGATGGGCAAATCCTCCCCAGTAAAACTTAAGTCAGTTTCATCCTGGTCTGTGGTATGTTCCCAGTTCCATCTCCGCCTGCTCATTGCAGGCTCCAGGAAGCTTTTTACTCTGTGACTAAAGACCCAGCTAAGGCAGTGCCTGAAAGTGAAGCAGCCAAGCCTCTCTCTCTCTCTCTCTCTGCCTCCAGCTGCTCTGCTCTTTTGAACCCTCTGTATCTTAATGAAGCAGACTTCTGTTTCAGCTAGACTGAGAGTGAGCCCAGCACTGTGCTCTGGCCAAGGGAGCTGAGAACATGAAGGGAGCGAGGGCCTGGCTGTCTCCTATGGCAGAGATGAAAGGGGCGGCAATCAAAGCAGCGAGGGAGGGCTCTGTGTTGCGCTGCACTGCCAAGGAGAATTCTCCTGGAGGCAACTGAACACGTCCTGGAGCAAACAGCAGGTGAGCGAGTGACTGGCAATCCTGAGAAGGGTCAGCGTTCCCTCTGGCTCGATCCTAGCCTCTTCATCTGCAAAGCATGACAGCCTCTGAGCACAGGCTCCCTCTTGGCAAGTACTGCCCATTTCCCCTCCTGGCAGAAACAGCCCCAACATCTCTCCTCTCTGCTAGTATCCAGTACTTCTGGGACACTCCTGGTCCAGAGGTGCCACACACAGGAACAATCAAAGTGTGGGGGAAGATAAACCTTTCAAAACCCTCCAGAGGGCCTGGTTCTAGAACTAGGCAAAGCTTCCAGAGGGAAGGGCCCCTGTGATTTCTGAACCAGATCACCCATTGTGGAGAACGTGAGAAGTGTCTGTATTTGTTTTATAAAGCAATGTGTGACTCGGTTTACTCACTCACTTTGTGGTGTTACCCACTGGGTGTGGAGGTGTTAATTTCTTCTCTGAGATGGGGGCGGGGGTGGGGGGGAAGAGTAAGAGATGGGTGTTGGTCCTGTAGGCAGTCTGGATTGGTATGAATGAACTATCAGGCGCTGTCAACAGATGACTGGAGTTGCCTTGGAGATATAATGGAAGACCAATGACTGGCCATTAACTGTTAACAACTGGCAGCCAGGGGAAGGAGAACATGTGGAAGCTGCATGATTTGAATTGGAAACAAAGATCTGAGGTGTGAGCAGACTGGAATAGGAATCCTACACTGCCCAGTGCAGGGGAAGGACTGATCCAGGACTGATGGGCAAGGCAAGGCAGTTTGGCTGCAAGCCTGGAGTCCGCTTCCCAGGCCAGGGCAAGGAGGGGCTGCCTAACTGGAAAAGCAGAAAGCTAGCAAGTCCTAAAATACTGTACTCCAGTTGACTAATCAATAGCAGTGGCAAAGGCTAGCTGCCCCGTGTCCAAACCGGCCTGGATCCTGCTCACTGCGGCCCATGCTACTGCAGTGACACTCCCCTTTTCAGAGTGCTAGGTGGATGAAAGAGCTAGCCTGAGTATGTCTACGTGAGCGGGGAGTCACATCCCCAGCTCCATGGGTAAAAAAAGCCTAAGGGTGAAGAGAAAACCAAAGTAGTGCCTACCAGTAGCTGGTGTTCTGGCCCGCTACCCTGAACAGGATGTGAAAGCTGAGCTCCACATTCGTTCGATGGCAGTGCCATTGGAGAGACATTTTAGATCCGAGGAAAGGTGGCCGGCTAGGTAGTAAAATGCAGATCAGAACTGGAGTCTGGGATGCAAATCTCCACCCTGTGAATCTTCTCAGGTGCTCTACAGAAATTCCTGCAGAATCCACTGGGACTGGGTATACTCCCTATCTGTGTGGGGATCTAGCACATGGTGCTGGCAGCCAGCCCCACTCCCCCAGGATTCATTATATGTGCCCTGCAAAGGGTGTTTTGAAATGATTTCTCTTCCTCCCTTCCTTCACCATGGCGCTGCAGTTGAGAACACAAGCCTGGTGCTGATTGCTTTCCATTATTGCTCATATAAATGAGCCAGAGGATGTCCCATGTTTGTTCTCAGGATTACGAAGAGTAATAGAGTCCTTTTGAGGGCTGCAGCTCGCTCCTGGGATTGACCCTGCACTGAGCTTCGGGCTTGTGCTTGATGATCAGCTGCATTACAGATAAACCTAGTGGAGGGTTGGGGGAAGCCATTGCAGGCACCAGAGGCAGGGGGATGGGTTTTCTTTGGTGTGGGTTGGGATGTGTGGCCCTTTTGAAAGGAGGTGTGTCAGGAACTGGCATCAGGGTCTGCATGCAGGCATGCTGTCTGTCTGTTTTGATGGTAAAAATCCAATTTCTCTCTTCTGTACCATGATCAGTCTTCCCATGACAGTCTGCGCCTCCGGGTGTATATTTTATTTCACTATGGGTCCACGCCAGGGCTTTTTTCTTAAAAAAATGGTTTTTTGGATGAATTTGATCCATCTGCCTAATTTGTCTGTCACTGCAGTATCTAGGCACCCAATACAGTAATTAAGAAAAGTAGCTCCCGTTGTGTGGGGAGGGGCCATTTTCTCTGCCCCCTACTCCCCTCCCCTTCCCCCCATAGGTTGTATGGCTGTGGGTTAGACTGGAGAAAGATCACAAGGAGCAGGAACAGTCATACTTGCTTTGTGTAGCCTGCTTTGGAGCGGGATGGGGGTATGGAAAGATTGCTCTGTGATGTGAGGGCCTCATCCTGCTGGAGGAGCTTTGCCATAGACTTCAATAGGAGCCGTGTCAAGCCCTAAACCCAGTGACTGCCCTTTCCTCCTAATCTCTAGAGTTGGAGTTCCAGTCTAGGGCTTTCTGCTCAAATACCAGCCTGGCCTCTTTCAGAATCAATGTTCCTCTAGACTGTTGATCAGGGATGCTGAAGGAGGGCGGTCCCTGAAGTAGCTGGGCCTTAGCCTCATCAGAGCTCTGAGAGTGACAACTAGACCCTTGAAATGACTTGGGCTGAAGACGAGCAAGACTAAAAGGCTATTTACTGTAGTATGTGGACAATAGTTCCTTATAATGGAAATGCCTTCCCTTCCCTGACTATGGCATTTCTAAAAGGATAATAGATACCATGGATGGGGCTCTTGGTAGATAGGTGCTATACAATATCATATGTCCAATGTATAGCGGAAAGCCATGTTTCAGGAACAGGTCTATTAGCAATATCCAAAATACCATGGTAGGGTGATTGAGAGCCCTGTTGAGTAGGGATGTTGTCTCCCGGTACGCTCAGTACTAAAAGAACAGCAGCACTGCAGTTGGGACCCAGTCCTGAACCTGCCGTCAGCTGATTGGAAGCATCTAGGGGGAGCTGGTGTGAAGTGGGGTCCATAAGGGAATGACAACTCTGGCCAGAGGCACAACCTGCCTGTGTCAGCACATTGGCAGCACAGAGCAGCCCACAGAGAAGGTAAGGGGAGGCTCAGCTCTTCATGACATTGAGAGTGACCTGAGGGCCCTGAGCTTCAATTCCTTATCTCAGGGGAAGGAAGCACCTCCAACTCACCAGGGATAGAGGCTAGTCCTATTGAGAGAGGTAGAGAGCAGGTATGGTCTCCAAAGATGCCAGCTGAGATACAGAGCTGTAATCGAGGCTCTCCCAACCCTTCCTCGGACTGCCTGGGGGAATGCAGGTGTTTGAAGACTCATTCAGTTCAAGTTGCTCTTTATTTTCCACATTGCTGGGCTGTAAATAATCAAGTGTCCAGCTGAGAGAGTGGCTGGCTCTGTCCTCCTCTCTTGCCTTCCTTGTCCCTGTCAGGGAGGGGAGCTCCAGAAGAGACTGACGGATTCATAAGCCCAAACGACTGTTCTGAGGGCATCCAAGGATGGGCCCAAGCTGGTGACAGGAAATGGGAATCTGCTATCAAGGCAGATTTAGTTCCCACTACACCCAGCTCTGTTTGAGCTTTGTAAATGAGCCTTGGGTCTGGTGTGAGTGATCCAACAGACAGGACTACGGCTTGAGAGAGCTTGGATGGATTCCCATCTATTAAAATAGGAGTGAAATGAAGCATTGAGCAAGCAGGATTGGGAGGCTGTTGAGAGCCTGTAATTGTGTTTATTACACATATGTTGCTATACAAAGCATCATTAGAGACAATGGAAGAGTAAATACCTCTTATCATGGCACAGAGACAAATTACATTCCTATAAATTACAGCTCAGTGCAGCTTAATAGTATTTCTCTCCCTCCATCACCAATATGATCGTTTTCCCCACTCTATGTCTCACCTCTGAGTGGTAACTTTCCGCCACAGCACCATAATGAGAACGCAAGCCTGCCGCTGATTGCTTTTCATTATCATTCATTTAAATGAGAAAGAGAAAGGCCTGTGTTTGTTCCCGGGATTATGAACAGTAATAGGTTCCTTTTGAGGGCTTTAGCTCGCTCCAGGGATTTGCCTGCTCTGAGCTTTGGGCTTGCTTTATGATCAGCTGTGTTAAAATAAACAACAGTGCCGGGGATGCAGTCAGAGGCCTGGTTACAGGAGGAAGGGCTTCGTCTCTCTGGGCTGGGTCAAGGTCTGTGGCCCTTGTGTGAGGCTTACAGTTGGCTCTACCCTGTACATCTACTGTATGGTAGATCACTCTGTTATTTACATCTCTGTTTCTCTAACCTAGAATCCAACCCCCTTTTGAATTTCTGGGATTTGAATCCCAGACTTGATTGGTTTGAAGTTGGACCCAAGTCTAATTTCTGGCTGCAGCCGAAATCGCCTTTGAACAGCTGATCTCATGAGATTTCCACCTTTTGGGGCTGGAATATTACAGGGACATCTGTTCTGAGTTTCAGCACCATTGAATCTGAAACTGTACCCCCACCTACAGCTAATCTGGGTCTGCTCTGTGATCCCAAACACCACCTGGCTTCACACTCCACTCCATCAAGCTAGAGGGACACAGTATTATGCATACTACTCTGTGGGTCTCTCTCCACTCGCCATACCCTCCTCCTTTTCCTAGCTAGACCTCATCTCTCAGTTACTTTGCTTCCTTCCAACCATACTTTTTACATCTATTATCCCTTTGGTTAGTATGTTAGTCTTGCCGTACAGCTCTGTGTTGCCTAAAACTGCTGTGGAAAATGCCACACTGCTGTTTAAGCTGCCATTTTTCCAAGGGGTTGAGCCTGTCCTCAGGTACTGTGCCCACCCCGATTCCCTGGCTCATTGGCCCAGCTGTTCCTAACTTTTGTCGCGGTTCCGACAGAGTGAAGTTTCTATCCCATGGCAACTGAAATAAGACCTTTTCATCCTGCAAGCAGGTAACATTTAGCAGCATCCCCTTGGGTTACTGTATCTGCCATCCCAGCTGGTGCTCTTTTGTGTACACGCCACTCTTCTGAAATGCCAGCTCTGGGCTAAAAGGAGCCAGCAGAAGGCACAGCTTACTCACACAGTAATTGATTCTTCCTCATTTATTACAGGTCTTTATTTTCCCCTCTGATTAGAAAAGATGAAATAATACAGATAACAAATAAAATACCAAGATCGCCCCATTGGAGGGAGATACCAATGAGACTGCAGTGCCCAGGGATTTCCTCTGTATCTCTCTGTCACTATGGGCTCCGACCTGCTGCGACATTCTAGCAACAGACACCTGGCCTCCCCTTATCTGTGTATCACTAGCAGGTGTTTTGAGGAAAGGTCAAACAGATGGGGAGGAGGTGGGGGAATGAAAAGAGGCAACAAAACTACCAGTAAGAATGTGGATTTCTAAATGAGAAACTACATCACGGTAAAATAAAACTAGGTTGGTGGCTAGATTGCAAGTACAGATGGTCGGGAATTTTTTTGGCAAAACGTTTTTTGCTGAAAAATGCTGATTTGGCAAGACCAACACACTTTGTGAACCGGGATCAGAGTCCGCGAAGCACTCGACTCAACACGGTTTTGGTAACAAAAATAAGTTTGAGCTTGTTGAACCAGAAGGTTTGGGGGTTTTGAGTTTGAAACAACTTTTTGTTTGGAAATATTAGTAAATCTGCACTTTTTAAAAAAAGGAAAAATGTCAAAATCGAAACATCCTTTCAAAATTATCGAAACGTTTCAATTGACCCGAATCGATTTTTTTTTTCAGATTTTCTGTTTGTGAAAATTTTCGAGATTTCAACTTTGCATCCCAATTTGAGATGGGAAAATTTCAAAAATTCTCATAGGCTAGGAAAAATGTTTCCTGTCCTGCCCTAACGGCAGGCAGCCATCCTGCACTGGCCCCCAGGGAATGAACAGAACAGGCCTTGCCCATCTCTGGTGCCTGTGAGCTGAGGACTAGAGGCATCTCCCAGTTAGATTTTTCTCCTACGTGGAGCCATTGGAAAGTCAGTATAATTACTACTCTCCCACTCACTGGCATCTTCCACCCAAGGATCACAAAGCATTTGCAAAGTATTAATTAATCCTCATAATCCTGCTCTGTGAAGTGAGTTAATATCATTATCCCCATTTCACAGATGGGGAAAACTAAAGCACAGAGCGAGAGGGAGTAACTTGCTCAAGAGCTCACAGCAAGTCATAGAGGGATAGAGCTGGGAATGGAACCCAGGAGTCCTGATTCCCTGTCCTGTGCTATAACCACCAGAGTATCCTTCCTTGTCCCAGGAACTGTACAGTGTCTGCTACTGAGGAATGCCCACCTGGAGCTGTTAGGCAGCCTTTATAAACAACTGGTTGGACATGCAGCCTCTGTTCTAGGAGAAGAACATTTGGTCCCCTTACAAGCGTAAGGTGTTTGGCTTGACCTGAACCCATCTGAAGTATTTATCAGGGGGTTGAAAATTATGCAGGGAGTAAGGAGGATAAGAAGGGATGAGAAAAGTGTCCTGTTACACAGAGGTGCCTAATCACCAGAGCTGCACGTGGTCACTGGTCAGGACTTTGTGGATTTCAGCTGGGTCCTGCTCGCAGAGTTTGTTTTCAGAGAAATAGCCTGGAAAGCATGAGGCCGTGCACCATGGGCTCCACTGATCACATCCAGCACTCTGGGCAGGATCAGCGTGGCTCACGACACAGGGCCCTCTCCTGGTGCCTTCCTCACCCCCATACACACAAAGGCTTCTGCTAGGCAGAAGGTTGTTGGCAGTGGGCCGCATATGTTCACAGCCCATCTGCTGGGGTAGCATGGAGCAGACCTGCCTTTGCTGATCTTCAGGCTGGCTGGGATTTACCTTCTCAGCCTGTTGTTCCATCTCTTCAAGTAAGCTGGGGTCTGGTCTGGGAAGAAAGAACCTTCAGTCCCCCACAATCCCAGCAGAGGGCGTCTGTGTGTCATGCCACCCCGGCTGCCCCATCAGAAGACGAGGGGTGGGGTGGAGCAGGAGGCACCACTGTCATCTCAGTGGAGCTCCACCACGCCACTTGTCTTCCCAGCTGAGTATTCCCAGCTGTTACACTAGAATGGAAGCTGTACTGCTTTTTATAGCCCAGGACCAACAATACCAGATAGTCCTATCTGGAGGCCAGAGCCAAGGGTTTGTTGCCAAGAGGAGGTACTCCCGTCACGAGGCATTTAAGATAGGCTGGACCTGGAGAGCATTCTAGGAAACAAACCAGCACTGACTGAGCAAAGAAATGGACTCGAAAGCCTCATAAATCTTCCAAATCTTTCATTTCTATGACTCTGAGCCAGATCAAGAACTGGCGTAAGTAGCTGCAACCCTGTTGATTTCAAAGGGCTTGCACTCTTTTTGCCATGTCTGAACGTGGCCCTATGAATCCATCAGAGTAGTGAGCAGAAGGCCATAGTCACCGAGACCGGCGAGGGGAATGTCTTTCCAGGCATGCTCAGGGAGGCAGCGTGGGTTAGTAATTAGAGCACAGGGCTGGGAGTCAGCAGACCTTGGTTCTCTTCACAGCTCTAACACTGATTTATAATGTAATCTTGGGCAAGTGACTTAGCTTCTCTGTGACTCAGTTTCCTCCTCTGTAGACTAGGGCTAGTGATACTGACCCATCTCACAGGGGAGTTGTGAGGCTTCACAGATGTTTGTAAAATGTTCCGAGATCATCATCTGGGAAGTGCATATTAATTATTATTATTTTATTTATTTATTTTATTAGTATTATTTTTATTACTGGAGATCTTTGTTGGGCAAAAGGTAATAGCCTTGCTCCTTTTCCCTTGTTACTGCAGAGCAGAGGCTTGGAGTTGACAGTCAGGAGTGTGCTCAGGATTGGTTTGGGCCTCGACCAGGAGTTCACAGTCAGTGCTTAGTTGGCACCAATTCACATTCCAGTGCTCCTTTTAGTCCCTTTCCATTTTGCCTTCTCTTTTTTCCTAGGGCACCAAAATCCATTTACTGAACAATTTGTCCCACCGGTGGCTGTTCAGCCAGGCTCTTGCATGGCAGATCCTAGCGTCAGTCACTGAATGAGGTTAGAATAGAGGGTGGCTGTTTTTAATCCTGACTCGCTGGCAGCTTCATGCTAATTCTTTTCTCTCTCTGCACCTCTCACCTTCCCAGCTCTAGTGGCTGTAATTAGCTGCGCTCAACATAACCCCATAGATCAATGTCAATGAGACTATTTAGTTCCTGCTTGGACCATCAATTCACCCTACAGCCTCAATGAGATTCAGGCTTCATTCTTCTTCAATCAGACATTCCTTCACTGGGAGTTTCTGAGGCCAGTGGGCAGGGAGGACATAAGGACACCTGTGGCTCAAAGCTGTCTTTTGCTAGAGACACCCACAGTGACTTTCCTCATTCCAGTCTCTGTGTTTCCACGGAGGAGAGCCTCGGTTCACTTATCTCAGTCTTCCCAAGGTCACGCAATGCCAGCTGACCTCTCCAGAGAGCGATGTGCTGGGTCACATGTCACCTCGGCTCTGGTGTCAATCCAAGTGCAAAATGGGCGCCTCCAGGGAAAGAATCTGCTCTTACCATTTGAAGGATTTTTTTTTTCCCCTCACTTGTTCAAATTTCCTCCTAGGAATCAGAGATGGAATGTTTAGATCAGCTGATCCATCCTGCCTCCTCACCAGTCCTGGCTTAAACCCAAGGTGATGTTTGAATAACACCAGACATGGGGGTTCCTTTCCTTCTCTTTGGAGACTGTTCCACAGTCTTGTGTCTCACCATGTTGGGAACTTTTTCTTGATGTTCAGCTTGTTATAATCCCATAACTCCTACTACCAGTCCCTTGAACCTCCCTGACCAATCCCTCTTCCCCATTCATGCTGACACTCTTTGGCCATTTCTAGGCAATCTCTCTCCCTTCCCCTTTACTGTATGTCTACTCTGCACCTGGGAACTAGCCTCCCAGCCTAAGTAGTCAGATTTGCACTATTTTGCTAAAAACAGCAACATTGTAGTTGCGGCTGAGTCTCCCAGGCCCACCCAACCTCTGGGTCTGAGCTCAGGTGGGTAGCTCACATCTTTGCTGGAGCTGCAACTTATATGCTGCTATTTTTAGCGCACTAGCTCAAGCTAAGCTAGTGCATGTCTGTCTACCTGGGCTGGGAGGCTTGCTCCCGGCTGCAGTGCCGCTGTGCCTGTAGTGATGTGTTAGCCAAGTTACAGATATTTCATGCTTTTAACCTTTCCTTCTGAGTCAGCCACTCCAAGTCTAAACGTTTCATCATCTTTATTACACATCCCTGAACATCCTCCAACTTGATAGCTTTCTGACAGTGCAGCACCCTGATGGGGTCCTTCCACAACCAGAGAGAGAGAGCGAGACATCAGCTGCTATGTGCCAGCCTACCTCTGAGACTTGGCTGCCACAAATGAAATGCTCCTACGTGCAGTGTGACCAGAGCTGTATGGAAGGGGGCTGCTCCCTCCCTGCCCTGTGCCTGATGCCTGTGAGAGTGAAGTACCCGGGTCAGAACACAGCAGCCCAGCCCTTCAGGAGCAGCAGTGGCTTCAGCCCAGCCCTTCAGTGCAAGGGGCTGGAGATGCCACGATTCTATTCAAGTCCTACAGACCTCCCCAGTTCCCATCCCCTTCTGTCCTCTTGCTCTAGGAGCATAGTCCTGCCCCGGATGGTCTCTGTGGCCCAGATCTTCAAAGGTATAGGCAACTGACCCTTGTTGAAATCATTGGGCAGCTCTGTTGGGCCACTGACAAAGGGTCCTTAACGTCAGCAGGACTCTCTGGGACACTTGCAAGCTGATGGAGCCTGACCCAGGCCTCCAGTGTCCAGTTTCTTTCTTGCAGGCTCCTTGAATCTTCTGGTTCGTTTGCGGAACAAACGGGCCATTGACACCCAAGTCTGGTCGCTCAGCGGGAACAGAGGAAATGAGTGGCAACAAGCACACGTCCCCATCAACCCCCCAGGACCCTTTCAGGTAAGCAGGCACTAGAGGTGGTCCCCCTTCCCCCCATCTCGGGTGCATGCTATGCCCAGGAAGAGCCATTACCCGAACAGCCCTAACAGGGAACGGACTCAGGGTATGTAAGGTACAGGGGAGGGCACAGAGCAGTTCCCCACTCCCAGGGTTGTGGGGAGGGAGTGTATTAAAAGTCACAACCAGTTTCAGGGAGGGAAGAGAATGGAGTTTCATGCCTCTGCAAACCTCTTGCCCAATTCCATCATGCACAAGCACAGATTTGTTACTATCAATCTGTGGTTGAACACTGGCCTGGGAACTGGTCTGATACTGCGGGGTTGCTTGTGCGTGCCAGATCTGTGCGCACTGGGCTGTTACTGTAGCACTTGTGAGCTTGTTGTTGGGGATGGGGTTGTGAGCTCTGGAGCCATGCACACTGCTTTGTTGTTGTAGGGTTGCTTGTGAGCACTGGGCTTGGCACTGTTTTGGGGCTTGTGAGTGCAGGGGCATGCACCCATTAGTTGTTGTAGGGTGCTTAATGCAATGCCCTACATGCTGGGTTGGTGTTGTAGGGTTACTGGTGAGTGCTGAGTCTGTGTGCATTGATTTGTTGTATAGTCAGGAAGGGCCTATACTTTGGGGTGCTATAAAATCACAAAGAAGAATGTAGTTACTCATGAGAGTAACTACGTGAGTCTGCGTGCAGCTCTGTGCTGAGGGGCAAGCAGGGCGTGTGTGCTCTCTCCAGGGTAGCTGGGCAGGGATTATAGTGGCCGTGCAGGACTAGTGCGGGTGGGGGCAGAAGAGGAGACGAGCCCGAAGCTGGGTTTTACCCCTCTGCACAGTGAGTGAGAGCTGGCACCAATTGTGTCCTCCCTGCCGCCAGCAGGTAGTGATTGAGTCTCTGCCCCTGGGCCGCCGGCAGAGTTTGGTAACCATGGGAACAGAAGAGGGAGCTCAGGCTGATGAATGACAGGCTCTGAGAAGGAAGGAGCCAGTCTCTCCAGGATTCCTGACCAGGGTGGGCGGCATAGGGAGGGGAGCCCTCCAGCCCCCAAATGGAGATGCCCCAAAGGTGGAGTGGGAATCGCTGTCTGCTATCTGTGGGGAGCAGGGGCTGCCCCAGTTCAACTTACTCCCACCCCAGGGCTTTGGTGACACTAGGTCCCGCACTGGCCTGCCCAGGGGCACTTAGGAGAGGGACCCTCTGCGCAGTGCAGGCGTGTCAGGTGATGAGCACAAGGAACCCCACGCAGATGCAGCCGGGGGGCGGGGGCTTGGAGAGGGAGAAGGGCCCCATGGGGAACAGCCAAGGGGCTGTGGGGGAATGACCAGAGGGCTGGGAGAGCAACAAATCCCGCTCAGGGGGCTCAGCCGGGGGGCAGCCATGTTGCTGTAGGGAACAGAGACTGTTCAGGGGGGTGACCAGTGGGCTACAGGAGCCTGGGACCCTGGGCTGGCGGTGGGACCCCCTCACAGTCACGGCACCTCTGCTGGGCAGTTGGTGTCTGTGGACGTGGCACCCTGTGTCCTACCTGTTCTGTATACATGGGCCTGGCCCGTCAATGAGGCCATTCCCCTGTCTCGGGGCAGCCTCCCTCACTGCTCATTGTCTCTGTCCGCAGATCATCTTTGAAGGCGTGCGCGGCACAAGCTACGAGGGGGATATTGCCATTGACGATGTCACTCTGAAAACGGGAGACTGCCCAAGGAAGCCGATTGGCCCAAATAAAGGTAGGTATGTGACCAGGCTTGAGTATGCATGTGAGTGGGCACCTGGGGGGCTGCTAGAGGAAGAAAGGGCATGGGGGGGATATGCTCATATCAATGCATCAGGTATCGGTGAACAGAGAGGGAGCACGTGTAACTATAAGTACACAGTGAGTGTCGCTCAGTGAGTGTTAGTGGGATGTTTGTGGCTGTGGTGTTTTTATGTCAGTGTTGCTTGGCATGGGTGGGTTGGTGTGTGTGCTGGGGAGGTAGGTGGTGTGTTGGGTAGGTGTTGGTTGTCAATGGGGTCTGTGTGGGTGTTCGAGTTGAGGGGATGTTGGTTGGTTTTTGTAGGGTGGGTGTTGGATGTTAAGTGGGTCTGAGTGGATGCTAGTGCAATGGGAGGTATGTAGAATTGGGTGTCTGGTATGTTGGGGGGTGTTGGATATCAACTAGATCTGTGTGGGTTTTGGGAGGGGTGTTAGATGTCAGTTGGATCTGTGTGGGTGTTTGTGTTGGGTGGACAGTGTGTAAGGTAGGTGTTGGTTGGGTGTCAGAAAGGTTGTGTTGGATGGGTGGCATGTAGGGTGACTGGATGTTGGTTGGGTGTGGGGGAGGTTGCTTTGGGTGGATGGTGTGTAGGGTGGCTGTTGGGTGTTGGTTGGATCTGTGGGGGATTGTGTTGGGTGGGTGGTGTGTAGGGTGGGTGTTGGATGTCTGTTGGGTCTGTGGGGGAGGGTTGAGTTGGAGGGTGTGGAGGGTTTTATGGGGAAGTATTTGGTTTACTGCTCAGTGTATGATGACACATTATTAAAGCAAAGCCTTCCAACAGGAAAGGGGAGGAGGGTTTAGCTGCCTGATAGGGTAGGACAGAGATCTCTCATGGTCAACTTGACATTGCTGTTGGGTTGCTCCAGAACCTCTAACCCCTGAACTGGCAAGTAACAGCCCAGGGTCAACGTGACCTTAAAGAATGATGCAGAATCCATATGGATGGTGTTGCTGGACCTGCTAGCTGGTCAGAAGCCTGCAACCGGGCACTGAACTCTGTATTAATATGCCAAGGTCTTGGCCAGGGTATTGGGCAGTTTCAAGATCACTATTTCTGGAGAGGCTTATGAAGTATCACAGATCCTGTACCAGTGGAGCTGATTAACACTAGTTATTTGAGCAGCCTTGGAGAGGGGGTAGATCTTCTTTGAGCCTTTAAGGCTCAAGCCCTGCCATGAGGGACAGACTGCACCAGAACAGAGGGTACCAGCTAACCCGAGAATCCTAGAATTTCGAGATTGGACAGAAGTAGCTGTATTGGGGCCTATTTAGTCCACCTCTGAGGCCCAGGCAGGACTGTTCCCTAGAGTATATGCCAGGGTTGCTTGTTCAGTCTCATTCTAAATGTCCTTAGCAATGTGCCTTTTCCCCGAGGAGACAGTTCCCCAGCCTAATGAATCTTACGGTCAGGAAATATATTCTGATATTCAGCCAATGTTTTACTTGGCTTTATTTCACCATACAGCCCATCCCACTCTGAACAATCTCTCTTGTTACTTACAAAATGCACCTTTCACATACAAGTAGGTGGATCTCACATCGCCCTCAGTCATTGTTTTGGCCAGAAAGATTTAGTCTTTCATCTTCACTCAGAAATAAACCCCTCTAGCCCCATGATCATTTGTGGTCGTCTTCTCTAAGCCTCTCCAGTTTGCCAATATCTTCCTGACATGAGAGGTGTCTAAAGAGGGATCCTTCCCTCCTGGCTGTAGGATATGCAGCCATGGCTGTACTATACTAGCCAGTTTGATGCCACGTTGCACTGGGAAAGAGGGACGTTGGTTTTGCCTTGAC
Source organism: Chelonia mydas (assembly GCF_015237465.2). Taxonomy (NCBI): domain Eukaryota; kingdom Metazoa; phylum Chordata; order Testudines; family Cheloniidae; genus Chelonia; species Chelonia mydas. The sequence goes on along the minus strand of NC_057851.1, from coordinate 144,699,754 downwards.
TTCTGTCCCTGAGCACAAATACTGGTGTCCTATGAGCTTAGTCCCAGCTACGGTCTCAACTGGATCCCCAAGAAGAGAAGAATGAGGGTAGGATGGCAGGTACCCAGTGTATGCTGAGCTTGCAGTTTCCTGTGGGGCCAGCTGGCACTGACATTGGTTGACTTGCTCTACAGGGTGTCTCATTTCCATAACCAATCTCTCTCTCTCTCTGGCCTGCAGCAGTCGCCCTTCCAGGGAACGGCGTTCCAACCCTGCACAGGTCTTCTCTCGGTGGGCCACTGACTTTTTTCCTTTATGTGCTGCTCAGATGATGGCAAGCAAGTGCTCCGGTCTTCTGGCCAAGACATTCCTGCTCCTTTCCTACTCAGCCACCTCTGCTCCTCTTCCTCCCCCTCCTCACTGGCACACCAAAGTGTCCATACGTTACCAAAGACTGACAAGCATGACCACGCAAAGGGATCTGCTCAGGACCTGGTGGATTCCTCGAGAAAGTCATAATGTCTAAAAATAAATAAATAGATAAAAACAGAAAATACACGAGAGAGAGAGAGAGAGAGAGGAAGGAAGGAAGGAAGGAAGGAAGAAAACAATCACACAAGAAGGAATGAAGAAAAATGGGAATGACAAAAATGTAAAGAACGAATGAAGGAGGAAACTCCCCCTCCCCGTGTTTCCTTGGGAACATCGGACAGGACTTCCTCAGGGAAGTGGGAACTTTGTTTTAAACAAAATATATATATATATTAAAGCACAAATTTCTACCAGAACTGTTACCTTCTTTACTGCAGAGCCCACAGCTTAGGAGATGGTGTACCGCAGCGCTCCCCTTTTGGCTCTCCGTGTTCCACCTTTATCCTTCTGGCTCTGGCTACCGTGTACCAGCTGCAGTGCCCCTACAGTAACATCCCAGCTGCCTCCATTTGGGGCAGCTCACCACCCGAGTGCTGGTTGGCCATAGCCTCTCGCTCCATGCTGCATGTGCTTCAGTGTCTCCATCTGCATCTTCCAGACTTCCATGTATTCAACTGTCTATGTGTGATTTGCTTTAATCCACACCGCACTCCTTCCCCCACTCTCTGTGTCCTCCCGCCCCGACTCCAACCCAAAGAAGACAACAGCGGAGTGGACCCATCATCTGGATTGTACTGAGTGGAGAAAAAACCCTGGGTCGATCCAATTGCAGCACCAACCACCGAACGCTCCCAGGTGCTTCTCTCTCTGCATCTCTCACTTCCCACCGCTGGGTGCGCAAACTCTGATGATGGAGCCGAGGCTGCAAACAAAAGCTGCAGCTGGCAGGGTGGTGACGTGCGGACAGCACTTGTCAGTCAGTGGACATTGGAGTGGGAGCTGCAGCAGCCTTGGGGCCAGGATCTCCTCTCAGCTTTTTTTGGTTAACTAACTTATTTCTTTCTTCATTCCATTGTTAGCCTTCCCCGCCCCCAAGCTCCTATTTCCTTTCAGACTGTGGGGAGAGGCATGGATTTGCACCCTTTACATCCCCCCACCCCAAACCACAGGCCTCTCCTAGTCTCCAACCCTTGTGCCCACTGAATGGATCTGAAATTGCAGCTGCTGCCTCGAGCTCCCAGGACTTGTGGTTCCCTAGATGTGCAGGGGGGCAGCTGTGTTCCCTTCGCCGGAGTAACAGAGGAGCCAGGGGATGGAATGGGCACTAAAGCTCCTGGGTAACTGGGCAGAGCAGGTGGCTGGATCCCAAAGAGGGGATCGTTCTGGTTTTCACTTCTGTTGGCTGCTGGGGAAGAGGGTGCAGGTAGGGAGAAAGTTGGGATTTCTTCGTCATGGAGTTCATGCTGCCACCATGAAGGAATAAAGCCAATGTCTCAGGAGAGTTGCCTCTTGGCTCTGACCCTGTTCCAGCCAGATCCATTCTGCTCCCTACAGCAGCCATGGCTTAGCCTGGGGATGACGTGGTGGGTAGGCATCTGCTGTACCATGTGAACCCAGGAGCAAGGTCTCCCATAGGCTAGCCAAGTAGGAGCCATGCTGACCTTGTTGTGGCTGGAAACAGCTCTGGGCCTATCTTGGTCTCACCCCTCCCTCCGAAGAATAATGTTAGCTGTACCTGTGTGGATGGCTCTCAGGGGGAGTGCGTCAGTGCATGCTGGGGAGATTCAGCGAGGTGACATGCTTTCCTCTGAGGCACACCCAGTCTGCATCTTACTCCCAGGGCACAGCAGAGGTACACTGACCTGTCTCAGGTGTAGAGTCAACAGCACACATGTCCCCACCCCACCCTCTCTGATGACTTTATCATAAATTTAGGCTTCTCTGGACAATAGCGTGTCACTAAATCAACTCAAAGTATCACCTGCCCAAAGCCTTCTGCAGTACTTGGCTTCCCAAAATGTCTGAGGCCTGGCTTCCCCCTCACACCCAGTGGGGAGGCCTGTGTTCAGTGCACTACCTTACTGTCCAAGAGACCCATCCTCCAGTGCTGGATCCAACTGCTCACTCCCCAGGCCTCTAGGAGATGACATCTTGAGTCATTCTGCAGTGACCCTTGTGGCCAGCGTAGGAGGTGTGCTGATGGGCTCCAAAGGGAGTCCCATCCAGTCACCCTCAGCCAAAAAAAAGGGTGTTGGGTTGAGGAGATCCTTCACAGAGGACTTCCCAAAAGATATCAAAGGGTCCAGCCACGGGGTTCCAAAACTCCATTCCCTCTATGGCTAACTGATGGTTTTCCTGCTCTCCAGGACTGAGGACTCTGCCCTCTTCATCTGCTTAGTCCCTCCATCTTCTGAGCCAAGATCTTCGTCGCAGTGAACATTTAGCAAGGGAACATGGTACCATTGGCCAGGTATTGCAGTGGGGCCCTTGCAGAGTAACCTCTCCCCACTGCCAGCAGACACCAGGGAATGCAACCAACCAGCCCCCAGCTTTTTAGAAAGTCTCCTTCAATTCTATGCCCTGGAATGTGGTCTCTCCAGGAAGCAGCTTTCTTTCCTCCTTGTATGCTTTCCAGGGGGTCTGATCTTAATCCTTGGAGGAGAGTTGGTGCTCTCCCCAGGCAGTGCAGGGGCCTAGTGCTGTCTAATGATTTGGGTCAGCTGCAAAAGTTCCCTCTCATGTTGCAGCAGGCCTTGGGGTGGGGTGGAGTAGAGTATGTTCCCTTCCAAAAGAGCTAGCCATGAGAGCCCATATTTCCTTCTAGATGTGGCGGTGGGGAGGAGGCAGGTCATGAATTTGCACCTTTTGACATTTTCGGGGGATGTGGGGTGAGCTCTTGTGATTACGTTCCCCTGAAGAGGAACAGCGGGAGGCATCTTGCAGAGCTGGCAGGGGAGGTGGAGGAGAGGGATCAAGGTCTTGAGCAAGAACTATCCCTGAGCAGACATAGGTGAGAATGGACTGATTCTAAAAAGGGAAACCTGTGACCTCTACGTCCCTGCTCTGCTGCAGCATCTGGCCCATTCACCACACACACAGGAATGTGCCAGAGCCACTGAGCTGACCCACCACGCTCAAGGTCACCGTCCAATCCGTGGTACTGGAGCAGCGTAGATTTTCCTTTAGACAGCAATTGTCTTCTCCAGCCATTGGGCTCAAATGATCACTGCTTTTTGGCCAATTTGCCCTTGTATAAATCTCAGGGAGCCCCTGTTCATCCCTCCCTTCCTAGATTCCTTTCCCCTTTATGTGTGGCTTGAAAGCAGCTGGTGTTGTGTTTACTAGAGATTCATTAACCCAAGTGCCTCAGCTTGTCAGATGTATTAAGGATGAAAGGAAGGAATTCATTGCACTGTCAGCTGTGGTGAGTGTGGGGAGCAGAGGAAGGAGCCAGTTCAGCAGCAAGGCTGCCTAAATTCAGGGGGATGGAGGCTGCACATGAGAGTGGAAACATGCTGTTATTCCTTAGAGGCCTGGCCACCTTGGCCTGGGACCTCACAAGCTAAGCTGGGTTGTGTTAAATAGATGGGAGACTCCGTGGAACCTCCAGGTCCTGCAGGAAATAGTATTTTTGGTTAGGGGTCAGTACTAACCCCAGCCTCTGCACTGTGCTTTCGGAAGAGGTCTAAAACTATATTCTGTATCCCATGTCATTAAAGATCGCCTGGCACTTTACACTGGTGTTAAACCCAGTGTCCTGGGCAAATTATAATCCTTACATTTCATTAGTGTCCTTCCTTCAGTTTCTGATGCAGTTTCAATTAGATACATTATCCTTCACTTTCTGACCTTCACTGTTGTTGTGTGACTCTTAAGTTCCACTCCAGAGGTGGCTGCATTTCAGATTATTACTCGCTATAGTTGGGAAACCCCTGCAGGAGAAAAGGTGCTTATATCTATGTTCGTGACTGTGTTTATTTACAGGGCAATCTTTGGTAGGTAGGTGTAGAGATGAAGTAGGGCAATTGCTATGTGGGTGTAATCCAATATATACTCAGCCCTTTTTTTTTCAGTACATGAAACAAAATGTGCGTGCACAGGCATAGATTGCAGGTATCAGATGTCGTGAGTGATATTGTATAGTTAGGCTTGCAAGGGAAGTTTTATTTGAAACCTCTCTGCAGCTGCTCGTTGCATTCTGAAAAAAATATTTCGTTTTTATTGTAATTTCCCACATTTGAGTAACAGCCCCAGTCACAGATCACCAACCTAGGATTTTCAGCTCTGCAAGCGTGCGCTATCACCCCTGGCCGTACAGGTGCAACTTCTTTTCTGGTGCAGTAGTAGACTTTTATCCTTTTATATGAGTCAGCCACTAGAAGGCAACACAACTGGCATGTTACATTTGATCTCAGGTCATGAGCAAGTACATTGGAAAGTCTGAGGGAAAATCTTTCCAGCCACTTCGGAATGAAAGCGAGCAGGAAAAGAAATACGTTTTTTTTGCATTATTTAAAAAATTATTCAGACTTTTTTTTAACTCACAACAAGTTCAAAAACAACTGAAGTTTAAAACATTACGTTTGACACGTGTGCAAATCTAACTCTATCGTCTCTCAGCGCACCAGCTAAGTATCAGTCTTGAAAAAATGTTACCCTTGGGGAAGCAGTTTTATCGGGGGGGGAGGTGTTGGGGAAGCAGTACAATACAAATGTTTGTTCACAGGTTTAGCCTGGTACATTTCATGACAGTTTTGCAAGGCTGATTGATGGTGTGTATATGTATTAATAATCATGCTACAAATGGCATTTCGTTCCCAGCTGCTATTCAAGGCCACTGAAATTTTAACTTCTTAGTATACTAGGCCCTTTGGGCCCCAGCCCACTCAGAAACACTGCAAAGAGTCTTCAGTATCTGTGAGAGAGCAGGCACTCTAGTTCACCTCCTAGCCTGGTCTGTTCCTAGTCCCTGCAAGCCAGCAGCACCAGGAAAGCTGCTATATCTCTGGACTGGTGTTTTGTGCTTCTCAGCCAGCAGCCAGTACCGGGTTTACAATGGTGCCAGTGGTGCCATGGAGCCAGGCCCATGCTCAGAAGGGGCCCCGGCCTGCTCTGCTTGCACTGTGCCCCAAGACCCTGCCAGCCCGTTGTTCCCCCCACGCTCTATCACTTGCTCCTCTTGGCCTGCCCGCCACGGACTCCTCTCTGCCCCCTGGCCGGACTCCAGCGCACCTCCGGCTCCGGGCAGTCTCTCCTTCCCACCGCCTGTGGGACCCCACCTGTCTCCTCGGAGCTGAGCCTCCTGGGACTGGTACAGAAGCCTGGCCAGTCTCGGGCAGTCGGAGGGGGAAGGAGGGGAGAGTGTGGGGGGCTGGCTGGACCCCTCCAGGCAAGTGGGTCCTGAGGGAGCCCTGGCCCGGGGCAGTCCCTGGCCTGGATGATCGCGCCACTCCTGAGGGGCCAGAGCGATTCCCTGCCCCAGGACCAGCCCTGGCTGCGCTGCTGGCTCAGCCCAGGAGACACAGTCGCCTCCCAGCAGGGCTGGTGAATGTGACCAGGAGGCAGGGGGTGGGGAAGTGGGTCTCGGGGGGCTCTCAGGGGAGGGTGCTGGGAAGATGTGTGTGTTGGGGTGCTGGGCAGTTGTGGTGGGGCTGTGGGCAGGGGGGCGCTGGGCAGGAGTGGTGTTGTGCAGGGCACTGTGCATTTCTGGGAGGGCCTGGGAGGGGAGCTAGACATAGCGAGTCTGGGCGGGATCTGGCCATCGGGAGCGGGGGGGCGCTGCGTGGCATGGCATAGGCCCACCCCCGACGGGAAGGGGTACGCTGGCAGCACAGGGCCAGGCGGGACACACTGCAACTGGCAACTGCCGGTTTGTAAATAGTGCCCTTGCGCTGGGCGGAGTGGGGCCGCCCCGGCCGTACCATGCCCCTGGCCAGCCCCTCGCTCCGGGGACTGATCTCCCCGCACCATGTTCCATTGCCCCTATGGGGGCTGCAAATATGTTTGGGACCGGGCCCACAAAAGGTTAATCCGGCCCTGCCTGTAGAGGGGATGGGCACTGGTGATTATGGACCAGGTTCTGTTCCAAGATGTCCATTTGGATGTTGCCATATAGCTAGAAAATCCACTACTGAGCACTGAGTCTCCACTTTGAATCAGTCCCTGTTTTCAGTCATTGGCAGGGGCCAGTTGCTAGTGCCTGTTTCTCCCACGCTCCCAGCAAAGTTGAGGCAGCAAGTTGAGCCTGCACTGGTGAAGGGGGAAAGATGGCACCTCCTGCTGCTCTGAGTGACCCCTGTGCAGAGTGGCATTGACAGGTGTCCAAAGCAGTGTCCCCAGGAACCTTTGTAGAAGGGCATGAATGGATCTGTGCCTCACCCCACTCAAAGAGGGGCTTTTGCCTTAATTATTATTTATTATTTCCTTTTTTGTAGCCCCTAGGAGCCCCAGCCATGGACCAGGACCCCATAGTGCTAGGCACTGTACAAACACAGAACAAAAAGATGGTCCCTACCCAGAAAGTTTTCAGTCTGTGTATTGGGCAAGAGACAGTGGCTGCAAACAGACAGACCAACAGGGGGAGTACGAGGAACCAGTATTGATCAGCGTGACAGGCAATTGTGTCTGCACACCTGCAGCGTAGCCACGGACACGTGTTTTGCAGGCCTCGTGGCAAAGGCGAGTTTGGAAGGAGGATACAGAGGTGGCTTTCTGGATGTTTAAAGTGTGTGGCCTGCCAAGCATGTGGGACAGCATGAGAGGAGGCGTGCTGGCTTGTTTGAAAATGGAACAAGCCGGTGGTGGAGGCTGCCAGCATGGGCTGATCAGAGGCAAGAGTTGACGTCTCAATAGTAAATGAGAGAGGATAGGGAGGGTGGAACAGGCCATGAAGGGCCTTAAAAGTGAAAACAGGCAGCTTACGTTTGTTACGATATGGGAGGGGCAGCCAATGAAGGGATGCAAAGAGGGGTGACGTGGTCAAAGGGATGGCTAGGGAAATGATGGGCTAAGCAGCATTCTGAATGGCTACAGGCAAGCCAGCAGTTGTCAAGGCCAGAGAGAAGAATGATGCAGTGACTGAGACACAAGGGGATGAGACACGGGATGAGAACCTGGGTGAGAGTTTTATCTGTGTGGATGGATAGGAAAAGCCGCATCTTAGGCTATGTCTACATTACTGCGGTAAGTCAACCTACGCTACACAACTCCAGCTATGTCTGTAGCTCACGAAAGCTTATGCTCAAATAAATGTGTTAGTCGCTAAGGTGCCACAAGTCCTCCTGTTCTTTTTGCGGATGCAGACTAACACGGCTGCTACTCTGATAGCTGGAGTCGACGTACCTTAGGTCGAGTTACCATGGGGTCCGCACCACAGGGAGTTGACGGGAGAAACTCTCCCGTCGACTTACCTTACTCTTCTTGTCGCGGGTAGAGTACAGGGGTTGACTGGAGAGCGATCTGCAGAGGGAATCTGCACGATTGGGACGTAGCCTGAATGTAAGAACCTGGAGAGAGGTCTGAGTTAAAGATGACGCCCACCTCACAGGCCTGAGTGACGGGCATGATGGTGGTGCTGCCTACAGCAATCAAGAAAGGAGAGCTTGGGAAGGGGAACTGAGAACTGTGATTTACACACATTGAGCTTGAGCTGATGGCTGGACATCCATGAGGAGATGTCCAAGGGAGAGGCCAAGATTTTACCATGGACAGAAGGAGACATCTTTGGAGCAGGGGTAGATCTGGTCATCATGAGCAGGGACCCGGCAGCTGAATTTGTGTTTGCAGATGAGATTAGCCAGAGCTGAACAAGGAGCTCAGAGTGGTGTTATTTCGATCCCCTTTGTATGCTGCAGCCCTGCCAATGAGAGACATCCATCCTTCCCCCAAACTGCAGTATCCCCATGCCGCCAGGGCCAGGGACGGGACAGGCCGGTCACTGCTGGCTCTGCCCCTGGAGGCTGGGTTCTGAGGGGAGTGGTATTGCAGCTCCAGGCATCTGAGATCTGTTCCTGGAAGCTTTCCCCTGCCTTTCTGGTGGCAGTGTTGAGAGGCACCAACTTCCTCAAGAAACCCAGCAGCCCTGCCCCCACTCCACATCCCGCCTTGAACCCCCTCTCCATGATTCCAATCCCTCTCTGCATCACACTGTCACTATTCTCTTCTGGGGTGCCCCCTGCATACAGCGCTCTCTGCCTCGCAGAAGCACAGAGCACGTTGCAGCTGGAAACCTGCATGTGCCAGTAGGGCTGGAGCTGCCAACCCTTGTAGTTTTACCTTTGTCCGATTGTTTTTGCATTCGCCCTGTTCGACCTTGGACGATGCTAAATAAATGAGCAAGACATTTGCAGAGAAACAAGTCCCACAGTGCTTTGGAAATTGCATTTTAACAGGCCCCAATTTACGCTCCACAGTAATAGCCAGGAGATGGTGGTTCGCAGCAGGAAGCTGATAGCACCAATACACTCAGCAGCCTGCGATGAGGGCAAGGGCCTTCGAGTGCCGCTGAGTCCCCCTTGAAGGACGTGCAGTGAGTCGGCTCCCAGCCATCAGAAAGGAGATGTGCCAGAGCCAGTCCATCTCTTTGTTTCTGTGCAGTGGGATTCTGGGGGCTGTGAATGGCAACTCAATGCCTGGCAGTGTTGCTTTAACCCAGCAGCAGCAAAGTGTGGCCCCAAGGCCACATCTGACCTCTGGAGGTATAGGGCAGCCCTGAGCTGCCTTCATCTTTAACACGGCTGGGGGGGCCTGCAGAAACCCTGCTACTGTAGGCCGTGTGCTCAGGCTGCTAAGGAAGGTAGCATGTTGGGAACTGTCGTCTCTGTGGGCCGCACCTCCATCCGAGAACAGCAGCAATCTGCTCCGTTTCGGTCTAGTTTGGTGTGGCCCCTGAGGATCCCAATACTTAGCAACAGAACCCTGGGTCGGGCTTAATTTGCAAGTGAACCCTGCTTTCACCTTTGGCTCCCTCCTAAACTGGGACGTTACATCCCTCCAGCTCTGATGGGCTGCAGCGTGGCAGGAAGTCAGAGCTCCCCAGTCCCCGCCCTTTAAGGCTGGAGGCAGCCTGAGCACGCAGGTGCCTTTTCAGCAGAGATCCTTTACAGAAAAGAAGGGAAGCCAGAGAGAGGCAGAGCAGTTTAGCCAGGTGAGGGATTGCTTGTCAGCCTTGCTGCAGGCTGTGTGGCTGAGTGAACTTGCAGCCACATACAGCGTGTGTTGTGCTCTGCGTTCATTTGGTGTGGGACCCCCATGTTAGGAAATCTCTCCCTCCCACTTGCCTCCTAGCTTTGCCTTAGCCTGTGTTGGCCTGAGGGTGTCATTTAAACTACCTAATGATTGAAGATGGGGCTGGTAGCCAGGAATGCCTCCGTTCAAATCTGGACCCCTGCTGTGGCCTTGGGCAAGTCACTTAATAGCTTGGTGCCTCAGTTTCCCCACTGGTAAAAGGAGGATTGTAGCTGCCCCCGTGGGTGTGCCAGGAGTAGGGAACGTTGGTAAGGTGCGTTGTAATGGTGAAGCTCTAAGATTAGAGAGGTGATGGACAGTAAGGAAATCTGAACTTCCCAGCTGGCCCCCTGTAAAATGGGCTGGCCCAAATGCCCAGCTCCAAACTCCACATCCTTGCAGGAGCTCTGAGCAAAGTCTGCAGCTCAGGCCTAGCTGTTAAGTGCTAAGCTGGCTGCCAATCAAACCGCAGGCCTCACTTCAGTGACTAGCAAATGGGGCCCTATGCCACCTCGGTAGTCACACTCCCTGGGGTGGCAGTGCCCAGGAGGGAGCAGGGGCTTACCTGCCGGATAAGCCACCTCACCCCCTCCTCGAGCTCCACTCAGCCGGGTAGCGAGCCGTGCAGCGTTTCCTTTGCGAGCACGTGGCACCAACGCGCTGCCTGTACAGACTAGGCCTCGGGGAAGGCTGTGCAACTGCAGAGGGAGTTAGAGCTGAGCTCGCAGGCACAGGTGTGCTCTCGCTAACCCTGCTTCCTTTCATGGTGGAGATTTGCTGTGTGGGGGACAGAAGAGCGAGAGTCAGGGTATGGCCGGGGCTGTTAGGAACGGAGAGCCTGGCAAACGGGCCGGGGGGGGGGGTGGCTCTGAGGGCAGAGCTGTGAAGGCCTAGGGCTTAGCCAGTTCTGCTAGGTTTGGGCTGGCTTAGGAGCCATGTGCTCCCATGGGAGGAGGTGGAACCTCATTTCGCCATAAGCTCTAGTCATAGGATAGGGGATTTCCCCGCCAGCCCGTGTATAGCACAAGCCTTCCCCTAGGATGGCTGAGACACAGCGTGGCCCATAGAAGGTGGCACAGGACAGGGAACTGGCCTGCAGCCCTTCATATCATTTGCTTTAGTTGGCTGTGGCAACTGCCTGCTCTTTAACTTAAGCAATGAGCAGAGGGCAGGGCTGCATCAGCTGGGGTTGTGTGTGTGAGAGATGTCCCCCTTTCATGGCTGGGCCCGCTGAGAAGATAAGAAATCTCCTTCTGCCACCAGGAGTTCTTTAATTGACGGAGTTGGGTTCTAGTCTGGCTCCCAGCTCTGGCTGATTCAGGCAGTAATTATGGCTGCTATTTGCAGAACAGTGATGTGTTACAGCGTTAGGTGCTACAAGAGGGATTTTTCCATCGGTGCCAGGAGCTTAGAGCCAGGAACTGTTGCCCTGGGGCTCAGCAAAGCTAGGGGAACAGGCCCTGAGTAGGAGCTGCAATGGGCCAGACATTAGCAGCCCGTACCTTCTGTCCCTGTCTGGACGCTTAGGGTGAGGGGTGCCTTCTGTGCTCTCAAAGGAAAAGATGAATGTCTAGTCAGGCCAACCAACCAGGTCTCAAAGCAGCCGTGAACAGACCGTCTGCCACTTTCCTGTCCTGCGTCTCAAACACGGCTCACCTTGATCAGTTCTGGCTGGTTTTCTCTTGGGAGCCCAGGCAGTGTCCTACCTGCTGGGTGCAGGTATTGCCATTGCCTCTGCGGGACGGGTAAAGGGATGGAAGAGCTGTTGACAGCATGCGAGGGCGTCAGGGTTGGGAACTGACGGACAGCTGCTGCTAACACTGCACTGGGGAGGGACTGCAAGCAGGGGCTTGAAAGGATGCATCCAAAGGCAGCATTGTCAGCAACTATTCCAGGCCCCTGTGCCAATTTACCAGGCAAGACTGCGGCTGGGGGCACTTAATACATTGCATGACGGGGCACTAGGGTAGGGAACCAGTCACAGAAAGCTGCCCTACCAACACTGGCACATAGAGCAGTGGCAGGAAACCACTGTCGTGCCATTTCTGTTTGATAAATACTGAGCAACACTGAGGCCCCACTGCAGCACTCACTAAACCAGGCAATGCTGCAGAGTATTCTCGTCAGACTGTGCACACGTTTTAGTGGGAGAGCAAGATCAATTTCTGTATCTTTTAAACGCCACAAACACTGGCGAGCTGTCATATTGTAAATCTTCTGCATACACCACCGAGGCGGAAATGATCAGAAAGGCAGAGATTTTCCCTTGGGACGTTCAGCTGCTGGAGTTAGGACTTTCATGCCGGGGAAATGTTCATACAGGAGGGAGTCCCGAAACCTTCTCATGCGTTTTTCTGATTGTCCTTATGGATACTTTGTTTGTTACTGAGCGGAGTAGTAGGAATCTCCAAACATTCACCAGGGATAATCCTGCCTCCCGTCCCCCAAAACCTGGATGTTTTTTCTTACACCTCCTAGGTGTATCCTTATAGGTGGAACCGTAGCAACACTGATATTAAGGTTGCCTAGCAGAAATGTTTTCAATTAGATTAGCTTTTGACCTATATTCCCTGCTCTTAGAACCCCGGGGTTTGCAAAACCAAGCTGGAGCTCTCTCCAGTACGTACTCACGCTCTCTGATGCCATTTGCAGTGCAGGCCAGAAATGCGGCAGGAATGTGGCCTTTTTGTATTGTGAGTCCCAACTACACCCTTGCGCTGTAGCAGAAGCAGCCAAAATGGAAAATCCTTAGACAACATTAACCACCTGCTTTTGGATCTGAGAAATGTCTCCACTCAGGTCGGGAAGATCGGCCCTGTGGGGTTAGTTTTGTTTTTCCAGTCAGAACCTTGCCCATTTACCAAAGCAGGGTGCATCGGAGAGCTGTCACCCCAACAAGCGATTGTCCCATGGGGAACTGGCTGCTGCGGGGGTATGTTCCAACCAGCATTCCACATTCCCTCCTCCCGAATTTGTGTCACCAGCCATTTCATTTCCAGTCCGGAGAGATTGGGGAAAACTTCCCTGCTGCGTCCCACAAAGGGGAATCACACCAAAATCCTGTCCTCGACTGCAGGAGTGATGGACAGAATCAGCTCAGGCCAAACTGTGAGCCACTTTAGTGGGATTTGGAGCAGGGAGACTCTGCCGCCCCCACCCTTCTGCTTCTAGGTCATCACGGCCAGTAGAAAGAACACGTTGACCTGACCAAAGCATTAGAAACCCATGACGATGCCACAAACAGACTCTGTGTATTTGGGGGTTTCTGTGGGCACTGGGGAGGTTCTTTGATGTCTGTTGTTTTTCCCATTGGCGTCCTGGGTGGATCCCGGGAAAACGGCCCCGTTTTCCGCCATTCGTCTCATAGCCACATCAGACCATGCTCCTACTCTGTTCCTTGTGGGGTGGCCTGTCGCCAGCACCTACCGCAACATCAAAGGTCACAATTCTAAAAGCACAAACTACAAAGGGACCGAAGGAGGAACCTTTGAAACAGGGTGAGATGTTTTATAAACAATCCCCCGCCCTTCTTCCCCTCCATGTAACCGATAGATTCTCAGCGTGGATTGGTTCATTCAAATAAAGCTGCAGTATTCAAATGACCGCGCATGTGTGTCAGTCTGTGCTGGGTGTGCATGGAGCTTAATACCTCCAGACACGTGGAAGCACTTGGGTCTGGGAACACAAAGGGGGGGTTAGCTCCAGGGCCACACTGCAATGTGTGAGGGTGTTGCTAATGGGGGGTGCTTAACTATTGGGAATGCACTCAAAGGTTTGGGGGAGCTGCTATTGGGGGATTGCTTAGATCCGAGTCACCCCATTGAAATGTTGGGGGGGGGAGGGGCTCACATCATTGACACTTTTGTAACACATGGTGCTGACAAGATTTCTCTTCCAAAGCCCCAGCTCCTGCCCCAGCTGCCCAGGCTGTGCGGTTGCTGCTGTTGCTAAGCAGTAGCAGGTCTCTTTCTTTCTCGCACACAGACCTCGCCCACCAGGGACTGGGCAGCAGCTCGAAAACATTCTAGTCTGTGAAACAAGCATGGGGCTGTCTGACTTTATAGCAGCGCTATCCCCAGCAGGGATGTTCCGCCAAGGGACCAGGTCACGTACGCGCTGGGCCTTGTTCTACCTGTATGGAACTGGTGCTACATCCCCATGGCCCAAGCATCCAAGAGGGATTCTCAGGGGGAGACGACTGTTCCCTACCCAGGGAAAAGGCCTGTCTCTGTGTGCATTGCTTTATTAGGGCACTGTGGGTAGAGTGCCACTCTGCCACCCAAGAGACCTGGGCTTGATGCCTGTGCTCAGATTCTCATGCCCTGGGCTAGTGGGAGCTGGATGCACTGGCCTGGGGCTTAGTAGATGACAAAGCCATAGCTGCTAACTGCAAGGTGCCCACCCACAAGACTAATGGCAAACAGTAGGGGCATCTCTGCTCCAACTGGGGACAAGCAGACTATTTAAGCAATAGCCATGCTGACTACCTTTGTATTATTAATGCATTAACTCAATGCCAGCTAGGAGTTTCATAGAATATCCGGGTTGGAAGGGACCTCAGGAGGTCATCTAGTCCAACCCCCTGCTCAAAGTACACACTACAGCTACTTGGAATTTGATAGTTCTGGCACCGATGGAACTCAGACCCTCCTGCTTCAAAAGCACAGCCCCACTAACACATGTGCTATAGGAAAATCCTCATTAGCTCTTAGCAGTACAGGACACATGAAATGCAATTGAGCAGTTCTAATTCCATCCAGCAGAGGGCAGCAGGGTGTGTGTGCACATGCACACACAGACACATGCCAACTATTTACATCTTTAGAGGTGGAGCCGGTCACGATGCCTAGAGTTAAGGTTGTCTAACACTTTCCATTTTTAGGCCCTGTTTTCAGTTGGTTATAACTTTACTAAATGTTAATTGCGCAGGCTGAAATTTCTTACATGCTGTGTCTGCTTCAGGCAGGTGGATTTTTTTTTTTTTAAGTTTCAACTCAAACAGTTCAGCTGTTTCTGAGACTGAGGCTAGGAGGGAAAAAACACATTGTTTTGTCCAGTTTAAAAATTCTTACAGCTGCTTAGTTGAGAGGCTCTAGTCCCTCCATGCTCTGGCACAGGGAGCTGAAATCTTTAATGACATGATCACACACTATTTTTTCCCCAATGGACCACTTCTGCCTCATTCAGCACACAGGCTGGACCTGCTCTGGGGATGAATCAGGGGTGGGTAATGAAGGAAACAGTTGTAGGTAGGGCCCCTGCCTCCTTCACTGCAGAAGTTGGAAGGTGCATAGTGAATGAGGCAGGGGATTGCAGGAAGAGAAAGGATGGTGAAGACAGCTGAATGCTGCCCTAGAGAACTGGATTCTCTCTCTACATCTGCCACAGAGTTCCTCTGTGTTGCTGGTGAAGTCACTTGAACCAAACTTTTCACAGGTGGCCACTAGTTGTTTGCTCTTCATTTTCGAGGCATCCAATTTGAGACACCTGGAACTCAATTTGCAGAAGTGCTGAGCACTCCCACCTGCAATTGAAGTTAGTGGGAGCTGTGCTTTGAACAGCTAAAGTACAATGTAATGCTAAGAAGTCTGAAACAGTATGTCCAACGCGTCTCATGTTGGGAGTCTCCAATTGACGGTTTTGACCTTAATCTCGCTGGGCTGCAGGTCTGCGTGTGTAACATGGAGGTGATACTAATAACATCACTTCCCCCAAGCAGCTGCTGTGATGTTAATTTCATTAAAGTTTGTGAACAGTATGAATGCACCAGAGAAGTGTCCATGATGATATTACTAAGTGTTTATTCCAGGCAGGGATTGGATGGTGTATGTAAATAAGGCCTGGGGCCAGACATTGAACGATGAGGATAAAAAGAAATATTGACTAACTAGACATTAATTGAGTAGCATCCATGCTGTGCACTGAATGTGAATGGAGCGGTCCAGTATTAAAAACAGTAGGTGATCATGTAATTAAAGATTGTATCATAATGCATATGCATGCAGGGGCTGCTTTAAGATAGGACATGCCTGAATTAAGGTAGTCTGGCCAAACTTTCCAGTGCTTGATTTTGCCACTTTACGTAGCTTCTTTTGGCTGCAAGGCAAAGCTCCAGTGTCATAGATGCACAGAGCACTTCACAATAGGTAAAATGAGCTCTGGCCCCAAAGGAATGGTGGCTGAGGCCATTTCCACAGGTGCTCGGCCCCTTTCTGCAAAGCCAAGCCCAGCCCTGCAACCCCAGCTCCCTTAATCAGAGGAGCAACTGCCATTCTTATTTGTAAGCAGCATGGCATGTGCCTCTTTTACGTCAGGGGTCCCTCACACTCCCTGAATCTCTTCCACAGTAAAGAGGGCCCCCACTGGCATTGGAGAGGGTTTCAGGCAATGGCTGTCACACCAGCACCCAGGTGGGGTGTTTCGAGAGGACTGGTGCCTTCTGGGACGTGAAACGCAGGCGGCTGCAGTGGGAGGCAAGCTGTCAGACAAACCGATTATAGGCATTAAGCGGCATGGGCAGCAAAAAACAGGCCTGGCTCTGCAGAGCATGCAAGTGCCACAGGATGGGCACAGATTTTACAATGCTGCTACCCTGCTCAGTCAGCCTCACTGGGGCTCCGTGTGCCTCAGCCCGTCTCTCCCCGGCCCCGACGTAGGTGGAAGAAAAGTTGGGGGAGGTGTGTGGGAGGGAGGGGGAGGGGTGTGGAATTCACCAGAGAAAATATCTCCAGCTGCTTCAAGCAAATCACGGCTGGATGCTGGCGGGGAAGGTATGGCATGTGCCTCATCTCTCACCCCTACGGTTACCAGGTGTCCAGTTTTCAACCAGAACACCCACTCTGGTTTTCAACCAGAACACCAAAAGGGACCCTAGCGACACCGGTCAGCACTGCTGACCAAGCCGTTAAAATTCCAGTTGGCGCTAGGCTGGCAGGCTCCCGACCGGGCGCTGTGTGGCTCCCGGAAGCGGCTAGCATTTCCCTCCAGCTCCTAGGCATAGAGGCAGCCACAGGGGCTCTGAGCACAGCTCCTGCCCTGAGCACTGGCTCTGCAGCTCCCATTGGCTGTGAAGCCTGTCCAATGAGAGCTGCGGGGCCAGCGCCTGCAGACAGGGGCAGCTGCAGAGCCTCCTGGCCACGCTTCCACCTAGGAGCCAGAGAGACATGCCAGCCGCTTCCTGGGAGCTGCCTGAGGTAAGCGCTGCCCAGACCATGCACCTCAAAACCCCTCCTGCACCCCAAACCCCTGCCCCAGCCCAGTGAAAATTAACAAGTGAGAGAGGGTGGGGGAGAGCAAGCAATGGCAGGAGGGGGGAATGGTGAAAGCAGGGGCGGGGCCTCAGAAAAGGGACAGGGCAAAGCAAAGGTGTTTGGTTTTCTGCCATTAGAAAACTGGCAACCCTACTCACCCCCTTCAGGTGCCCTGCCTTCCTCGGGTGGTGCGTTGGACTAGAGGGGTGGGGACTCAGCACAGGAGTAGAAACCAGGGCACCTGGGTGCTCTACTCCAGACTCTGCCACCAATTCACTGCACACCCTTGAGGGCAAGTCCCTGCCCCTCCCTGTGCCTCAGCTGTAACATGGGGATAATGCACGGGGCGGGAGGTGGGGAGGGCTGCATCAGCTACTCGTAGTGCCTTGAAGATGGAACATACAAGAGAAATACTGATTCTCTGCCTGGCTGGTAGGACCAGGCAGCAGCATCCCCCACACAACTGCTAGACTTGGGGGTGTGCGTATGGGGCCTGCAAGCTGCCACAACAGAGATGCAGGTCAGGACACTGGTGGTGCAACGACAACTTCTCTACTTGGGAGTTTCCCCAGGCAAAACCTGTAGGTCTCAGGCAGGAGTCACCATCGGCTGCTGTCATACAATGGGGCCATGCTAGGCTTGTGGGTAGGTGAGGACCGTGGGACCAGGAAGGGGGAGAGAAAGCAAGATGCTAGCAGGGCCAGGGAGGAGCATGTGTAACCCATGGGCAAGCGTACATTACAGAGGATATGAGCTGTGACAGCCGACAGCCAGGGAGGACTGGCTCCTGAGTTCACGCTAGAGCAGCTCTTACTTTTTTGGTCATCGGGTCCCTGGTTCAGTCCCCGGTGTGAGGGCAAGAGGGTGGTGATCACACAGTCCCTGTGTGGAACAAACAGGAAGAGTGAAGAGCGCTCAGCCTTGCGACAAACAGATGCTTGCCTAACCTTATTTGCCCTTGGGAAGCTCGACAAAAGGCTCACCCAACCTCCTTCACATGCGTGGGGCTGAACTGCAGAACCCCTGCTCCAGATACACCCTCACTGAAGCCATGTGCCCAAAGGATCAGGGCACAGAAACTTAAGGAAGTTCCTGTGTCCCACTCCAGGGCGCTGATCCCAGCCAAGAGCAGCAACATCTCATCTGGTTGCAAGTGAGGCGTGGCAAGCACGACAATCCGGGCTGGGTTGTGGGACACCAGTGCACAACCGCGGTGAGGGGGAATGGAGTGGTCTCTGTCTGCACACTGTGTCCTCAGGCATGTGCAGCATGTGGTTAGGGAAATTCCTGGCAGGGACTGAAGATACTTTAGTGCCGGCCAGATGCAGGCTGGTGCTCCCTGTCCCTGCTCCAGGGGAAATCGCTGCCAGAGAGGACTTGGCTCCTTGCACTGACAACGATCTATTAGGCCTCATCCGTGAGCACATGCCTGTGTGCAGTAATATTCTGCACAGGGCAATGCCAATTCCAATCAGAGCAAGAAATTCACGCATCATGGGTACACCCCAATGCTGCTATTTCTCACACAGCCGCTGGTAATAGTTATGTTACCTCTGCAGCTCAACAGCTAAAACTGGCAGGTGGGCCGGGGGGAGCATTAGCAAAAGTAAAAGCATCTGGCAATCCAGCATCTTAGAGTACTGGCAAGTTCAAAGGCTCCCACAGCGCTTCCTAGACTGATATGCAAATCCCTCAGTCCACCACTGCAATGCAGCCAATTCTGGGGTGAAGCAAGTGGTAGATGATTTGAAGGGGGCATAGCGATCCCACGTAACAGTTTAGGACAGGAAGTAAAACAGACTATTGTATCAAACTGGAGCTATGGGATGCATTTAGCAATGCACTGTAATTTACCCAGGGCTAACTCCTTGACTCTTACAAAAGTCACCATGGAATCATTACTGATGAACCACCCACAGCTTTGGCTAGTCAAGGTTTAGTTGTTGCAAGCCACGGGGCTTCAACCACTTCCCTTGGGAGTGGATCCTAATGCAGCTCATGGTTTCCTTTGCTTGGTTTCATCCCATTCGTCTTGGCCTACGCCAGCCCCTGCCTCGCCCTTCTTGGTGTTCATGCTTTTCAAAGACTCTCACAAGATCATCCCACATCCTTATAGTCACTGGTTTGCCACACAACAGAGCCTCTCTCTGCAGAACAATGCAGCTGCATCCCTGAGCTCCTGCCGCACACCCAGCCCTGGAGAGCTAGTAGGGGCACATAGCGCCATGAGTGCAACACTCCAGCGGCAGGACGTGTTTTGCCTTGCTCTCGGGCACTGGCTTCAGACTCCCAGCTGCAGCAGTCTGTTCCATCTGTCCCCAGGGTTCCAGACGTTCCTTCCTCAGCTCAGCTCGCCATGCTGTTTTCCAGCAAAGTTCCCCTTCGGAGCCTTGTGCAATGACTGCAGGGGAGCAGCAGTGCAGCACAGATCACGTCATGGCGGGAGCCGAACCTCTAGGAAGGGACGTTGGGCCAATCTGGCAGCAAGCCCCAAAACACTTTTCCTAGGGAAGGGAGAGGCAAACATGTGGGCAGCAGGAGCTAAGGCACCTGGTCAGTTGATTGTAGGACAGACGCCGGGTCCAATAGAACCGGCCAGCCAGGAGACCAAAATTATGGCTCCACCTTTCTTCCGTCTCACATAGTCACTATCCTACACTTACACAGGTGCCTATGGATTATCAGAAAATGACCAGCACCTCCTAAAACAGAGGGAGTTGGCTTAATCCCCTTAATGTCTGAAAGGAGAACTGCCGGCCCTAGCCACACATGCCACTCTGCTCCATCTCTGGCCTTTCACCCACAGCCTCTGAATTTTAGGATGCAAAAGACACTAGCTTCTTAGGTGGCCATATCCATCTGTCACCCTCCCTCCTCCCCACACCCCCAGGTCTGTTCTCTGCAGCCACACCTCTCCCTGCCTCTCTAGAGCTATGGCTGCCTTTGAAGAGAATAAAAAGGAGGAGGGAAACAATTCTCTCTGGCCTATTTTCAGTCAGGCACTACAACTAACAGATGCAGCATCATCTGTCAGGAAAAGCAGCTGGCAAACTACAGCTCCCCTAGGTTAGCTCCATCCTAAGGGGTGTGCACTGTTGTAACTGATTGGATCCAAAAGCTCTTCCTCAGTGCTGGGCCCAAAAGGGTTCAGTTGCAATCTCAAGATGAACAGGAATAAGTCACCATGAGCAGGCCCCTAGCCTGCAGACAGGGGAGCAACGGAACGCGAGAGCTGCCCGAGTTCATGCCGGAAATCCAGTTCAAGTTCTTCGCCTGCTCGGTGCACAGGCTGCCCTCAAAGCCCAGGTGCAGAGCGTGAGTCCCTTGCCAGCTGTTGCCTTTCGTGCTAGCGTCCCCTGGCTGAGAGCACTCGGCTGCCACATGCGTTACAGCAGGGGTCATTAGCACCAAAGGTAGGTACCGATGGGGTGGTACTGGGTGTGGTTCCCCTACCATGGCCTAAGGTCATTCCAGAGGCCCCAGGAAATATCAGACCAGCCATTACCCCCATACAAGCGAGGAAAGAAGAGGCCAGAGTGCAGCTCGGCGGTGCCGGCTGTCTGCCTCAGAGGCCTGCACTCCCAGGCAAGGAGTCCCATTTACCTCCTTGCAGTGTAGGGTCACTGCCCTGCCCAGGTGGCAGGAGGGCTCTGCTTTGCTCTGGCCTATCCCTCATGCTGCGAGCCACGTCCCACAGAGGGAGGGAGTCTTCACACCGTGAGCACTTACCTCAGAACACAGTGAACTACTGTGCCCTGCCCTGCCACCTGGGGCGCCATGGGGGGCCAGAGGGAGGGAGCAGCGACCAGGGCCTCTCGGTCAGAGGCAGGCTTGACGCGACAGCAAGCAAACCAAAACAGCTGGCCTCTGTCTGCGTGGAGTTCCCCAGGACTCTCGTCCAGCCCCTAGCCAGCAGCGTTTCACAGAGACACTGGCGTGTGATCGGAGAGGGCTGCACAGGAGGCTCTAGCAGCCAGAATTGGGAAGGGATTGCCCCGTTTTTAGCCTCCACATATTCAGATCCTCTGGGCTGCGCTCTTAATATCCATCTTTTCTTTGTTCTGCCAGTGAAAACTGCCTCTTGCTTTCAGGAACAACAACAAACACACACACAAAAAAAAGCCTGAAAAGAGCAATTCCTATTATCAGCACTCCCCGGCTCTGCCAAAACCTCAACCCTGACTCACAGACCCACCCCTGCTATTCCAGTGCCACACACACAGCTCTGCCCATGCCCCTCACCCCTGACCTGCAGCCCCCCGCTATCCCAGCCCTGGGCTCCCCACACCCAGCTCTGCCAGTGCCCCGCACCCCTGACCTGCAGCCCCCCTGCTATTCCAGTTCCACCCCAACTCCACCAGTTCTGCTAAATGTCCCTCAGTCTTCATCAAGATCCCTCAGCTAGGAATTCACACCCGGGCCGTGAGGAAATCAAAGAGCCTGAAACCATTTGGTCCCTTTTTTCGAAGGAGCTGACAGCAAAGGCGTAAAAATGAAAGATTCTTAAAATAACATGCAGCACGGAGAAGTCGTGCAACTCCAGTGCCCACCACCTCTCCCTCCCGACGTTCCTAGATGCCTGCACCAGCCTCATCAGCCTTCTTCATGACTGTCTCTGTGATTTATGGTGTTAATAACCAAGCCTGAATCCAGCTGCACCCCCGGGGCTCAGAGCCAGCCACTCAAATGCATCACGTTGTGTGCTCCAGTGCAGCACAGAACATCGCTTCAGAATGACCCCGTCATTACTCGTCTGCCCAGGAGGGCTCTCTGGACATACTGTCCCTCTTGCTGGGCTTGGAAGATGGATCTTCCATGTCCTTCCTTGGTGGGAGTGGGATTCTGCATCTTTCCTGGGGGCACCCATCATACCCCCAAAGATGGGCCCATGAGACACCAGCCACACCCTCCCCTCCATCCTCCCCTAGGAGATCTCAGGGGTCCAGAAGAAGGCCTGCTGCCTCTTATGGTCAGTCACAGACCCTCCTTACAGACACTGGGCAAGTACACTGTGTGTATGGGCAGGGGGAAGTGGGGAGCAGTTGAGGGGACCCAGGACCACCAGGCTCAACTTGGGTTTGGGGGTTAATTTGACTACTGGGCCATCTGACTAGGTGACCCTTTGCTGTCAGAAGGGCCTTTAGGATGAGAACAGTGTGGAGGCCAGGCAGATGGGGTCAGGAAGGGGTTTCAGGGGACCAGTGTGGAAGAAGTGAATGAGAGGAGCAGCCAGTCTCATGGCTTGGGTGGAGATGAGGTGGGAGGCTAACTGTGCGAGGCCCTGAAGCTGGAAGTGGAAGGTGCCTGGTTAGTCTCAGCCAATGAGGCCTTGCCCAGACTGCAACTTCTAGTGGCATTCGGAACCGCTTCGTGGCCTGGCTGACTGTACACATGGCTTCTCATCACAAACCACCATGTATTTCTGGGTTGGCAACAGGTAGATAAGACCACGTCCCTCACCAGCGGCCCAGGCCGGCGCATGGCTGGCAGGGTGTAAGGTTCCATACATGCCCAGGCTGCCCCCAACACCATGCTCAGCAGGAAGCATCCTATCACCAGCCCAAGCTCCCCAGGACCTTTTCCCAATAATGCAGGAAGGGGGCTTGGAAGGGAGGATTTTGTCAGCAGTCTCCCTGCTCCTGTTCCCCCTCCCCCCATCCTGCGCTCCAGCATGCCCCTAAGCCCCAGCTGGCTCCCCATCCCCCTCGTGCCTGTTCCTCAGGCTTAGCCCCTCTGCTCCCATCTACACTGTGAAGCAAGTCACTTAGAAGCTGCAGCAAGGGGGTGACGGGCTCCAGTTAGTCTCTGAAGAGCCCAGCTGCTGCTTTCCGAGCTCTGCTCCTCAGCACAGAGGCAGAGCACTTTGCATGTTTGCCAGCGAGCGGGGAAATGAGACTGTCACCAGCTCCGCACTAAGCGGCTCCCTTTGCTGTCCGTGATATGCCAGCCACTACCACGCTGCAGTCCCAGGGCCCCAGCTCAGCCCCACTGCCACTTGACCTCCTGGCCCTAAGCGAGTCTCACCTTGTGCTGCCAGGAGCCCAAAGGCAGACTGCAGGCCTTTGCTGAGCCCAGCGGTGGAGCATAGGGACGCTGGAACAATTTGTATAGTGGGGTGCTGAAAGCCATTGAACCAAACTGTGAACCCCGTATAGAATGGAAACCACTTCAAGTCAGGGGGTACTGAAGCCCACCCAGTACCCCTAGTTCCAGCACCTATGGGGGAGTAGGGAGGAAAGGCAACAGAGGGGAATGGGGAAGTCCCACATCTGTCCAGTCCCTGAAGAACAGGAGCCCATGAGCTGTTCAACTGGGGGCGTTTGCTTTGCTTTTAATGCCCTTTAATAGCTTCAACAAGGAATCAAGCCCTTGGGAAGGAATCCCAGTGCCCAGAAAGGTGGCATCAATGGGGTTAATGGTATGTGTGGACAGGTTCCCCTCCTCCCATCCCCATGGGGTCTGATGGAAGCAAGAATTATGTCTGGTCTGAAAGTGGGCCCGACTTTGAGCACTGCAGCTCCCATTGAGCTCAGCTGGACTTCTGGATCGTCAGTACTTTGCCAATGAGACCCGTTCCTGTGCTGGGAGGTGCTGGGCCCCGCCCGTCAGTGACTGCCAGGGCATCTTGGTGGAGGAAGCAGAAGCCTGGAACTGCCTCTCTATGCTGCCAAACAAGGGTTCAAGAGTGGAGGTGAAGCAGGGACCTGCCTAGTGCTGAGAGGGGACAACACCCCACCTACCCTGTCACAACGTCACTGGGCCTGCTGAGCCCAGGCGCCTTCGGGGGTGGAGCTGGAACAATGGCTAGATGTGCCATCTCCTGCCTGCCTGGCAACCAGTGCACGCTCCCCAGCCCCGCAGAGCAAGTGTTCCACGGACACAGCCCAGCCCACGTGCACAAGTACCAACTTAGATGTGCCTGCAAGAGCAATGGGCAAGCCTCCAAAGGTTGGGGTCTGAGTCCAGCTGAGAGCAGCACCCCCAGATGCACCTGCCCTCCCTGCCGCCATGAAGCTGGAACCGCTCCCGCTCAGACCCGCCCCGTGTCGTTCCCCGAGGGCCCTCCCCTCTCAGCTGGGCCTTGCTCCCGGGCACCGTTTGGGCATTCCCGCTTCAGAAGGACCCAGGCTGGCACTTGTGGAGTGAGCATGAGCCAGGCAAGTGAGCCAGCAAACAAGCCAGCAGGCTGTAAGCAGTTAACAGCTTGAGTCAGTAACAGCATCAGCGGCGCTTTCATGATGAATGAGCCCTGCCCCGTGGAAATGTCACTGTCTGAACAGCATGTGATCTCATTCTCCTTTGCCTCTGATCCCAACACAGCAGCCGCCTACCCTTGCTGAGCTGGGGTGATGGGGGCAGCCCCAGCCTGCCGTCCCACCCCATATCGCCCCAGGGTAGCGGGAAGATGCCCAGGCATTCCTGCAGAGGTGCTGGAAGATTTCATTAACACAGCCTACCCGCTTCAGCCCTGCTAGTTAATGAGACAGGGGCTCCCCCTCCCCTGCCGGAGAGGGGGGAAGTCTAAGGATGAAGGATGGTTTAGTTGAGGATTCAACCTTGTTATCTAATTCAAAACGCGTCCAAATGAGGTAATTACGGTGAGATACTGATTCACAGCAACATGCCCCACAACTGCCAAAGCAATAACTCCCAGCTCAGTCGCAACAGCTGCCCCAGCTCCTCCCCCGGCCAGAGGTGCAGCTTCATTTTTTTAGCACGGATGAAAGGTGCTGGATGGACAGCCCTGGAGACGGAGCCACGCTGAACAGGTACAGCCTAGGCAGGGGCAGAGCAAGCTTCCCGCCCAGCAGCATTTCCTCCCCCCGCCCCGGTGTGCCTCCAAACCCTCTCCTAAAGGCAACACCTCTGGGTGCTCAGATGTCATGCTCAGGGCTCACAGCTGGGAGCAAGACAGATGAAGAGGGGAGACGAGAGATGGTCTTGTTGAGGCACTGGACTAGGACCCAGAAGATCTGTGTTCAATTCGCCACTCTGCCATGTACTTCCTCTGTGGCCTGGGGGAAGTCATGAATTAGGTGCTGTCCACTTTGGGCCTGCTCCCACTGAAATATAAATATAAGTCTCTTCTACCGCACTTCTCCAGCCGTACAGTAGGGATAATATTCCTCACCAGTGTGTTGTGGGGACAACGCCATTAATCAACGTCTGGGAGGTGCCCAGATACTCTGGTGATGGGAGCCATGTAAGTACCTAGAGGAGCGCTCAGTCTCCAGGACCCTTCAGTCCTGACCAACGACAGGACTGCCAACACGAACGTGTCCAGTTAGGTCCTGATCTTCAAAGGCTCCTAACTTCCATGGAAATCAATGAAAATCAGGAGTCTAAATACCGCCGAGGACCTGGGCATTAGTGCACAATGAGATGGGTGACGATAGCAATAGGGATATTGGACTGAGGCCCAAGCAACGCATTTCACACTGGTCATTGAACAGCCATCAGATTGGAGTGGTCACCACCAGTCTGGGTCAGATGTGAACCTGTGACCCATTGACAACTGGCCAGGCCAGTCCCCCTGGAGCACCAGTGTAAAGGAAATAGAGTTTGCCATGTTCTCCCACGGCCCTGCCCCCTCAGGCAGGAGCATGGCTGTACAGTTCAGACTCCAGTCCCCTGGCCTTGGACTGGCTAGCACTGGAGGAGGGAAATCCAGGCACCTGCTTTTCCGTGGCAGATTGATTGATAGTGATTCATGCCTGAAAGGACTTCTCAGATCCCAGTTAAGCTTGACAGAGTGCTCTTAAAAGGCTCCCGCCCTATGGGCCCCTCACGAGAGGGTTTGGAATAGTGGCACCAAAGACATTGCTCTGTTTAATGGCTTGTGAGTTTCACACAGAGAAGAGGTTAGGACATTTGTGAATATATGTCACAGCTCCAAGTTTGAGCACTCATGGGATATATACAGCATCGAAAGTGCTACCAACCACCATGAATAGGTGCATGCCCTATTTATACAGCATGTGATTTACAAAGATATAAGATGACAGATCCCCTGCCCCAGAGAACTTACGATCCAAAGGAACCTGTCTTGTAAGGTGCTGAACACCCTTCACCTTCCAGGACAGTGATGCAGTCAGGAAGCTGATGCTGTATAAGGAGAGGAGGGAAGGCTGTTCCCAGAACTGGGAGTCAGGAGATCTGGGATTTAGTCTGAGCTCTGTCACTTAACCTCAGTTTCTCCATCTGTAAAATGGATGGCCATTATACTTCCCTACCTCCCCGGGGGTGGGGTGGTAACCCTTAATGTAATCATGTCTTTAAAGTGCTTTGAGATCCTTGGCTAGAGAGTGCTATAGAAATGCAAAGGTTTATTATTATAATTATAAATGGCATCTACTCACTCCTATCGTCTGCTTCTAGTGTAACTTCAAGTCATATGATGATAGTTTCCTGGACACATGAGATTTCACAGACAATTTATGACCTTTTGTTCTAAAAATACAAGCACCTGCTCTTCATGCTAAAGGAGGAGCTACCTTCTTCATAGACATTGCCTTAGGTTTCTCTCCTCCAGCTCCAGGTTGGATCCTGTCTGTCCTCTCCACTCCACCAAAACTGCTCTCACCAAGGTTTCTAATCATCTTTCTGGCCATCTGTAAGGCCCTCTACTCCATCCTTATCCTCCCTGACTTCTCCATGGCATTTGACACTCAGTCACATACTTCTTCTCAACATATGGTGCTTCCTGGGCTGCCACAATGTCCTTTCCTGGGTCTCTTGCCTTCTCTGGTCGGTCCTTCAGTATCTCTTTTAGCAGTTCCTCCTCTTTCCCCCTCCCTTCCCTTCTCCTTGGTGATCCCAAAGGACTCTGTCCTGGGCCCCCTCCTTTCCTCCTTCTATACCCTTTCTTTGGGCAATCTCATCTGCTCATACACCTTCGATCACAAGTATCATACCTTATGTCTCACGAGTCTGCCTGTCCAGTCCCTCCCATCCAATCATACAACTTGACCTCGTTGACATCTCTTCTTGGGTGTCTCACTGTCAGCTTGACCTCAAGCTGGCTGAAACTGAGCAACTGATCTTTGCTACCAACCCTCCCCACTCCTCCCATTCTCTGTCACCCATGAACACATCCTCCTCCCTGTCACTCACTCAGACCTGTAACCTGGGAGCCACCTTTGACTCTTCCATCTCCCTCAACACTCACACCCAGGCTGTGTCCAAATCCTGCCACTACTCCTGACTTCCTTCTCCCTAAGAGGTGACCTTCTCTCTCTGTCCAGACAGCAAGAATTCTAATCCGGGCCCCCACCTCTCGTCTCCCAGCCTCTGCAGCCTCCCCTTCACTGGAAGATGACCCTCTATGCTGACAGCTCAGAAACAGAGCTTGTGCTGCTTCTCTGTGCAGGGGCAAATTTCACCTGTGGAGAACACAGCTGGATTTTCACATCCTAGGAGAAGCTTACCTGCTGTGTACTTGGGCTTGGTCCTGTTCCCACTGAAATCAATGGGAGTTTTCCAATAAAGACTGCAAAATAGCCTCACCCACTAGCACTAAAGCAGATGCTTTACCAAGGAGTGAAGGGGGTGGTCGCATTTCCTCCTTACTACCCCATTAATGCCCTTAGGGGGGTGGTTTTTATTTTCAAATCTGTTTGATCCTAATAATTCCCAGGTACTTAATAGGCTACACTGAAATCATTCATCAGCTCCTTCAGGACACTGGCTGATGATTGTTATTTCAAATTTAACGCTCCCAAACACTGATTAAAAACTATCCACTGATGGAGAAAATATTTGTTTAGTTTACTCCAAGTTTATTAGATGTTAGACCTAATTAAAAGTTCTAATGCGTGGTAAATGCTTCTTTAATTACAGAGAGAGGAGGAACATTAGAATTGTGTTTTTGTAGAGAAAGTACATCTAATTAGGCGGGTATATTTAGGGCATTATTTCTATCTGTTTGAAATACTCTGCACTTTCCAAGTGTTACATATCCCCATCTGAGCTTTAAAACAATTTGTTCCAATTTAAAAATATGGTTTTAATTTTTTCCCCACCACCAAGGAAATTTATCCCGAACGAAAAGTGTTAGAATGACAGTCATAGATTTATCGAATCTAAGGCTGAAAGGGCCCACGGCGATCAACCCTCTAGTCTGACCTCCTGGATAGCACAGGCCAGACAACCGCCATAAAACAATTCCTAGAGCAGATCTTTTAGAAAAACATCCAATTTTGATGTAAAAATTGTCAGTGATGGAGAATCCACCATGACCCTTGGTGCGTTGTCCCAATAGCTAATTACCTTCCCTGTTAAAAATGTATGCCTAATTTCCCAGGAGAATGAAGTCCAGTTTATCTGTAGAGCTGGTAATAAGCTTTGCATATATCACTGGAGGGACCTTCTCCTTTAAGAGTGAGAGGGGAGCTCAGTCTACATAGCCCAATTCAGTCCTTCATCTTGCCGCATAGGCAACCAACAAGAAGGTCAGCAATGGTGGTGGACGTTTGTGAAGGGAACACTTGCCTGCTGGGAACTGGATTGAGACCCCGCCCCCACCCCCCAAGTTGATCCCACCAAGCAGGGGCCACTGATCTGCCACCAGATTTCCTAGGACAATATTGCAAAGCACCCCGATGTGGAAAACAAATAGTTGTCATAGGGTGAAACTGCCCCCTTCAGTCAGGGCTTATGTGGTGCACAGGCCTGCAGGGGCCATCTGCACAGAGGGTAACCTTCACCACAAAGAGAAGCATCAACAGAAACTGTACAAAACTAATTCATTTGCTTCTCTCTCACTGACCTAACACACAGTATTTTGCAGTTCCCTCTGGCTCTCTTGAAACAGACAATATCATCAGCGAGACAGGCCTGAGACATTTGTTCCAGGAACAAAAGCTTTGTAGGCTCTGTCTGATAAGCCTCTCAAAGTTCACTTACTCACCCCCAAGCAATCAGAGCATTTGGGGCCTGCAGCTCTGCTGGGAGATCTCCAGGAGGTCCTGTTTCTAGTGATGCTGGAAATACCTTGAGGTCGGCAACCCGCAAAATGGAAAAACGTAGGAAAGGGAAACATTTACCTTTCCCCTCATCTTTTATAAAACAGTCAACTAGCATTTTCCAAACCTCAGGAAAGCCAGGGGCTCTGGTTTGGGGCAAAGGTTCAGGGCATCACTTATTTGAGCAGGATTAGTTTGTTCCAGATGGAGACAGCAGTTTTTGTCCCGAGAACCCTGACATCACAACTATTTTATTACAGGCCCAGGACAATGGGGGTTGCACCTTCTCTGCAAGCAGGGGCCCGTACGGAGCTGTCCTGCTGACTCCTGGGTGCTGGCATGGAGCCCCTTTGATCCTCGTTCCTTGCTCACTGCCACACCAGCTAGGCCTAGCAGGTTACACACTGGAGACTAGCTAGATACGCTTTTCTTCTCCACCCCCTAGTTCTAGTCTTAATCTGGACTGACAGCCTTGGACCTTGGTACAGTTGCTCTAGCAAGGGCCATTCTCTGAATGAAATCAAGAGAACCTTACTGGTGAAGTGACGCATTCTCATTCTGGGCCTGGAAAGGCACTTGGGGATATAGGCGTGTATCACATCAGACATGTTCTGATCCAGCCCTCTCCCTCTTTGTGGGGAGACGGGTATGTGGGGAATTTGGTAGGAGCAGGTCTCTCAACATACAGCCTCGGGTTATTCCCAGTAAACATTGGCCATCAAGCCCTCTTCTGTGTGTTCATTTTGGACAGTATCAAATGAGGTTTCACAGCTCTCTGCATTCTGATCAGGCCTCTCCATGCCACGAGCCTCTCTCTTTTGTTTGCAGTGGAGTTTTATTAACATTTTGTTATCTGTTGTAATCCACTGAGCAGTCAGTTCTTTCTGTGAGATGCTGATCTATTTGCATCATGCAGGGATTTGCACAGAGTGAGCGCTCTGCTACCCTGGCTCACAGCTCTGCAGAGGTTTTGCTGGGACCCTGAAATCTGGCCCTTGTTGGAGCAGGACATAAAAGTAACAGCTGCCTTTATTAGATGCAAAGCTGACAGGAGAGTGAGTACATTGTAACAGATCCATGCCCGCCTAGGACCCTGCATTTTTATCTGTACAGGTACTTATGCCACCCTCTTCTCTGTGCTATCATATCTGTCATGCTGCACACAGGTACTGCGGCCTCTCGTGACTCCACAGTGACAACAGAACTAGAGCTCAGATCCTCCTGCCATGAAAGTGTAGGCCCCAAAGGAGAACCTGTTAGCAGTGCAGCCCCTCTGACACACGGATGAATCTCACCCTCCTGACCTCAGTGTAGAATGATTCAGAATGAAAAGGGTCTAGCTGAGGCTGGAGAGTTCTGCTAGCAAGAATTGCATTGGCAGCAGCACCAGCCGGAACACAACCGACAAGAGTCCTCCATCCTCAGAGCTCCAGGTGTAAGCTGATCAGCGGAGAAGTTTCGCTCCAGGGTAGATCATTGCACAGGTGGCCAGATGGATCTTTTTATACCTTTCTCTGCAGCATCAGACACAAGCTACTGTTGGGGATGAGAGAAGAAGCTAGATGGACATTGGCCTTGTTTGGTACAACTTTGCCCTCTTTTATCCTTCCCCCCCCCCCCCCCAACCCTTCCTCTTCTACTTGTCTTCATAGACAGTGAGCTTCTCAGGGCAGGTGCTGTCTCCCCCTATGTAGCTGTAGAAGGCCGAGCACACTACGGGCACTGCTGTAATATCAACACCACCTAACCCCTCAACTGCAGCTCCTGGAACACCAAAAGCCTCCCCATATACACAGTGTGGTCCTGCATGCCCCTACACATGCCAGTGCAGGACCCCTCCCAGTGACATGGTCCCCCAACTGGCTAATACAGACCCTTACCACCCCTTCTACAAACTGACTGAGGTTTTGTCTTCAGTGCAGAAAAGGTGTTTATTTGCAGCATGAACCATCCCGCTGTAAATACATGTGGTTTGGGGCAGCGAAGAGAGAGCCTCAATATCCCCCACATCGATACGACATCCTCATTTGATGTGACGCTTGGCCACAGTGTCTCGAAATCCCTCAACCCTGCCAACTGTTGAGTCCCCTCTGGGCCATGAGCACCACTTTCACATCCCTGCTCACCACATCCTGCCGAGGACCGAGCTCCACCTCATCTATCTCCACCCTTTCGCCCCCACACGCATTCCCTTGGCACTCCCCGGCTAGTGCCTCACCATAGCAGCTCTCCCTTAAGAGTTATTTTCTAGTAAAAGAGATATACAGAGCAGTGTCCAGACTTTGCACTGGTCTTAAATACACCATAAAACATTCAGCAGCTTTTGTGGCTGGCTCCCTACTCAGCTGCATTACAGATACAGGGCCTCCAGCAACTCATTTGCGCTCTGCCTCATTCTCT
Source organism: Chelonia mydas (assembly GCF_015237465.2). Taxonomy (NCBI): domain Eukaryota; kingdom Metazoa; phylum Chordata; order Testudines; family Cheloniidae; genus Chelonia; species Chelonia mydas. The sequence continues at coordinate 144,668,565 of NC_057851.1, read as the reverse complement.
CTCCATACAGTTCTCTGGCTTGCGGGGCTGGCACAGCAGAGAGTGGGCTATTCTAGTGCAGGTTTGGGAGGGGACCTGGACCTGATGGCATAGGCAGGACATGGGACCCCTACCTGTATTTACCTGGCAGAACATTACAGAGACAAAAGACTGGTGAACCTCAAGAGACTCACCTCAGAGAGTCCCTGCTTCTTGCTCATGTTGGGCTACACTGCTCCTGAGGTGAGGGAATTCTCCTCCCAACCCATTATGCCTCTGGACTGACAGGCCCTTTTGCACAGGGCACCACTGTAGGGCAACTGCAGCACTGGGGCTAGGGCAACTGACTGGCGTGGGATTTCAGTCCTACATGGGCTCCACTATCTATCTGAGCCAGTCAGGTCTGCATCTTGCAGCCAGGGCCCTTCCATTCAGACTTCTCTCTCTCACCCTCCCCCCAGTGAAATAGTTACAGGCTGCACAAAGAGGGAGGAGTGGGAGGAAAGCAAGCTGGCAGGGAAATCCGTCTATGAAAGAAAGTGCAAGGGAAAGCAACATGGGGCATGGAAGGACTGCTTTCCTAGACGCTTGATCTACTTGGCTGAAGGATCAAAGGCCCCTGCTCAGACCAGAGGGCTGGCATAAAAGGAAGCTTTCAGATAGTAAACTCTGAGCCCAAAGCATGATCCCAGCTGGAGAGAGCGAGACTTACAGCGCAGCCAGATTCACACGGCGCTTTGGCTCAGCCATGTGGAAGGAACTTTAAGAATCCCATTTCCTTCCCTTGTGCCAAAAGGGGTGAGGAAGAGGTTAATATCCACTGCCCCCTGTGGGGTGGGTGAGACCAACCTTGGTTTGCAGGCACCCAGCCTTTTGAAGGGGAGATCTGAGATGCCCCAGTTAAAACAAAACCAGATTCAAAGTCTTCTCAGCCGTTCCATGTGTGATTAGTTATAGCGCATCACCTGGGGCTGCAAACGGTTTATTAATCGTTTGTATTACAGTGACTAGATGCCCCAGCTGAGATCAGAGTCCCAGCGGTGCTGTACAAACACACAGCCAGAGACGGTCCCTGCTAGGAAGAGCTTACATTGTAAGTAGACAGGTCAGAAAAAGGGGAAACAAAGGTGACAAACTCATGCTCCTGGGCAGTGGCGGAGCCAGGACTACAACCCAGCTCTCTTGATTCCCAGCCCAGTGCCCTCGCCAGTAGACAACACTGCCTCTTTGAAAAGCTGCATGGACAGAATGGTCCCTAGAACTGCAGACATGTCGCTGCAGGGAACGGAACTCCCAACCCTCACCTCCAAAACACACTGACCTGTGCGGAAAGTCAGCTAGTTCTGCCGCTACGCGGAGTGGAGAAACACTTGAGCAGTTCTGGTGGGATCTACCCAGTAGGGGGCAGTGGGACACACACCAGACAGCCAATCACAATTCACTGGAGTGACACAAGGAGGACATATTCCACCTCACGCCTGTGATGACAGCTTCTGAGGCTCTCAATAGAATGAAGTGAGGATTATTTGCTCATCTAAACCTAAGGGAACTGGGTGACTGACAAATGTAATCTGTAACTGCTCTGCATGCTCCCGAACAGGCTCCCAGAGCACTAGTCAGTTGTGGGCTGGCATAGGAATGTAAGGGCATTTGCACTGAGCTGCTGCTTTCTCTCACTGCTGTGTTTGGAGCTTACTATTTCTGAGTCCGGATACTAACTGGAATAGAAATGTAATTCAACTCCAGGAGCAAGATGGTAGGTGCTCTCTCTGAGCCAGAGAAACCAGCTCAAAGTACTGCAGAGGGACACTATGTGACAACACAACCAGCCAACCCCCAGGGAAAAGGATTACATCAGAAGACCACGCATTGACTGCAGATCCTGAAGGCAGAACCCTTGGCAGATTCTGTGCCTGCCGAATCTGGAGTCTCCCAAGCTGGGGTGAAGACACCTTGCTCAGGCACCAGGCTTATATTTCTGCCATTCACCCAGCCCTGGTCAATACCAAATGGCATATCCTGATGTCTGGTGATTCAATCACAAGGTGACCTCGTGTCAGCCTTGTACTAACCGGCAGGCAGAGAACCAAAGAGCATTATCCTGCACTCTCTGCTGAAGTCCTTCTGTCCCGGACAGACCCAGCAGAGAGCCTTGAGATGGCATAATCAGGGAATATTGTGGGTTTTACCCTTTCCTCCAGCATACAGCTGGAGATAGGATACCGGACTAGATGAGCTACAGTCATAGAATCAGAGAAGTTAAAGATGGTGCCCATGGGCTATATTAGAAATGCTGAGGGTTACGTAAAAGAGTCCAGCTACTGGGGCACCTGTCCCTCCCACACAGAGAGTGCAGGATTGTTCTCTGCACCTCTGCTCCTAATCCTAGGGGTTGATGAGTTCAGCTGTGGGCTGCTGGCATGTCAATATCAGAAGGCACACAGATTGACCATTACATGAATATTCAGAGGAGATTAAGCTGAGAATCTGATGAGATTAATTTTTCTACATAATGAAAATGTTGTTTTTAATGTTGGCCACAAACTAAATCTGCTTCAGGATTTAAATATGATAAAAAAAAGTAATTTCTTCTTTCCTTGTTTCTGCATTTCTCATTTGGCGTCTTTTTATCTCACATGTCAGTGGGGAAAAATCAACAACAGCACCTGCTTCCATGAACAGAAGGAATATCTGTTGAGGAGTAGAAGGTCATGGGAGGAGGATGATCAGAAAAGCTAAGCCAACCCCAGCCATTCTATCAGAGCAGCCCCTTTCATATCGTCCATCGAGTGGTGTTTGCAATCTGATCAGGCTGGTATCAGAAGCAGCAGCATCCAGAATTGGCAGCTTTGGCAGGATTATGCTAGCAGAAGCTTGCATCACTAATAGCTTTAGCTGCATCCAACTTCCTACAGAACAGCGGAATCTGCTAACTGCGTTCCATTAAAAGCCCCTAGCTTTACATTATTGTATGCAATTGTATCAAACTGTGGCCACACATTCATCATCAGCAGGTATCAAACCTCAGACCTTCGGCACTGGCACCTGCCACTTGAGCTGAAAGAGTAACTCCATTAAATGTGAATAACTAGCAGTCTGCTATAATCACTGAGGCCAGCCAGTGTCTAGAGAGAGGCACGACTGCATGCATTAAGCTAGTGTGTTATGCGATATTAGCACCAGGGATATCGAATTCTGTGCCTTATGACTCTCTGGACTGCATCAAATGTACATCTAGATTTACATGATAGAAACATAAAAATCTGGACCCTAATCCCTAGCATCTACTGGTACCAGTTGTATCTTCCCTGGTAAATTCATAGAAATTGCTTGGTGCTGGAGCCACTAGACAGAGGAACCTGCAGCTGTCAGCTTGTGTGTTAGTACAGGCTCGCTTATACAGAAACCTCAGGGTCCGGAGGAGGGGAGGGCATTTTATGAACAGCTCCAGTCCCATGAGCTATCACACTGCAAAACTGAAGGGTTGGATATTTGATGAGCCCATCTCCCCAGTGAAACCCTTAGGGGGACCTCTGCATTCTAAATCACAGGGAGAGAGGAACACAGAAAAGAGTGGATTTTGTTGAAGTGCAAATCTTTTCTCCCCACTCCTAAACTGGGACCATCCACAAATCAAGAGGGAGCCATTTCATTTGACACCAGAGACAAGACTCCCTCTTTTGGCAGGATTCTAGCATAAGAAAGGTTCAGACCAGCCAGAAAGTGGTTTGGTTCAATATCCCTGAATAAAAAACTGCCTGGTGGATGTTCTGAACGCATGACAGTCACTCTGCAGCTAAGTCTGTAGGTGGTTTCAATTATAAACCAAGAATTGCACACTCTCCCCGGAACTATCTTAAAAGCTCCTTTCCCTGTGCTTTCTCCTGTCCATAAGACAGGTGGATTGCGTGGGTGTCTAGAAAATTTGCGGTTAATGGGACAAGCCATTTTGAGAGTTTGGAAAGGATGAAAACTAGCTTTTATTTGCTCATCCAAAACTCCAAAGCAACTGCAGAGACGACCTTCCCATGTGTTTATGCACTAGCCCTCACTGAGCCCTGCTGCCCAGGGTGATGTCTGACAAATTGAAGAGCAAATTTTTTCAGTTATTAGCAAAGATGGAGCTGATCCAACCCCCCAGACCAGAACCCCACTGAACTTTGGGAACTTTTGGCTCCCAATCTGACCTTTGTGACTCAGGTCTGTCCTTCTTCAATTTCTAAAAATGATCTCCGCATGCACTGATAACGTCTCTGAGAGGTCTGGCAAGTGCTACCAGGCCCATTCCAGCTAATCAATGTTTTTCTTTCAATAAAGCCAGTCTCCGGTCCCTATTGTTGTGGAAATCCTGGAGCCTCCAGAACACATGCTGGGCTTTTAAGTCTGTGTCACAAGGACTCTTCTAATAACTCAAAAGATTATTCAAGGTGAATTTAAAGGGAAAGGGGCCTGATTCAATGTTGTGTTACTCAGACGTAAAATTGGAGCAACGCAGTGGTGAATTAGGTCCAATGAGGTTGTCTCACCTAGTCCAAACCTTGTCTGCCCCAGCCCCTGCACTGAGCTCTTGTTCCTGGCAACCCACCTCTCTCTGAAGATACAGAGACTAATTCATTCTCATCTCCAGGAATAGGGTTGGTGCAAGTTTTGGTCTTATCACTTCTTGTGTTTCTTCTGATCCTAACTTCCTGGCTGGGATGCAATGGAGGTCTCGGTGGTATGGAGCGAGAGGGTGTGTTATGGGTGTGTAAGTCATGCCCATGCCATGTGGCACCCTGTCTCTCCCTGGCGGTGGTTAGGCCACTTAGGGTGTGTCTACTCTGCAAAGAAAAACCCACAGCACCGAGTCTCAGAGCCCAGGTCAATTGATTTGGGCTCACAGGGCTAAAAATAGCAGTGTAGACATTCCCCCTCGGGCTGGAGCCCAGGCTCTGAAATCTGGCGATGGGGGAGGGTCCCGGAGCCCAGGCTCCAGCCTGACCAGGAATGTCTACACTGCTATTTTTAGCCCCACCGCCCGAGGCCCACAAGCCGAGTCAATTGACCTAGGCTCTGAGACTCAGGGCATGGCTACACTGGAAACTTCAAAGCACTCCCACGGCAGCACTTTGAAGTGCGAGTGTGGTCGCACGCCTGGGCACTGCCTACAGAAGGATTGCCCCGAACCCCTGGGAGCAAGCACCGTGCTCCAGGGCAGAGAAGCAGCATCCGTAGCAGTTTAATGATCTGCAATCCCAGAAGAGGGGGACTAGGCCTGTGTCATTCTGTGCCCGTAGCAGCTCAGCTCGCAGACAGCCTGGGCCCCTTGGTGGCTGCATTGCCTGCCTCAGTGGGACATGACAGCATAGCAGCCCTGTGACAAGTGCAGCAGCTTTGATTTGTTGCCAGGTGGCTGGTGACACACATTAAGACCAAGCCCTTAAGGGGCTGCACAGTCAAGCTCCTCCCATCCGTCTTGGGAACTCCGCCAAGGATTTCATTTCTTTCTAGAGAGGTTACATTACTGCTGCCCTCCCCGTCTCTATGAGAATCTCTTCCCTTCCTGCCTGCTGCTAATGTGGGGAGCGAGGGGCATGGGATGGGCAAGGAGACCAAGCAGGCTCAGGCACGCAATGCCACTAACATCTGCAAGTGCTTGAGGCGCTCCAGGCCTTAGTGCCACGTGGGGGATGTTCATCACATAACACCACTTGGGACCACATGACTGACGGGGCACCACATTGATACTTCTAAGTCCATAGGGAGCGAAGCATCACAGCCCCTTCTGGTGCAGCTCCCTGCAAAGCCCCCAGTCTCCTTGCACAGGAATTGGAGCTCCCTTTTAAATAGTTTGTGATCCCTCTAGTGGCCTTCAGAGCCTTCTGCATTTGAGATGCCACCCGAACCCTGCCGCAGCAGCGGTGCCTATAGGTAGCTAGGTCTTGCATGTGGTGTATAGGTTATTTGGGCCCAGATGCTCACGGTACTCAGGTGCCTAACTCCCACTGATTTCAACTGGAGTTGGGCTTTAGACTCCACTCTGCCCTCTAGTTCCTTCCTGTGACATTTGCTGTGAAAAAAGCAAAAGACACACTCCTTGGCGAGGAGGATGAGCTCCTGAGCCAGGAAGAATTAGACAGTGATTCCTGAAGCCAAGGGGACATGGAAAGGAAACTCTAGTCTGCAGCCTCTGGGACTGTGAGTAACCTGCTCATTTACAGAAAAATAATTTTAAAAAGGACTAAAATTGTCTGTTTTGGGGAGGGAAATGGCCTTGTTTGATTGCTCAGTAGAGGACTGGCCCAGTTCTATTGAGAGACTGGAACAGTATATAGTAATAGCTAATAGTATAACTGATGAGAAAATGGTGGTGGTTTTACTGAGCATAATGGGGGCTAAGATTTATAACCCACCACGTAACCTAACAGCTTCTATTAAACCTGCAGACAAAACATTTGCTGAGATTGTTTGCTGGAAATTTTACAAAATCACCTCTCCCCAAAGCCACTGGTGATTGCAGAGCCCTTCTGCTTTTAGAAATGGAATCAATAAGAAAATGAAACAAGTTCTGAATATGTGGCTGGATTAAAGAAATTAACAGAGCATTGCCAGTATGGAAAGTGTTTAAATGATGCATTAAGGAACCAGCCAGTGTGTGGTATTCAAAATGAAACAACCCAAAACTATCGACTGAGGCTCATTTGACACCCAAACGTGCTCTAAAAATTGCTGTATCAATAGAAACAGCTACTAACGATGCCAGGGAACTACAACGACATCATGTAATCTGTGCAACAAATTAACTGGGGTCAAGCAGAAAGCACAGCACGGACAACCCTCAAAGACTAAATGCTTTCATTGTGAGACAGAGTCGCACCATGCAAATAATGGTCGATTCAAGGACAAGCCCTGTAGAAACACACAGAAATTTTCACATGCAGGTCAGTGCAAAAAGCACAACCACCCCACCAGGCCACAGAAACCGTTTACTCTTGGCTACACATCAACCACCTCTGGTTGCAATTTTTAACCCAAAGACAGTACAAGTAATGGCTGCAGCACAATTATGGGGATGGGCAATATTCCTGGGAACTCTCTATTAGTGCTGAGTTCAAAAGCATCAACCAACGAGTGAATGCAGATTGCTTGTTACACTTGCCATTGGAAGTGGCAGGTAAGGCTACGGAAGTGAAATCAGAGATGGTCACTCAGTTCTACCTTACGATGAATGGATGGATTTATGTACACAAACAACAGTTTCCAGCTTTCTCTGCCTGTAAAGCACAGTAGAGTATATATCACGGTGTGACCCAAGCCTGGTTATTCCTATGGAGCTCAGGTCATGTGTACTCCAAGAATTACATGAAGGCCATTTGGGAATTGTAAAAATGAAAGTCTTTGCCAGGAGTTTTGTGTGGTGGCCACAGACTGATACACAAATAGAGGAAAGGACAAAACAATGTTAAGGTCATCAACAAAACACAACACATGCCCACACATGTTCCTTGGAATCCTTGAGAGCAACCCACTGCTCTGTGCCAGCAAATCCACATAGACTGCACTGGACCATTAATAGGACATATATTTTTGATTGTAGTAGATGCCCATTCTAGATAGCCTGAAGTATTCGGTATGAGTTCAGCTAATTCAGCACAGACAGTGGAAGTGCTTAAGACTATTATTTTCATGGATGGGAGTTCCCGAACAGATTGTAAGTGACAATGAAGCTCAGTTCACGTCTGAAGAGTTTCAATTGTTTGTCAAAAGAAATGGTATCGAACGTCACATCAGCACCTTCCCATCCAGCCACAAATGGATTAGCGGAAAGGTTTATCCACACATTCAAGCCAGCGATTCATGCTCTGGCTTCGGATAAAAGTAGTATACAACGTAAGAGTACAGATTTTTATTTCACCTCTAGGAATGTGGCACATGCTACTACAAATTACACACCAGTTCTGTTGGTTACGGCTGTAATTTAAGGTCTCACCTGAACTTGTTAAAGGCTGATCTAGAAGGGAACATTCACAGAAATAGCCTGATTGAATTGCCACAAGTAGTCACATCCAAGAGTGCAGTTTTCATGTTGGAGAAAATGAAGATACTTTCAAGATAATTCATAGGAACCTGGAGCAATTACATCGCAGATGAGACCCCTGTCTTAGCAGGCAGAAGTGGCACCAAATATGTCATGCAGAAGACAGGCACGCCCTGTTGAATGCGTGCTTACAAGCTGATGATCTATCCCAGGGAGGCCTAGTGAAAATAAGCCGATAATAAAGCCACAGCTGGTGCCTTGTGATAGCACCAGTGAGCCTCAGGTCCCTGTTTCTCCTAAAAGTGACCCTAATACTACAGAGCAGGAAGATGCTGTTGATACAGCTACACCACAAAGTGCAGACATGGCTCCAGACACTGGTGTGATGCCGATGAGACGTTTTCCAGAGAGAAGTCACAATCCAGCTCTCAGATTTGAAGTGGAGCACCTTATCTATTTAATGGCAGTAAGGCATTGGTAACTCTTCTTTAAAATTATGCCCTTACACATTAAGGGGGAAGGCATATGTACTGCACAACAATGGGTCGTATCCTTTAAATAGTTTGTGAGCCCTCAAATGGACTTCATTGTCTTTTATGTTCCAGAAGCCACCAGAACCCTGCCAGAGCAAGTGTGTGTACATAGCTAAGCTTTGCATGTTGTGTATAGTCAGTAAACACCCCACTGAGCCTATTTTGTTCCTTCCTGTTAGGCAAAGAGCAAAAGACACAACAAGAACCATGGCTATTATTAGAGAAGGGGAACTCTGTCAGGCCCTCCAGTCTGCCCGCCTTGGTAAGGACAGCATTGCTCTCTTCCTTGCAGGTTTCCACCTCCTCCATTGAGTAAGCAGTTACATAGCCGCAGTGTTATAATTTGGGTAGGCAGGAACTCAGGACTGATCATCCCATGTGAAGCGTGAGTGCAAATACATGCAGCCCTGAGATAGGGATATGGCACACTAACAGAGGAGGAAGGGGGGAACTGTGCTGGAGCCTGTGTCTATCCAGGAGCAGTCTCCTTTTTGGCTCACATAGAGAAGATGCTCAAAGCCAAACCTGACCTGCTCTGGGGACTCTGCTGTCCCTTTGGATACTCGCTGGAGTTTTCCCTCACTTGTAACGGACTGAACCACATGACACCCCACAACATGGGTGCCCTCCCTACTCCTCCCTATGGGGGACACAGAGCCATGCTGACACAGGGGTATTGGGATAAGTGCCTTGCTGGTGGGGGTGGGATGGGAAAACCTAGGGGCTGCAGGAAGTAACATCAGCTATGGTCTTCCTTCAAAATCAGTGCTGTGAGGGGCACTGAGATGCAGGGAACAGACATGGATGACTCGTATCCTTCTGAATCAATATTGACACCAGTGGTCCAGTGCAGCACGAAGGGGTGGTCCGGTGGTCCAGTGCAGCTGGAGGAGCCGAGCTCCTGTAGCTAGACCCTTGTTTCCTAGGCTCCCATATTCCAAGGGTGGCATTTTAAGATGACTAAACATGTGACCCCCGGTTACATGGAGTGGGGCATGCATGCTCCCTAACAGCATCTCTCCAAGAAGTGCCTCTCTGTCATCGCAGCTCTTGCCAGCAAAGGGGCCAGGGACATCCCCTGGCCAACACCTGTTCAATTTCAGTTGGGTTCCCCCTTCCTTGGCACAATCCCCATCTGTCGTCCCATTCCCTCTCTCCCCACCCACATGGCGGGGGGGGCTGTTCGTGTAGGAGTAGATCCAATAAGGCGTCACCACAGGCTAGTCAAAGCTCTGGCTCTTTGCAGTTCAAAACAAAAGTACTTGAGAAGCACTGGGGTTTAAGGAGCCGAAAGAAAAACAGGGAGGGGGCAGGCAGTCGCTGGCCTGCCTTTGGCATCCAGCCAGCATCAAAGCTTAATTTAATTAAATATACTTTTTATTTAATAAAATGCATCTGCACTCAAGTTGCGGAGTGCGGTGCCAGACACGGTACTGAATAGCTTACATGGGAGAGACGGCAGCCAGTCTCCATCAAACCTCTTCCCGATGTCCCCATCGGGCACTGCTACAAAGTATTACCAAGTAACACTACCTACTCTTCTATGGCACTTTTCATCAGTGCGTCTCAGAGTGCTTTCCAAAATCCAAGCACCTTACAGGGCATGTATACGGAATTGCTTCCCTTGCCAAGGAAATGCAGCCACCTTTGGGACAGGAGCACATTTACCATCACACAGCAATGCGATAACCCTTTAGGGGGGGAAGTGAAGAATACTGTATTCAGGTGAAATTTCCGGGCACGTTTAGATCAACACAACATAGTCACCCACTTTGGAATATGATCAGGACACCAAGGCTGAAAACTGCCACAGGTTCTTTACTGGCCACAAGAGGTCAGAACCTGAGTTTTAGGCCTTATCGGAAAGATGGTACAATCAGCAACACAGAGCCCCTTGCATCATCCTGAGGAAGTGGGTTCAGTGCTGATTCAGAGGAAAATCAGTCACCAACACCAAGTGCTACAGCAGCTGGGGCTTTCCTTTGGGTCTTCCCATCCAAGTAACAACCAGGCCAGACTCTGTTGGTAGGTGAAATCTGATGAAATCCCAGCTGCAGGGGAACAATGATTGGGCCTGATAGATTTCAGATTATTTTAAGGATCTACTAAACATTTTTAAACAATGACTCCCCACTTTTTACACTAGTACGTAATCCAAGAATAAGGGGAGGGTGGATGAAATTGACAGCCTACACACACACCCTCACAAAACAGGTGGAACGCTCTGCTGCAACATACTATGGGACTGAGGTTTTAAAGGGGTAGGAAATTGTATGGCCAACAGTAATGTATTTTGTTATGCATTAAAATAGGAAGAATCAGCTTTCATGCTTCAGAGCATCAAATAATCACCCAGAGAGGTCAAGAAGGAATTCCCTCCTCCCCTAATAATTCTCATCACTTTTCCTTCTGTAGATTTGAAAGCGCTTTCCAAAGGTTGGTTAGGATCATTCATCCCTCTGACAGATCGGGACACAAACATAGAGAGGTTAAGCCTCATGTTGCACAGTATGTCTATGTCAGAGCTGGGAAAAGAACCCAGGAGTCCTGGCTCCCCATTCTGGGGTCTTTCTCCAGTAGGCCATGCTGCTGTACCTCCCTGCCTGTGGAGCATTGCACAGGAAGTCAAAGGCACTCCAGGTGTTCTTCTGAAGAAGTGAATATTGGCCTCTGGATACTGACCTTGCTAAACCAGTAGTTTGAGTTGGCACCGTCAAGTTGACACTTCCCAAGTTATACACCAAAAGGGTGATTTTTAAACCTTGCTACACCGTCTGAAATCTGCTGGGGCCTCCAGTGCACCCTGATTTTCAGAGGCTCTCTCAAGGCTCTGGTCTCCACTTACTTTTCCATCTTCCTTTATCCTCATTCTTTTAAAACCTTTGCGTAACATCAGAAATAAAGCTGCTTTCAAATCTCTTTTCCTGCTGTGGTATTCCATCGCCTTCCACTCTCCATTGTTCCCTGTTGCCCTTGAAAAATGATTTAAGCCAACTGCGCGCTCCCATCTCTGAGTAGACCTTTTCGTTCCTTTTTAGCATGTCAATTTAAAACGAAAAAGCAAAAACAAACAAACAAAGAAGGCTACAAAGGCTCCATATGTGTCTTGCTACCTGCAAAGCAATTTAATCCATTTGATTTTCTCTAGCATCCTCAATACACAGCATCACAGAGCTCTGCACACTGAGAAGTAGTCATAAGCTAATGAGAAAGAGAAAGGCTTAATAACATCTTCCATTCATAGACCACCTTTCATTCTGAAGGGCCCCAACGCGCTGTACAGTTATATCATCTATGCAAGCACCACTGAAATGCAGCAAGCTCTGAAGAGGGGGCGATCAAGTTGTTTGTGCACTGCACAATTACTATGTAAAGTCATACTCATAACTGGAGTGAAACGCCTTCCTAAGTCCTATGGAGACTGGCTTACAAGCTGGAGCACAAGATTTTATTACCCTTAGTCAGTGATGAGCTGCCAAAATCTTAACAACCGGTTCCCTCCTCACTCCGCAAGGGGGTCGTTGCCCACCCCCGCTCCCCGGGACTCCTGCCCCATCCAACCCCCCGCGTTCCTTGACTGCCCCCAGAACCGGGCAGGAGGGTCTCGTGGGCCACCCTAGTGGTGCCCACCCCACCCCTAAGAGCCAGAGGGACCTGCCGGGGGGCGAGGTGGGGAGTCCCGGCGGTGCTTACCTGGGGCAGCTCCCAGGAAGCATCTGGCAGGTCCCTCTGGCTCCTAGGGGTGTGGGAGCATAGCTGGGGGGGGAGCAGGGGGAGCGGCTGCTCCCCACACTGATCACATCAAAAGTGGCATCTTAGGCGCCGACTCCATGGGTGCCTCGGGGCTGGAGCACCCACAGGGAAAATTTGGTGGGTGCAGAGCACCCACCGGCAGCTCCCCGCCCCGCGCCCGGCCCCAGCTCACCTCACCTCCGCTCCGCCTCCACCCCTGAACGCACCGCCCCGCTCTGCTTCTCCGTGCCACCCCCCACCGGCTTCCCGCGAATCAGCTGTTCGGCGGGAAGCCTTGAGGGCTGAGAAGCAGGCGGCAGCTTTGCACTCAGGCCGAGGGTGGCAGAGGTGAGCTGGGGCAGGAAGCAGTTCCCCTGCATGCCCTCCCCCCCCGTTACCTGCTGCGGCCCTCCTCGCGCCCCCCCACCCCAGCTCATCTCCGCCTCCCTGGGCCTGAGTGCGAAGCCACTGCCTGCTTCTCAGCCTGCCCCGGCTTCCCATGTGAACAGCTGATTCACGGGAAGCCTGGGGGGGGAGGTGGAGAAGCAGGGTGGGGCGGCGCGTTCAGGGGAGGAGGCAGAGGCAGAGCGGAGGTGAGCTGGGGGTGTGGGTGGGGCAGGGAGCTGCTGGTGGGTGCTCTGCACCCACCAAATTTTCCCCTTGGGTGCTCAAGCCCAGCCCTGGAGCACCCCTGGAGTCAGTGCCTAAGGCACCACTTTTGGCCGGTTGCTAAATTGAGAAGCCCTTTTAGAACCGGTTGTCCCCTGCTGAACAACTGGTTCTAAAAGGGCTTCTAAATTTAACAACTGGTTCTAGCAAACCACTGCGAACCGGCTCCAGCTCACCACTGCCCTTAGTATTATTCTAGCTTATTTAGCTACAAGTATAATTAAGCATTAAATGATCCAGATCCGTAGTATTTTGTACAATAACTTCCTATTGCAGAGAGTTCCACAGGTTAAGCACATACTGTGTAAAGCATTATTGCCTTTGATCAGTTCTAAATCAATTATTTTAACTTCATCCATAATTTTCCTTGTTCTCAAGATACTCAGGGACAGGGTGAATGTGAGACACTGATCAGTTTCCATGTTACACTGAACACCTCAGCTGGGTCCCCTGGAACCTGTCTCTTTTCTAACATTCATACAGCACAGCCAGCAAAGACACAACATGCCCATTAAGTCTTCTTCTCTCCCTGCCCTCTACATACCTCCAAACTAAAATGTTATTAAAGCTGTCATAAATATAAAGGGAAGGGTAAACCCCTTTAAGATCCCTCCTGGCCAGAGGGAAACTCCTCTCACCTATAAAGGGTTAAGAAGCTAAAGGTAACCTCGCTGGCACCTGACCAAAATGACCAATGAGGAGACAAGAAACTTTCAAAAGCTGGGAGGAGGGAGAGAAACAAAGGGTCTGTGGGTCTGTCTATATTCTGTCTTTGCTGGGGATAGACCAGGAACGGAGTCTTAGAACTTTTAGTAAGTAATCTAGCTAGGTACGTGTTAGATTATGATTTCTTTAAATGGCTGAGAAAAGAATTGTGCTGAATAGAATAACTATTTCTGTCTGTGTATCTTTTTTGTAACTTAAGGTTTTGCCTAGAGGGGTTCTCTATGTTTTGAATCTAATTACCCTGTAAGGTATCTACCATCCTGATTTTACAGGGGGGATTTCTTTATTTCTATTTACTTCTATTTCTATTAAAAGTCTTCTTGTAAGAAAACTGAATGCTTTTTTTCATTGTTCTCAGATCCAAGGGTTTGGGTCTGTAGTCACCTAGGCAAATTGGTGAGGCTTTTTACCAAACCTTGTCCAGAAAGGGGGGTGCAAGGTTTTGGGAAGTATTTTGGGGGGAAAGACGTGTCCAAACAGCTCTTCCCCAGTAACCAGTATTTGTTTGGTGGTGGTAGCGGCCAATCCAAGGACAAAGGGTGGAATATTTTGTACCTTGGGGAAGTTTTGACCTAAGCTGGTAAAGATAAGCTTAGGAGGTTTTTCATGCAGGTCCCCACATCTGTACCCTAGAGTTCAGCGTGGGGAAGGAACCTTGACAAAAGCAAATGTTAAGAAACGAGTGTCTGTACATCTGCATATAGTGCTTAGATTATCCACAAATACAAAGTTTGTTTTAAAAGTAAGAAGATACATATGGTGCATAATCAGCAATAACCCAAATTAAGGTGAATCCATTTAAGAATGCAGTTTAGATATTAGCATCCAAATATTCGGGTACATCACTCATGAAAAGTTTATTCAGAGAGAAGGTTGTAGAAAGCAAATATAGCAATGAGTGACGATTGTCCCTCAGTAGTTGAGAATGTAGGGTAGGTTGTCCATTTAGAAAATACAATCCATGAGGGAAGTATTTCAGTTACTTTCCCCACTGCGCTTCTCATTGGCACTCCAGTTTATCCCTCCTGGTATTGCCGATGTCCCGTGATGTGTTCTGTGTAGCTACAGCCACTGCTAATCTCATCAACTAGCCAATATTTCCATTCCCATCGGCAAAGCACCATTAGAGACTTAGGTACCAGTGGATTCTGAGATGATTATTGCCCTTTAATCAAGTACAGTTGGCTCATTCATGACTCTGTGGCAGGCAAAATCCCCTGTGTTTACCTTAGGAATAAATATTATTATGACAAGCCATAACAGAAACTAGACATATGGATGGAGAGTGCCTAGGAATTCTGGGGAACACCATCTGCAAGAGTGTCTTGAAATTCCTCTTTTCTAGAGGAGGGAGAAGTAGAGGCCATGCTCTGCCCATAACACACTGGAAACCATCTATTCCTAAAGAGAAGGCATAGAAATCCAAGCCCAAAGAATGGGGTGATTATGGTATGTTGACTTCCCTGTAGACCAGAGTTCTACCCACTAGGCAACACTGCCTTTCCTATACAATATGAGAGGCCCTTCTCCCCAGACCGGGCCAGAAAAAAGTCCAGGAGTATAAATATCCCTTCAGCATAGCCAGCCTGAGAACTCAGTGATTTGGTTTGTAAATCTCCTTTCTGGGGTAGAGCAAGCTCTCGGTGTAACCATCCCAATGCAACAGGCATCTTCCTTACAGTGTGTAGAAATGATATTGTCTTTCCTCATTACCCTCCTGAGTGCTACCTGTAGACCATGTCCATCCCTCCCTATTACAGCAGCCCCTGGGGATTCAGGCTCTTTCTCTGCTTAATAGCAAAGTGGTATTAAAATTTCAATATCCACATGATATATAATGGGCCATGTTAAAAATCAATCAATAGGCCTTCCCTCATTTCCCCATGTCTGCCGGTTTAATGGAGGAAATTGCGACTGCCCGAGACCTTGAATTCCGTTGGTTATTTTTTCCCCTCCATGGATGCGTTTAACCCATCATTTAAAAAAAAAAAAAAAACTTTTAAAAGCCCACGGCTTTTTCTTGATGTACATGAGGGGGCAGGGGAAAAGTTTGGTTCAGCTACTGGGGGTGGGAGGCAGAGCCTTTCAGCTCCTAGATGAGCAGCTCTGTGGGGCCCAGGGCAGCGAAGACAAAGGTGGGCCTGATTTTCCAGTGTTTGGGGGTGAAGCAGACTCTGCAGGTAATGAGACGGGAGGGGCTCAGCTCCATTCGTAGTGTTTCACAAAACCCAGCCCGCCCCGCTGGAAGTGACACGCCCCCTTGTTGGAAGCCTCGGAAGAGAAGCCAAAGATTGCATGAGCCATGGAGACCCAACTCCCTTCTGCAGGGGGCAGGGTGTTGCTCCTGGCAGAGGCATTTGGGGGGGAGCGGGGGAGCGTTGGAGGAGAAGGGAAGCTTGCCCTGACTTCAGGATCCAGGACTGCCGGCTAGATACCTTTCACCCACACCAGCATTCTTCTTCTCCAAAAGAGGAACTGAAACATGTGAGCAGCTACTGCTGCCTGAACAGGGGTTACAGCAGCAGTGGTCCAGCTGGGGAGGAATCACATGTGGGGAGTGCTGGGGTCAGGCTCCACCTACCATCTCAGAATAGCTGGACGATGAGCCGCGTAACAGCAATAGCTAGTCGTCAGAGTTAGTGCCTCATTCAGATAAAAGTGGGGAAGCTATGCCAGGCAGGGTTATTGTCTCAGGGTGCTAGTCTGCAAATTCAGCCAGACAGCATGATATCAGGGCATAGTTTGAAGTTTTCCTCTTCAGCCATAGAGGCTGGAAACTTCCTTTGTATCCAGAGATCACTGGGTCATTGGAGAGGTATGGGTACAGCAAACTGTTCCACAGTGACTCACAAGAGCTGGGTTTGCCACAGCTAATCTCAGCCAGGTGACTACGCAGTGGGCCTTGTTCCTTTTCTCCTGCAGCATTTCGGGGTCTGGTTCACAGCCCAGACCTGTCACCTTCGTGCTTCTCATCCCTCAGCTTGTGTCTGCTAAGAACACGACTGCGACCCCATGCACTGACACAATTCATTTCACATCAGCCACCAAACTGGGGAGGGAGAGGACAAGAGAACAAACACCTGACCGATGTTAGTCACTGCAGGAAGGTGCTCAGAAACTACAGTGGTGAGCATGGTATAAGAGTTTATATAGAAGAGAATAGCTGTCAGATTAGGGACCGCCGCTGAGTTCCCAAATACTGTGAGGTTCAAAGGAGACTCAAAATTCCAATGATTAGACAAATTTCCTGAGCTATTCAGTCAGGCAAAGCTGGGCTGGTTATTTCAGAGTCCCCTCTTCCAGATGGGACCCGCCAGCTCAGAGACGGCATGGAAACCTAAAGAAGTTAATGTTTTTCCCCCAGCATCAGCAAGAGGTGAGGGGAGCGATTTGTATTTCAGTAGGGCAACCACTAGTGTTGGATGGAAATAAGAGAAAGCCATATGACAAATAGAGGACATATTTTAAGGGACATTTTAGGGAAACACCAGTTCCCTTAGCATATCAAGTGTACTTTTCTACTGCCCTCAAATATACAATGCCATTACCACAAGCTTCAATTTAATGTTTAAAATGGTCAAGGGATGTCCCTTAAAATAAGGGATAGGTTGTCACCCTATATTTCAGCCACCACTATGTCGTTGGGTTATAATTTCTGATCAAAAAAAGAAAAGGAGTACTTGTGGCACCTTAGAGACTAACCAATTTATTTGAGCATGAGCTTTCGTGAGCTACAGCTCACTTCATCGGATGCATAGCATATCGTGGAAACTGCAGAAGACATTATATACACACAGAGACCATGAAACAAAACTTCCTCCCACCCCACTCCCCCGCTGGCAACAGCTTATCTAAAGTGATCCTCAAGTAGAGCCATTTCCAGCACAAATCCAGGTTTTCTCACCCTTCCCCCCCCCCCCCCACACACACATACAAACTCACTCTCCCAGAGGGGTTTCAAAGGGGGATGGGCTGTTGCCAGCAGGAGAGTGAGTTTGTATGTGTGTGGGGGGGGGAAGGGTGAGAAAACCTGGATTTGTGCTGGAAATGGCTCTACTTGATGATCACTTTAGATAAGCTGTTGCCAGCGGGGGAGTGGGGTGGGAGGAAGTTTTGTTTCATGGTCTCTGTGTGTATATAATGTCTTCTGCAGTTTCCACGATATGCTATGCATCCGATGAAGTGAGCTGTAGCTCACGAAAGCTCATGCTCAAATAAACTGGTTAGTCTCTAAGGTGCCACAAGTACTCCTTTTCTTTTTACGAATACAGACTAACACGGCTGTTACTCTGAAACCTGTAATTTCTGATCACTAGCCATGACTGATCTGGGACTGGATTGGCACCAGTGACTAAGGGGGGAAGTCTCCACCTCCCATCCCCTCATCCAGCCAGGCTCTGCTAAGGTGCAGTGTTTTGCTTCCACTCCAGCTACTGGCCCCTTTTCTGTCATGTCTGTTCAGGAGCCATTCTGGCCCCACCTCAGGTTCGGGGAAATCTTCAAGTGATTCCATTAAGGGGCGTATATCAAGTGGGGTGGGGCAAAGAGGGCTGAGGGTAGCCAGAGATGAACTCCACATTCCAGAGTCCTGGAGGAGATGCAAAAAAATGCCGCCGAGAAAGAATAAAACACAGAGTGAAGGGGAAAAAACATGCTCTCACTTTTTGCAAAGGCACCAGACCCAGACATGTGGTTGGAGGTGTGTCCACCAACATCCCCAGAGCTCTCAATCCCTAGCGTCTCTTTCTTGCCTGCCCCACAGTCCTGCAGCACCAGTGATGAACCCCAGAAAGCTTTGCTCCAGCCAGTCAAAACCTGTACAGCACACAAAGCTTTCTGGGGCCGGCATCTGCACTGCAGCGGTGAATAGGATCAAGGGAACACCTGCTGGAGCTCCACACTCAGACGCTCCAAAAGGGACAGGCTACCTTGGCTAGCCAGTTCCTCTCACTGGTTACCAATAATCCCTTGAATGGCATAGGGGGAATGTCTGACCTCCCAAAATGTTCACCCAGCACCTGCAGCCACACAGTTCTGCCAACACACCTCTTAGCCAACCCACCACAGGAGCAAACCCTTTCACAGGCACTTTTCAGGGCCAACTGCTGCACAAGGTCAATGAGCGACCCCATCTCTTTGTTCGCATCATACATCCAGTTCATCCTGTTTCCTTTCATTCTTCCCATGAACAGAGGTAACTTAGAAGCAGTGTAGCCGCTTCACCAGATTGTTTACTACAGAGACTCTCTGAAGTCAGATTAAACTGCAGCCCCAGTGTCAATTTCCATTTTAACTACACAATAAGGTATCAGTCCATTATCGTAATAAGGAGATTAAGCTGTGCATGACTCCGCACATTTACTCATGGCTGGGAACTTTGCTGCTATCTTTGCTAGGCCCCCAGGTTCTGCAGTGAGGTACTTTGCTTTGCTGATCCTTTTCCTCTGAGCTCCCCAGGGTGGCAGCTGGTTGGCAGGTGACATTCCACAGGAGGTGCTGGCAGTACATCCCATACATCCACAGTTCCAGCAGCCTAGTCTTTCACAGGGCTCCCAAATCACTGCAGGGCTCCCAAGACAGGCATCTGGGCCAAAATCGCCTTCTTCCGTTGCTCTCCCAAGGGGCTCTGCTGTTCTTTGACAGAATGGGTTGCAAACTGCATGCTTCCAAGTTCGGTTTGTGTCTTCAAAAATTCTGACCCACCCCTACGGCCAAGGCTAGCCTTACGTCTTTTGTCTGTGATGCTAGTAGCCAGCTGCCTCTCGCTGCAGGGTTTAGTGCTCAACCACGTCAAATGCAGAGGGTCTGACTGTCCTCTCGCCACCTTTACTGAGGCCAGGTCTACACTATAAACATACATCGGTAGAACTACATCGTTCAGGGGTGTGAAAAACCCACACCCCTGATTGACAAAGTTACACTGACTAACCCCCCGTGTGAACAGTGCTATGTCAACAGGAGAAGTTCTCCCACCGATATAACTACTGCCACTCAGGGAGGTGGATTAATGACACCAGCTCTCCAGTCGGCTTTGTAGCATCTTCACTGAAGCGCTATAGTGGTGCAGCTGCACAGGTGCAGTGTTTCAAGTGTAGCTCTGCCCTAAGTTCAGTGCAGATACGCCGGGTTTATACCAACATAAGTGAGAGGACAGTCAGGCCCATGCATTTTAAGAGCTCTTGCTAGACTCTTCCTGGTTTTTCTCTTGGTAATCTGTTCTGTTAAGATTCTTCTGGGACGACACAATGCACAGTCAACCTGTGGAACTCCTTGCCAGAGGATGTTGTGAAGGCTAAGACTATAATGGGGTTCAAAAAAGATCTAGATACATTTGTGGAGGATAGGTCCATCAGTGGCTATTAGCCAGGATGGGCAGGGGTGGCATCCCTAGCCTCAGTTTTGCCAGAAGCTGGGAATGGGCGACAGGGGATGGATCAGTTGATGATTACCTGTTCTGTTCATTGCCTCTGGGGCACCTGGCATTGGCCACTGTCGGAAGACAGGATACTGGGCTAGATGGACCTTTGATCTGACCCAGTATGGCCATTCTTATGTTCTTATCTTCACACTGGGAATCATCTCACCCATCCAGACCAATCATAGCTGGATCCTAGCCCAGTCCAATCCTTGTCACCAATCTTCCCCTATTGTGGGTTGTAGAATCACAAAGCACCCACCTGGATTTTCTTAGCAAAACATACTCCTTCCTATTTAATTTGGAACGAGACATCCAAGGAACTTTTAGAAACCAATGGACGTGCTCAGATACTATAGAGGTGACAGATAACAGAGCTCTCACCGATCCTTGCAGTCAGCACTACTTCTAGCAGCTCTCAAGCTGCTCTTTTTCACAGCTCAGCCTCCAGACATCACTCATTAAGCACAGGTGCAGACCAGAGCATAGGCTGCAACGTGACTCACCTAGGTATGTTTAGCCAAAAGGAAAACAGCAACTTATTAGTTCACAAAAAGAAAAGGAGTACTTGTGGCACCTTAGAGACTAACTCCTTACATAAGGAGAGTAATCACTTTAGATAAGCTATTACCAGCAGGAGAGTGGGGTGGGAGGAGGTATTTTTTCATGCTTTGTGTGTATAAAAAGATCTTCTACACTTTCCACAGTATGCATCCTATGAAGTGAGCTGTAGCTCACGAAAGCTTATGCTCAAATAAATTGGTTAGTCTCTAAGGTGCCCCAAGTCCTCCTTTTCTTTTTGCGAATATAGACTAACACAGCTGCTACTCTGAAACCTGTTATTAGTTCATGTGGTTCACTGTGAAACACTTCGCCCTTCGCATTAACAGCTAACATTGTGCAAAGCAACAGCTAACAACACTCCTGCTCAGATTTTATGTCTAGAAAACAGCTTTCAGCCTGGAGGATCCCAAAGCACTTCAGAAGCTGTATACACACACCTCCAGAGAAATGCAGCCACCTCTAACATGAAGCACTCAGCATACCATGCAGCAGGGAGGGGGAAGAGGACATTTAAGCTAAGGCAACACTACTAGCCTTCCCATAAATGCTGTGGGATCTTTGACATGGACTCAGAGCAACCATGACTTTGAATTGTAAGATCTCATCTAAAAGACCCACCCGGTACCCAATTTATCACCCCTCCAGGAGGAAAGACAGGGCTGCCCCTGGCAAGATTTGAACGTGGGGTTCTAGGAATTTTATGTGTTTAAAACCTGACAGGCCATTAAACTGTCCCATTTAGCTAGGGACGGAGATGCACTGGAGGAAGGTGTAATCCAATGGGCCACATTCATCCCTAATGTAATGTCACTGAGTTGCACCAGGGATGATGGTGGCCTAATCTCTAGGCAGGAGCCAAAGACAAGGTTAAGGATGGAGGGGTGGGTAGATCTCCCGCATGGCTGCCAGAAGAGCCAGTCAGCCCACCTGGGCCACTACACCAACATGGGGGAGCAAGGGGAACTGCCACCAGAGGCCCCGCAACCCACACCAAAAGCACAACTGGTCCAGAAGCGCCCTGGCCCTGCCCTCTTTGCCCCCAGAAGCAGGTGAGTGTGAACATGTACCTGGAGAATGTGTGTGGGGTGGGGAGGCAGGTGCCCCTCCCCCCAGTTTCTAGGGGAGATTTTAGGACCCCTGGCTATTCTAGCGCTCCCCCTCCCCCCCAGAGCAGTGACTGCTGTTAACCACGCTAAATGATGCCAGATCACGTGGTTGTTTTGTGATGTGGACAAGTAGCCACTGCTGTTTAAACTGAGCCCCTCCCAAACTCATTTCACTTGTGGCCTAAACCAGGATGGGTTATTGTATCAAACGCCCATCCCCCAGCCCATCTCCCCTGTGAGCACGGGGGATGGCAGGGGGTTATCATGCAGACCCAGACAACTGTAACTATAGCAAGAGGAATGGTATTGGTAGGATACAAGAAAACAGGCTCTCAAGCATTTACCTCATGCATTTTCTGCCCTGTGGCCCGGGAACACTTTTGTGGGCTGATGAGAGGGGAGAAAGGCAGACAATTGTACTGGGGCCGTGAGCTCAGGCAGGCCCCCAAAACATCTGTAACTGGGATGAAATGGGAGGGAACGGGGCCCCAGCGAACATGAGGTACCGGGGGCCCAAATTTCTCTCGACGGGTCTGCCGTGCAGCTGTTAGAGACATAAGGGCCACTCTCTCTGTGAAAGCTCATGATCTTAGAGGGTCTGGGTCAGACTAGTACCTGGATGGGAGACTCA
The DNA here is from genome assembly GCF_015237465.2 of Chelonia mydas. Taxonomy (NCBI): domain Eukaryota; kingdom Metazoa; phylum Chordata; order Testudines; family Cheloniidae; genus Chelonia; species Chelonia mydas. The sequence continues at coordinate 144,646,193 of NC_057851.1, read as the reverse complement.
TGAAAACCCAGCGGTGTTGGTTACGCATTAGGGGGCACTCTTGCCTCTGAGTCAGCACAGGGGGCACTGTGCTGCTGGTTTCAGGTCAGACACAACCCCAAAGCTCTGAATGCTTGTGATCAGTACATGTCCTACACGCTTTCATAAGAGTTGGGTTGTTACCCCCAGTGTCCTAACCAAATTCCAGCCTGTGTAATTCCCTTCTACCTCCCTACAGGCCCTATCCAGTACTCAGTTTGTGCCAGGGCTTGTCCGGGCTGAGCCCCAGCACCCATAGGCCTGGCAGTTCATAGCCCTGGCACCTCTGGGCTTGTTGCATCAGTTATGAATGTAAAAAAACTGCTTGAGCCCCGGCACCTCTTTCATTACAAATTAAGCACTGGTCCTACCTCCCCTCTGCAGTATCAGTTGCATACAGCATTTCTCTTCACTTCCTGTCCTACCCCAGGTGTGCTATTTAATCAGCTGCCACATTCCCACTGAAAGTTAGCTGCATCTCAAGAGTTGAAAAAGGATCATTTTATACACAGACAGTATTTTGTGATGTACTCCTAGTATAGATTGGCAGCAGAGTTTGAACCCGGGACTTTTAGCACTACCAGACCCATCTCTACCAGTTGAGCTAAAGGAATAACTCCAGCAGTGGGCAGCAGTAGTAGGTTATCATGCTGTAAATGCACCAAAAACACTAGCAAGGACACAAGGGTCATATTTAAAAAAAACATGGTACTTAGTGAGGCAGTGTGGTTCAGTCAACAGGACAATGGCTAGGAGTCAACTGGTTTCTATTCCTGGCTCTGCTACAGACCTGCTGTCATGTCAGGTCACTCTGTGCCTCAGTTTCCCTTCCCCACTCTTGGTCTGTCTTGTCTATCTCAATGATAAGCTCTTTGGGCCAGCGATTGTCTTCCACTGTGCATGTGTATGTACAGAACTTTGGGAAAGGATCTCAATAGGGGCCTTTAGACATTACTGTAATACAAAGAGTAATAGAAAATAAAACGCAAACAAGAAGGAAGTTCAAACAGAAAACCCCAGTTTTTGCTGGAGACAGACAACGGGGCCTGATCCTGCATGGTTCTGTGGTCAGTGAGACCTCAGAGGATCAGGCTCTGCCTGCGCGTTAGATGTTTATTGCTTCATGCATCTTTGAGAGGAGAAAGTGATTCCTTTCAACAGGTCTCAGGGAAGGGAAAAAGGCCCTTGACATCCCTGAAGAAACCAACATCTGCTGTGTGTTCCTTTCAGTATGGATTAACTGCCATCTCATCCCACCCCACCTGCTGCAGCCTCAGTTCTGGTGGGTTTCCGCTTGCTGTTTGCTATTTTTTTTCCTACTTACCTCTCTAGTTAAGACATCAGAAGTGAGATTTGTCACTTAACCATCTGGAATAGGCAACCACTGGAGGCTGCAGCTTCTCTGCCTGACACACTCTTAACCAGCACGAATATAATTCAGATGTTTTACAAACTAGTAACGACAACCGGGCATGAAATTAAAATGTTTGTGGAGCTTGCCGAGTGGAAAATCACCGCTGGGCTAAGGAAAGGCAGGTGCTGGGATGGATTCTGGGTTAGAAGAAGGCAGCCCAAGGGCCCTTGGCTTCCCGACAGCCGAATGGAGCTGCTACATTAGCTTTGCTTTCACAAGGAAGCAGTGGTGTACATGTCTCCACCGACTCGAGAGGAGAAGCGGGAGGGAGTGACACTGACTTGGCAGGAACATGGAAAGTGAATAAGATTTACCCCTCTTTCCCCCACCCCTTTGACATGTCTTATGTTTAACGCAGTGCCTCAAGCCGTTAGTCCTCTGCCCCCCCCCCCCCCCCCCCCGGCACAGACTCAACTCAGCACCAAAGTGCCCACTCACACTCCCCCACTCTGCCCCTTTGGCCTCCTCCCCCAAATGCCCAGAGTCTGCCCTTTCCTAGCTTACTGCATTCACTGGTGATCTGCAAAACAGGCCACTATTGCCTGCTCCAGGGAGGGCAAGCAGGTGGCTGCCTCTCCAAGTGTGGTGATCTCAAAGCCGGCACCAGTCAGACAGATGGGTGAGCAGGCTTCCAAGGAGGGTAGTAGGGTTGTTTCTAGCTGTGGAGGTGGGTTGTTTGCTCTTCCCACTGGCTCTCCACATCTGCTTCCCCTTTCCCTGCAGGGCAAGCAGGCCTCGACACATGGCTGGGTGCCCCCTGGACTCCTGCTTTCCCCAGCCTGCGCAGAGGCTGCTGAGCTGGATTTCCGCTCTGCACTCCTGTCCAGGGGCGCATACACCTCCCGGCAGGCCTGCTGTGGGGAACGCGTGCCCCTGACGGCTAGGGCAGTGTCCAGCACTGCACATGCCTGCGCTCACAGGACAAGTTGGTCCCGGTGCGTGCCTGCCACCCCTTCGAATGGGAGCCAGGAGTGCGATGGCTGGGCACGCATCCATGTGACCCTGCCGCAAGGCTGAGTATCAGTCAGGAGCCCAGGCTGTATATTAATGGCTGCCTGACCCATGGCAGACAAAGACACAGGCATGTGCCTTACCCCAAGTTGCTTAGAACCCAGCTCGGACCCAGAAACATCCCCTGGCCACCCCCTCCCACAAGAGCTGGACCCCACTGCTGCTTCCCAACCGGTCCAGAACAGAAAACGGTGAAGGGGCTGGTATGGGAACTGGATACCAGGGAGTGGGAGGGCTTCAAGCAGCAAGGAGTTGGAGGGTAGGGAGGGCCACATGAGGTGCACATATCTGGGGGGAACAGGAGCAATACTGGCAGCCAGGAGGTAGGGCCACCCAGCATACCCGCACTAAACCACTACCCAGCAGCCCCGCACTAAACCCAGCAACCAAAATGAAAGCCAAGTATTACAGCCCACAGGAGATGCTTGTCCAGAGATGAAAGTAAGCCAGTACGGTCCTGAATGGCATACCGGCAAGATCTGGTACGCTGTGCCGAACCGGACCGGCTTCCCCAGGCCGGCAATTTAAAGGGTCTGGGGCTCCTGGCAGCAGTCGGAGCCCTGGGCCCTTTAAAGTGCCGCCCGAGCCCCGCTGCCTGAGCCCCTGGGTAGCAGAGGCAGCTCAGACGGCGATTTAAAGGGCCCTTTAAATCTCCGCTGGAGCCCCCAGCTGCCGCCGCTGCTAACCCAGGGGCTCCGGCAGTGGGGCTCGGGCGGCAATTTAAAGGGCCCGGGGCTCCAGCCGCTGCGGGGAGCCCCGGGCCCTTTAAATTGCCCCCGAGCCCTGCTGCAGGAGCCCTGAGGTAGCGGCAGCGGGGCTCTGGCGGTGATTTAAAGGGCTCAGGGCTCCCAGCTGCCGCTACCGCAGCGGAGCCCCGGGCCCTTTAAATCTCCGCCAGAGCCCTGAGCCCTGGTGTAGCGTCAGCAGCCGGGAGCCCCTGGGACTCCATCGGCCATTTAAAGGGCCTGGGACTCTGCTGCGGTAGCGGCGGCTGTAGCCCTGGGCCCTTTAAATTGCCCCCAAGTCCCGGGGCTCCCAGCCACCTCTGCAGGTGGTAGCTCCGGGGGTGATTTAAAGGGCCCGGGCCCGGCTCCCAGCCGCCGCTACTGCAGCTGGAGCCCCAGGCCCTTTAAATCTTAATGTAAAGGACCTGAGGATTTAAAGGCCCCACCTCTTCTGGTTGAGGCCATGCCTCTTCCGGTTGAGGCCCTGCCCCCTGCTCAGGACTCTGGCATACCGATAAGTCCTTTAAGTTACTTTCACCCGTGCATGTCCCAGAGAGGAGAGGGTTGTGACAGCAGGGCAAAGGGAGGAAAGGGAACCATTCTAGCCAACAATCCTGTCCTGCCCCCTGCCTGCTCCCAGCAGCCCTCCATGGTTCCACCTCCCTCCCCAAATTCAGCCAGCCTCTCAACCCTACAAACATCCTGTTTTCAGCTGCCACCTATTTGGTGTGAAGGGTTAAACTATGAATAGTAGGGCACCAGTGCAAAGAAGAAGAGACCCCCACCAAAAATGCTGTTGATTTGGGGTAACCTCCTCACTCCTCCAGACTATGGAGAAGTCGATTGTTCCAGACTATACAGCACCCTAAAAGAGTCAGAGAGAAGAACATAGACTCGATGCAAAGGGAGAGGGGTACTCTGTGTATATAGGCGCTGAAGATGGCTATTGTCTATTTCCTACTACAGGGTGATTTTAATCAGCAGGGAGTGGAGTGGGGGAGGGTTAAAATGTTTTCTAATTAAGGAGCAAGCCTGCCCAGGAGAGCAATTAAGCTGAAAACTTCCCTCGTTTGATAAGGTTCACATTACAAGCTCTGGAAATCTTTCCGAGTTCCAGCAATTAAACCACATTTTTCACCCGGTTACAGACATTTCCTTTCATCTTTGCTCTTATCCAGTCTCCCAAGCACCCCCTAGTGCAAGAAGTGATTAGGACAAGGGTGAAATGCCAGCCAAGGGGTGAGAACGAGAGCAGGGTGTCTGAGGAAGGGACAGGATACCGCCATGGAAATAGTATCTTGTATTTCTACAGCACCAGAATGATCCACAGATTCAACTGACTGATTACAAACCACAGACAAGGGTCTCTGTACCAACCACTGAAATGCAGCCACTTCCAGGGTGGAACATGAGAACCATTTAACAGCCACACAGCAATTTAGGATGAGAAGAGAATACTGTATCTAGCTGAAAAACAGCAACAGGGAATTTAGATTAGAAGACTGTAACTACCCAAAGCAGAATTAGCCCCAACACCCAGGCTAGCACCGCCAACTCTTGCTATGGGTCTTTGACCACAAAATGGTTCTGTCTCAGCGAAGAACAACACACCCTAGCAACATGCTCAGGCACTGGTTTAGAGAGAGAAGAGCCCCGCCTACTGCTGAAGAGCACCACTGACCAGGCCCCACCCTGCTGAGCTAGTGAGACCTGAGTGGACCACTGGGCAAAGAGGCAAAACTACAGTGGACAGGTCACCTCCTGTCTCCCCAATTTGTGGCTGTAGATTTGATAGCACTCCTGCCTCAGTGCAGGGGACTGGATTCGATGCCCTTTGGAGGTCCTTTCCAGGCCTGATTTTCTATGTTTCTATGTGTAAGCAGAGTCAGGATGAGCTCCACCCTGACATCTGGTGGTGAGGTGTGGCAAGTTGTGGAAAAGAACTTCAGGGGCTGATCTCATTTGCATAGGCACACCCACCCTGCCTAGAATGAGGCCATAGCTGCCCAAATGGTCACTTTGGCTGCTATGGGATCCCCAGTGTCTCTGTTATTGGGGCAGGAAGAATAAATTGTTATTACCCTGATTATGGGAACTGTGCTTGGAACTGTACTTGGCCTTTTGTTATGATGGAGGGACTCACCATCAACTAAGTAGCACTCGCTAGGCAAGGGTCATGGGTTCCAAAACTCTGTGAATTGAGAAAGGCTAGGGATAAGTATTAATACTTGGTGGTATGGGCCCCTTGGTGAGGGCCTTACATGCTAACTGCACTTCCTCCTCTCTCCACTGTGGAATATCAGAGCTAATTTTGATTTCATTAGAAGTCTAGTTACAGGCTGCTGAGCTCGCTTTGGGCTAACAGTGCACCAGCACTGAAGCTCCCCTACTACAAGCTGAATTCACCAAAGAGCTGAACTGACTAAGAGCTGAAATCACTGAGCATTGTGTTAAGTAGTGGGGGAGCCTGAAGATATATTGTGGAGCAGTTTGCGGGATGGCTGGAGTCCCTTGTGGACAGGCTGGTGGAGCAGTTCATAGGACGGTGGGAGCTGCTGGTGGTGGGATGCAGAGCAGTTTGTGGACTGGCTGGTGGAGCAGTCCATGGGATGGTGGGAGCTGCTTGTGGGCCGCAGAGGGGAGCTGAGCGAAGGAGTTCGTGGGGCGGCTGGCAGAGCGGAGCGAAGGCCTATGGAGCTGTGGGGCGGTCAGCTTCAGATCATGTAAGGTGCCTCTTACCCCCGCCCCCATCTCCACCCAGGTTGGGAGGTAAAGCTCTGCAGATAAACTTTCGAACTCTGGGACTGCCCTGACCAGGGACAGAGAGTTTTGGGTCATTGGACTGTTGCGACTTTGGGTGATTTGGGGTTGCTGGACTCAAGAACCAAAGGGAAAGGACACGCCCCAATTTGCTTGAGGTGGGTTTTTTGCTCATGGGTTGTGTTATGAATCCTGTTGGTGGTGTTTCCCCAACATAATGCCACATTGTTTCTCTTTGTTATTAAAAGGCTTTTTGCTACACTCAGACTATATGCTTGCGAGAGGGGAAGTATTGCCTCTTGGAGGCGCCCAGCGGGGGTGGTATATATTTGTCCCAGGTCACTGGGTGGGGGCTCGAGGATCATGAAAAACAACGTCAACATGAGGAGAAACAACGTCAACATGAGCAGCAGGAGAAGGAGAAACAAAGACAGCATGAACTGGAGCTGGCCAGGCTGAGGAGCAGTGGGGCCCCGGCTGCGGTGAGTGCGGGGGGACCCAAGACTGCAAGGAGCTTTGATAAGTGCTTCCTGGCCCAGCGGAAGGAGGGGGAGGACATAGATAGCTTCCTGACGGCCTTTGAGAATGCCTGCGAGATGCACAGGGTTGACCCTGCAGACAGGCTCCAGTTCCTCACCCCCTTACTGGACCCCAAAGCCGTGGAGGTGTACAGCCGAATGACAGGGGCAGAGGCAGGGGACTATGAACTGTTCAAACAGGCCCTGCTCCATGAGTTTGGGCTGACCCCCGAGATGTACCGGAGAAGGTTCCGGAGTCAGCGTAAAACGCCTGAGGTCACCTACCTACAACTGGTCAACCGGATGCAGGGATATGCCCGCAAGTGGACAGCGGGGGCCCAAACTAAAGAGGACCTGCTTGACCTAATCGTACTGGAGCAACTGTATGAACAGTGCCCTTCCGACCTGAGGCTGTGGCTAGTGGACAAAAAGCTAGAGAACCCCCAGCACGCAGGGCAGCTGGCCGACGAGTTTGTGAACAGGTCGGTCAGGGGGTAGCAGGGAGGAGTCCCAAAAGAACAGGCCCCCCCCGATGCAGAGAGAGAGTCACCATGGAGCCTCCCAGCGGGGAAATAGGGAGAACCCCCTCCCAAGGGGAACGCCTGGGGTCGGGCCCCTCCGACCCGCTCGAGGGGACCAACGTGACCTGAGCTGCTATCACTGTGGCCAAAGAGGCCACGTACGGACCCAGTGCCCCGGGCTCAGGGACAAACTGAGCAGACCCAACTTACCCAGGGTTAACTGGGTAGGGACTCAGCTGGACAAGGGGCAGACGACCCAGGAAAGGGGGGCTACCAGTTTACCACCTGCGCAGGAGGGAAGAGTACCCCCGGCCAGCTCCGCCAGAGGGCTGGGTGCTCTGGACTCAGGGTGCTCGGTTTACAGGGTGGGCGCGGGGCTGTCCCTCCGGAGAGAGTGCCTTGTTCCCCTGGAGGTGGATGGGAGGAAGGTCAGTGGATACTGGGATATGGGCGCGGAGGTGACGCTGGCCCGGCCCGAGGTGGTGGCCCCAGATCGGGTGGTGCCCAACACCTACCTGACCCTGACGGGGGTGGGCGGGACCCCATTTAAGGTGCCCGTGGCAAGGGTACACCTGAAATGGGGAGCCAAGGAGGGCCCCAAGGATATGGGGGTACACCACCATTTGCCCACTGAAGTTTTGATGGGGGGAGACCTAGAGGACTGGCCAAGCGACCCCCAGACCGCCCTGGTTGTGACCCGTAGCCAGAGCCGGCGAGGGGCACTGCGACCTGACCCTGGGGAGGGTACCACACCGGAGGCGCGAGACCCTACCCGGGTGGGGAGGGAGCGCCGAGGGGCACGGCTTAGAGAGGCTGAGGCCTCAGACCTGGCCACTGAGGTCGAACCGGGCCCCATCCCTTCCCCAGCCGCTGAGTTCCAGGCCGAGTTGAGGAAAGATCCCTCCTTGCAGAAGCTCAGGGACCTGGCCGACCTCAGTGTGGGACGGACCATGAGGAGAGGCTGCCAGGAGAGGTTCCTGTGGGAGAAGGGGTTCCTGTACCGAGAATGGGCTCCCCCAGGGGAAGGGGAGTCCTGTGGGGTCAGGAGGCAGCTGGTGGTCCCCCAGAAGTATCGCCGCAAACTCCTGTCCCTGGCCCATGACATCCCCCTCGCAGGGCACCAGGGAATCCGGCGCACCTGGCAGAGGTTGCTACAGAACTTTTACTGGCCCGGGGTCTTTACCACGGTCCGGCAGTATTGCCGATCCTGCGACCCCTGTCAGAGGGTGGGGAAGGCCCGGGACAAGGGGAAAGCGGCTTTGAGACCTTTGCCCATCATAGAGGAGCCTTTCCAGAAGGTGGCCATGGACATCGTGGGGCCTCTCAGCAAGACAACCCGGTCGGGGAAGAAATACATTCTGGTGGTGGTAGATTTCGCCACCCGCTACCCCGAGGCAGTGCCCTTAGCTTCCATTGAAGCAGACACCGTGGCAGATGCGCTCCTGACCATTTTCAGAAGAGTGGGGTTCCCCAAGGAAGTCTTGACAGACCAAGGCTCCAACTTCATGTCGGCCCTGCTCCGGTGCTTGTGGGAGAAATGTGGGGTCCGGCACGACTGGGCCTCAGCGTATCACCCCCAGTCCAATGGGCTGGTGGAGAGGTTTAACGGGACACTAAAGATGATGCTGAAAACCTTTATGAACCAGCACCCGCAGGCTTGGGAAAAGTACTTACCTCACCTGCTGTTCGCGTACAGGGAGGTGCCCCAGGAGTCTACCGGATTTTCGCCGTTCGAACTGTTATATGGAAGGAGGGTGAGGGGCCCCCTGGACCTGATAAGAGACGAGTGGGAGGGGAAGGCCACTCCCGATGGAGAGTCAGTGGTGGAGTATGTCCTGACCTTCCGAGAGAGACTGGCTGAACTCATGGGCCTGGCCAGGGAGAATCTGGCCAGAGCCCAGAGGAAGCAGAAGGTCTGGTACGACCGCACGGCGCGGGCCCGGGCCTACGCCACCGGGGATCAGGTGATGGTTCTCATCCCCGTGAGAAAGAACAAACTACAGGCTGCCTGGGAGGGCCCTTTCAAGGTCGTCAAGCAGCTCAATGAGGTAAACTATGTGGTGGAGCTGTCGAACCGGGCCCACCACCGCCGGGTGTACCATGTGAATATGATGAAGCCATATTATGCCAGGGGGAATGTGGTGTTGGCTGTGTGTGGACAGTGGGAGGAGCACGGAGATGACCCTTTAGTAGATCTATTCCCTGGGACCAGAGCTGGTTCCCCCCTGAAAACAATTCCCCTCTCGGATCAGCTAACCCCTGCCCAGCAAGCTGAGGTCAGGGGGGTGCTGCATCCGTACCGACAGCTGTTTTCCAACCAGCCTGGACGCACTAATCTGACTGGCACCCGCCGATAAGATGCTCCCCTTTCCGAGTCACAGGGAAAACTGCTCAGGACCTGGAAAGAGAGGTCCGGGACATGCTGGCTTTGGGGGTGATCCAGCCATCGGCCAGCCCTTGGGCCTCGCCGGTGGTGCTGGTCCCCAAAAAGGATGGGTCGGTCCGGTTCTGTGTGGACTATCGGAAGCTCAATGCCATCACTGTATCTGATGCCTACCCCATGCCCAGGCCGGACGAGCTCCTAGACAAGCTGGGAGGAGCTCGGTACCTTACCACCATGGACCTTACAAAGGGCTACTGGCAAGTGCCGTTGGATGCAGATGCCCGGCTGAAATCGGCCTTTATCACCCCTCTGGGGCTCTATGAGTTCCTGACCCTGCCTTTCGGCCTCAAGGGAGCGCCGGCCACCTTCCAGCGCCTGGTGGACCAGCTCCTGAGGGGGATGGAGAGTTTTGCCGTGGCGTATATTGACGACATCTGTGTCTTTAGCCAGACCTGGGAGGACCACGTGTCCCAGGTTACACAAGTGCTGGACCGACTCCAGGGGGCTGGGCTGACTGTCAAAGCGGAGAAGTGCAAGGTGGGGATGGCTGAAGTATCTTACCTGGGCCATCGGGTGGGGAGAGGCCGCCTAAAGCCAGAACCGGCCAAGGTGGAGGTGATCAGAGACTGGCCCGCTCCCCACACCAAAAAGCAGGTCCAAGCCTTTATTGGGATGGCAGGATACTACCGAAGATTTGTGCCCCACTTTAGCGCCATAGCCACCCCCATCACTGAGCTATGCAAGAAGGGGAAGCCAGACAAGGTAGTCTGGACCGAGCAGTGCCAGGAGGCTTTCCGGGCGCTGAAGGAGGCTCTGGTCAGTGGCCCAGTTCTGGCAAACCCAGACTTTGAGAAGCCCTTTATGGTGTTCACCGACGCCTCCGACACGGGACTGGGGGCTGTGTTAATGCAGGAGGATGAAAAGGGGGAGAGACACCCCATCGTGTACCTGAGCAAGAAGTTGCTACCCCGGGAGCAACACTATGCGGCCATCGAGAAGGAGTGCCTGGCCATGGTGTGGGCCCTCAAGAAACTAGAGCCCTATCTCTTCGGGCGACACTTCACCGTGTACACCGACCACTCTCCCCTGACCTGGCTGCACCAGATGAAAGGAGCCAACGCCAAGCTCCTGAGATGGAGCCTGCTCCTGCAGGATTACGACATGGACGTGGTCCACGTGAAGGGAAGTGCCAACCTGATAGCGGATGCGCTGTCCCGGAGAGGGGGCCCCGAACTTCCCCAGGTCACTGGTCACAGTGACCCTGCTCAGTTCAGTCTCGAAGGGGGGAGAGATGTGACGCAGCAGGGAGGGGGGAGTGTTGACCTGGGAATGTGCCCTGGGGACGGGAGACCTGAGAGCCTGTTACCTGAGCCAGGAGGGGGAGGGGGAGGTAACACCTCTGCCCAGGAATGTGGACGGAGGCTGCAGCAGGGAACCTGCTGGGTGGGTTTAGTTTCAGTTTGGGGCTGGGTGGAGGAACGTAGGGAACCCCAGGGCTGGGGTCTAAGCTCCCTGCTCCCCCAGAAGGACTTGACTGAGGGGTCCTGGGTGTACCCACAAGCTCTGTTTTGGACTGTGTTCCTGTTGTCCAATAAACCTGTTTTACTGGCTGGCTGAGAGTCTCAGTGAATCCCAGGAAGAGGGGTGCAGGGCCTGGACTCCCCCACACTCCGTGACACCTTGAATCCTGGCTATTCTAGTTTGGGTCACTTTGCTATTAAACAGCTGCCACACTCTACCCCAGAAGTGGCTGCATGTTGGTGAGGGTTGGCGAAAGCGTTTTGATGTAGTTAGTATGCAAATCAAGAGGACGTAGGGGACCGATACGCTCCCCGCCCATGGCAAGACAGAAAACTAATGCTATCCTCCCTGGGAGCAATGTTGGTGCTGGAATTTGCAAGGAATATATGAACAACTCAGTTTAGGCTGACCAGATAGCAAGTGTCAAAACTCGGGACAGGAGGTGGGGAGGGGTGTCATAAATATAAAGGGAAGGGTAAACACCTTTAACTCCCACCATTGCCACCATCTCAAGTTTCCTTCACCACTCTGAACTCTAGGGTACAGATGTGGGGACCTGCATGAAAGACCCCCTAAGCTTATTCATACCAGCTTAGGTTAAAAGCTGCCACCACCAAAGTGTTTCACAAAGAACAGGGGAAGTGCCCACTTGGAAACATCTCCCCCACTCCCCCCCCACCCCTCTTCCCCAACAATCCACAAATGGGAGCAACTATGTCTACAGTATGATGAATCCAGTGATATTGCTGAATATTTTCTCACCTTTGAGAGACTGTGCACTCTCCATAAAATTCCTGAAGCTCACAAGATAACCACACTGGTTGCAAAATTGACTGGAAGAGCTCTGGACATATTCAATAAGATGCCTATTGATGAGGCTTCTAACTATAATAAGTGCAAGGATTTGGTTTTAAAGCAATTTCAAATTACACCTGAAATTTACAGAGTAAAATTTCAAACCCTTAGGAAAGGGCCTGGACTAAGTAATGTGGCTTATCTAAACCAGATGAAGGATCTATTAGATAAATGGGTCCAAGGAAGGGGTGTCACCAGCTTTGAAGGAATGTGTGATTTGATAACTCAGGAGCAATTCCTGAATATGTCCAAGGAGGAAATAAAACAGTGTTTATGGGATAAGGAAATGGACTCAGCAAAAAGTCTTGCTTCTTATGCTGATCGATATGAGCAGTCCCAGACCACCAGAGAGGCGGGGCAAGCCAGAACAAAACGGGTGGAGGGAGGAGAGAGGAACAACCCTGGTCACAGTTGGAGCGGATACCAGAACGGACACCCTCAGACCACACCCTACTACCGTGGGCAGCCCAAGGCCCCAACTACAAACCAAGGAATACTCCAGACACCTTATCGTCCTGCCACACTGTTCTCCAGCAACCCACCTTGCCCCAGTGACCCGTCAGCTGGACAATGTTTTAAATGTAACAAGCTGGGGCATGTAAAGGCTAACTGCCCCAAAAACCCCAACAGATTACAGTTCATTGCACCGGAATCACACCAGAGGTCTGCAGGCCCAGATACCTCCCAGATACCCTTGGAGCGAAGGGAAACTGTGAGTGTGGGCGGGAAGAAGGTCACCACGTGGAGGGACACCGGAGCACAAGTGTCGGCTATCCATGCTTCCTTACTGGACCCAAATTTAATCGACCCAGAGATCCAAGTGACAATTCAACCCTTCAAGTCCAACTCTTTCAATTTGCCTACAGCCAAGTTGCCTGTCCAGTACAAGGGCTGGTCAGGAATGTAGACTTTTGCAGTCTATGATGATTATCCCATCCCCATGCTGTAGGGGGAAGACTTGGCCAATCATGTGAAGCTAGCCAAGAGGGTGGGAATGGTCACCCGCAGCCAGGCTAAGCAAGCTGTTATGCCTAGCTCTGTTCTGGAAACTTCTTCCAGGACCCAGTCAGAGGTGATGGAACCGGACCCCATGCCAACATCAGCAACAGCAGTAGTGGATCCAGTCCCAGAGACCCAGACAGAGCCAGCCCCAGAACCGGAACCGGCGGAACAACCAGCACCAGACCCATTGCCAGCACTGAATCCAGTACTTGCAACCTCAACACCAGAGGGCCCCACCAAACCTGAACCGGCAGCAGCCCATAACCCTACACAAGAGGCTCAGCCGGAGCCTGAACCCCAACATAGTGCACCAGCAGAGAGCGGTCCACAGTCAACAGAAACAGCCCCATGCCCTACATTGCTTCCAGAGGGACCAAGCATAGGTCCACAATCCAATGAGGAACTGATGTCTCCAGCATCAAGGGAACAGTTCCAGACCAAACAGGGAGCAGATGAAAGCCTCCAGAGAGCTTGGAGGGCAGCACGGAGCAACCCACTGCCTCTCAGCTCTTCTAATCGATCCAGGTTTGTTGTAGAAAAAGGACTTTTATACAAGGAAACACTTTCTGGTGGACACCAGGAAGACTGGCATCCTCAGAGACAGTTGGTAGTTCCAATTAAGTACCGGGAAAAGCTCTTGAGCTTAGCCCACGATCATCCTAGTGGTCATGCTGGGGTAAACAGGACCAAAGACCATTTGGGGAGGTCATTCCACTGGGAGGGAATGGGCAAGCATGTTTCTACCTATGTCCAGTCTTGTGAGGTATGCCAAAGAGTGGGAAAACCCCAAGACCAGGTCAAAGCTCCTCTCCAGCCACTCCCCATCATTGAGGTTCCATTTCAGTGAGTAGCTGTGGATATTCTGGGCCCTTTTCCAAAAAAGACACGCAGAGGAAAGCAGTACATACTGACTTTCATGGATTTTGCCACCCGATGGCCGGAAGCAGTAGCTCTAAGCAATACCAGGGCTAAAAGTGTGTGCCAGGCACTAGCAGACATTTTTGCCAGGGTAGGTTGGCCCTCCGACATCCTCACAGATGCAAGGACTAATTTCCTGGCAGGAACTATGGAAAGCCTTTGGGAAGCTCACGGGGTGAATCACTTGGTTGCCACCCCTTACCATCATCAAACAAATGGCCTGGTGGAGAAATTTAATGGAACTTTGGGGGCCATGATACGTAAATGAGCACTCCAATGATTGGGACCTAGTGTTGCAGCAGTTGCTCTTTGCCTACAGAGCTGTACCACATCCCACTTTAGGGTTTTCCCCATTTGAACTTGTATATGGACATGAGATTAAGGGGCCATTACAGTTGGTGCAACAGAAATGGGAGGGGTTTACATCTTCTCCAGGAACTAACATTCTGGACTTTGTAACCAACCTACAAAACACCCTCTGAACCTCTTTAGCCCTTGCTAAAGAAAACCTATAGGATGCTCAAAAAGAGCAAAAAGCCTGGTATGATAAACATGCCAGAGAGTGTTCCTTCAAAGTAGGGGACCAGGTCATGGTCTTAAAGGCGCTCCAGGCCCATAAAATGGAAGCATCGTGGGAAGGGCCATTCACAGTCCAGGAGCGCCTGGGAGCTGTTAATTATCTCATAACGTTCCCCACCTCCAACCGAAAGCCTAAGGTGTACCATATTAATTCTCTAAAGCCCTTTTATTCCAGAGAATTAAAGGTTTGTCAGTTTACAGCCCAGGGAGGAGATGACCCTGAGTGGCCTGAAGGTGTCTACTACGAAGGAAAAAGTGCTGGTGGCGTGGAAGAGGTGAACCTCTCCATGACCCTTGGGCGTATGCAGCGACAGCAGATCAAGGAGCTGTGCATTAGCTACGTGCCGACGTTCTCAGCCACCCCAAGACTGACTGAACGGGCATACCACTCCATTGACACAGGTAATGCTCACCCAGTTAAAGTTCAACCTTACCGGGTGTCTCCTCAAGCTAAAACTGCTATAGAACAGGAAATCCAGGATATGCTACAGATGGGGGCAATCCCCCCCTCTGGCAGTGCATGGGCATCTCCAGTGGTTCTAGTTCCCAAACCAGATGGGGAGATACGTTTTTGTGTGAACTGTCGTAAGCTAAATGCTGTAACTCGCCCAGAAAACTATCCAATGCCACACACAGATGAACTATTAGAGAAACTGAGACTTAACCAAGGGGTACTGGCAGGTACCGCTAGATGAATCTGCCAAGGAAAGGTCAGCCTTCACCACACAGGTCAGGCTGTATGAATTTAATGTACTCCCTTTCGGGCTGCGGAATGCACCCGCCACCTCCCAAAGACTTGTAGATGGTCTCCTAGCGGGATTAGTCGCCCACCTTGACAATGTGGCCATATTTTCGGATTCCTGGGCAGAACATCTGGAACATCTACAAAAAGTCTTTGAGAGCATAAGGGAGGCACGACTAACTGTTAAGGCTAAGAAGTGTCAAATAGGCTTAAACAGAGTGACTTACCTTGGACACCAGATGGGTCAAGGAACTATCAACCCCCTATAGGCCAAAATGGATGCTATCCAAAAGTGGCCTGTCCCAAAGTCAAAGAAACAGGTCCAATCCTTCTTAGGCTTGGCCGGATATTACAGGCGATTTGTACCGCAATACAGCCAAATCGCCGCCCCACTGACAGACCTAACCAAAAAGAAACAGCCCAATGCCGTTCAATGGACCGAAGAGTGTCAGAAGGCCTTTCACAGGCTGAAAGCGACACTCATGTCTGACCCTGTGCTAAGGGCCCCAGATTTTGACAAACCGTTCCTAGTAACCACAGTTGCATCCGAGCATGGTGTGGGAGAAGTTTTAATGCAGGAAGGACCGGATCAAGAATTCCATCCTACAGTGTTTCTCAGCAAGAAGCTGTCTGAGAGGGAAAGCAACTGGTCAGTCAGTGAAAAAGAATGTTACGCCATTGTCTACGCTCTGGAAAAGCTAAGCCCATATGTTTGGGGGCGGCGTTTCCACCTGCAAACCGACCACGCTGCGCTACAGTGGCTTCATACCGCTACGGGAAATAACAAAAAACTTATTCGGTGGAGTTTAGCTCTCCAAGATTTTGATTTCGACATCCAACACATCTCAGGAGCTTCTAACAAAGTGGCTGATGCACTCTCCCGTGAAAGTTTCCCAGAATCAACTGGTTAAAATTGTTGTTGAGATGTGGAAAATATTGTTAGTCTTTATATACTTGGTAGTATATTTAGAGGTGCATGTGTCTTATTAACTCTGTTTTCTCCTAGAGCTCCAGGAAGAAATCACAGCCAGCGTTTCACCCTATCTGTGATTTGGGGGGCGTGTCATAAATATAAAGGGAAGGATAAACACTTTTAAATCCCTCCTGGCCAAATGAAAAACCCTTTCACCTGTAAAGGGTTAAGAAGCTAAGATAACCTCACTGGCACCTGACCAAAATGACCAATGAGGAGACAAGATACTTTCATTGTTCTTAAGATCCAAGGGTTTGGGTCTGTGTTCACCTATGCAAATTGGTGAGGATTTTTATCAAGCCTTCCCCAGGAAAGGGGATGTAGTGCTTGGGGGGATATTTTTTTGGGGGGGAGAGACGTTTCCAAGTGGGCACTTCCCCTGTTCTTTGTGTAACACTTTCATGGTGGCAGCTTTTAACCTAAGCTGTACCCTAGAGTTCAGAGTGGGGAAGGAACCTTGACGGGGTAATAGGTGCCTATGTGAGAAAAAGACCCAAAAATCGGGACATCTGGTCACTCTAACTCAGTTTATCATGGGAGAGTCCTTCACAGCCTGGGTCTCCATACCCCAAATCCCCAGAGCTGGTTCTACCTGAGCATGACTTCTCTCTTGCTATCCCCTTCTCCTCTCCCCATCCCCCTCTCCCGCCTCCTTGGAAAGCTGTCAGCCCCCATCCCTTGGCCTGAGGAGAGGGAAGCAGACTGAAGATAAGAATGGCTGAGGAGTTAAAGTGCGCAAAGGAGAGGACTCCAGCCAGCCCAGGAAGCCAGCTGCTGAGGGAGAGGAAGAAGGGGCAGTAACTTCTCTGCTTGGGGGAAGTTCAGCTGTTCAGCACATGCTGCCCTTCGGCTTCACACAGAGTTTTCCAGCTCAACTGAGTTAAACATAAGGGCAGCGGCCTTGATACGAGAGCAGGCCTGACCCTGAGCAGAGCTGAGTACCCACAACTTCCCCTGGAGTCAATGGGATTCTCAGGATGAGGCCAAGAGCGCGCGGTGGCAAGATCAGAACCCAGAATGGTCTTCGCTGCCAGGGGTCCTGTTGCGCCCGCTGGACAAGCCCACACACAGCTCCATTAACTGCTGTGGGGTTCGTGCATTCACAGGACAGGGCCCCGTGTGGTTTGGGCTACTGATTCCCAGACCACACACTCCCTGGATCTGCAGTGCAGGGCTTAAGGCTGAATCTAATGAGAACAGGGGGAAACAGAGACACTCAATCAATATGGACAGGGAGAGATAGAGAGCAACACGCACCCACAGCAAGAGTGACAGTAACGCAAAAGAGACACACAGAGACAGAGCAAGGAGATAAACACCTGAGTAGGAGACCAAGGAGACAGAGAGAAAGGGACAGAGGAGAGCAGAAAAGAAAGAGAGGAGGAAGGAAGAGAGAAGCAAGCAGAGGAAAAGAAGAAGGCAGGTAGGGGAGGCTGATCTGCTGCTGGCAAGGAGGTCGAAATTGAAATAAAACACATGTCAAACGGTGCATTTGGCAGCTAAGCTGGTTTAGCTGAGACAGGGGTGGGCGATAGAACTGTGGGGATGGGGTGGGCACAGACTCCTTTCTGCTGAAGCACTCCTAAGGGAAGCTGGCTTCCTTCTGCTGATGGGAAAGGACATTCATATTATTGTGCTAGTTAAACAATAGTCTGATGCTGCCCAAGTCCTCTGCCACAGAGAGAGAGACAAAGATGGAAGGGGGTGGTGGAGAGAGAGACAGACACAGACGCACACGGTCTTTAGAGTCCTGGTGCACTAGAATCTCCCCTGCAGAAAGGAACACTAAACCATTTCAGGAATGTTCTCTGCTGTTTGATCTCATCCGCACAGGATCTTTTCACTAATCCCCCTGATCTGCTGACATTCCCATTGACAGCAGCTGTACCTGTATTGTCTGGCTCCGGGACACCCCTCAGAAGCAATCTCTGGGTTTGGACACAAATCAGTGGTGTCATGAGGGGTGTGAATCTTTACTCTGAAGCAGCACAGGGAGCATGGGGCGAGCTGTGGAACTCACCGCCACAGGAGGTTGGAGAGTCAGTGGCTGTGGAGCTGGGTATGGCAAAAGGGCTGAACAGGGCTATGCAGTGAGGTGGGATCATCAAACCTCATGGTTCAGAGCACAAACTGATTTCCCCCAGGGGGCAGGGAGGAGTCCCTTCTCTCTACCCTGTGTCAGACCACTGCACGCTGCCCAGCTGCACTATGGGAGGGATTCCTCCCACTGGGGAATGAATTACTGCCCTCTGCAAGAGACAGGATACCAGATCCAGGCCCAAACCAGAACCTCAACCTCATGCACCGGCGGCATGGGAGGACAAATCTGAGTCTGAATCAGAACCCCCCTCTCCCAACAATGCGTTCCAAACTGGAAAGGGCAATCTCTTCTGGGTAAGGGAAAGCTCAGGAGAGCAGCTGGCTTTTGGACATCCTCACCATTTCGTCATGTCTTGCATGAACAGCTCAAGAGGTTTCAGTGCCCTAATATCCCAGGTTGTGAACAGAGGCTCCTGGGCCTCTCGACTTGAGGGGCCAATGCTCTGCCCTCTGTAACCTGGGCTTCTTGCTGCCACATTCGTGTGTCTCGCTGAAGTAACAGAGACTCACAAGAAAATCTGCGAGGCCCCTTGTGATTCTTAGCAAGGGGGCAGGCTGAGGGGAGGCACAAGAGCCGACAATAGGAGCCGGCGGGGAGCCGGCCTGAGGCAGGAGCCCATGCCGACTTCCCCAAGATGGCAGGATGGATGCAGAACACACAGGCAGCACCTCTGTCACATCCTCCATCTCCTCTCTCACACTTCCCTCTCTCCTCTTCTTTCCCTCACACATTTCCACTCTATTCCTGTCCTTCCCTGGCTCCTTCCCTCACTCCCCTTTTCTTCATACTCTCCATCACTCCCCTCCTGCTCGTTCTCTCTTTCCCCCTCCCTCTCTTCATCTCTTCTCCCCAAGGAGCTTTCGAATGACTTAAATGAAATGCCAGCCCTCTTTCTATTCAATCGCCCACCCTGCTGGAGCCCCAGAAGAACCCAGCTGCGCACTGCAATTAGAAAGCCAGAGCCTGGGGTGGCTGCAGTTGCAGTCGTGCTGCAGAGATCTTATCTGCCCTCTCAGAGTGAGGGAAGGACTTTCCAGAAAGTCAGGAGCATCACCGGAGCCTCCAAGCAAGGCCCTTGGGTTAACAAAGCCCTCTCCAATGGAATAGTTGCTGCTCCTCAACCTGGAGACAGCTCACTCAGAAGAGGGGGGATTGTGCTATATAAGCAAAGCAAGCTGGTAGCAGCGACACAGACTCAATGGGGCCCAGCCTCCAGTAACTCCTTCATCCTTGAAAGGTCCAGCCCCTGTCATGGATGGCGAGGGAGCTTCCAGGCAGTTGTGGCAAGGCCTTTGACAGCAATTCAGAGAGCAATTGGGGCACAGCCAATTACATTAACAAAGCAGGGGTAATTAAGAACAAAGCAGGAGAGATGAAGGAGATAGGAGCGGATGCAAATCAGGCTGCGTAGAGCTCCCCCGTCACAGTCATTACGGGGAATTAGGGTTCATTGACATTCCTCCAGAAACCTGTTCAAAGCCAGCCTGTGTCCCAGCAGACAGAGCACCCCAGCAGGCCCTTTCCCTCACCGATCACACTCCCTCTCCTGCTTCCGCTCCTCTTGACACCCCTTGACATCACTGGGAGTTAGGCACCAAGGCGCTTTTTGAAAACCCCACTAGTGGCCCATCTGCATCTTTACATGCCTACAGTCTAAATATCTTTGAAAATCTGGCCCCAAGTGACTACAGCAGGGGGGAGGGAACTGATGGATTTCCCAGCATGCACTTCACCACAGGAGGCCCATGGGACAAGGCAGGGTTTGTTTCTCAGGCTGGCTGAGCCAGTTTGGAAAAAATAAAGACTGACCTGAATCTCAGCCCAAAACTTGGACCAGCACCGTCAGAACCATCTATGTATCCAAGCACTGAGCCTGGCTCTGGGCTTCTCTCGTCGTGTCAGGGTGAAACAGGGCAACTCACAACCCCCGAGCTCCGTGGGACTGCACCCCCTTATGACAGATTTATCACAGGGAACCTGTTTGTAGGGCATTAAAACATTACAATAATAAATTAAAACATCAACAGCTTTGTTGCCTTTTGAATTTGCATATACGCCCCCTCCCACCACCTCCACCCAGCAAATCTGTCTGAGGAGTGGGTGGCTACATGTTATTTAGCTCTTTTAATCTCCTTTTGTAAACTGGGTCCCTCCAGCCCCTTGGCAGCATTTGTGGCTCTTCTCGGAGATTCCCCCATTTTGTCAATATCTCTGGGGGCCCAGAGCTGAGCATGGGAGCCCAGGCAAAGGCTCACTAGAATGGTATAGGTGGGGTCTCTCCTGTCCCTGCTCCTAGGGTATGAAGTCATTGAGATTGAGGTACCCAGAGCTGAGCTCTGTATCCCAGGTGGGAGCTCCTCTCTCCCCTGGGATTGGGGGCCAAGAGTTTCCCTCCTTGCTGATCCCCTTGTGTTCCCCTCCCTTCAGTCTGTGGGGATGCTTCTCCACCATCATGTCACAGCTGCAGGCTGACGTGCTCAGATTTGCCCTGACCCCAATACTCTTTACCACCATGCCTACTGTTACCACCAATAACCCCTGGATCAGTATCCACCCAGCTGCCCCAAATGACACAGCTTCCGTGGAATCAAGGAGCATTAGAGCCTCGGTGTTAATTAATGTCTCAGTAGCTCGTCCCCACATGATCCAGTCTGCTGTTAAAGTCTCCAAATTCTTAACCCCTTAGCAACCTTGTTCCCCACAGCAGAGTACCGCCCCCTTCAATGCCTTCCTTTGTCAGTTGCTTTGCTCTGGTCTCATGAAAAGCCTCATTCTAAAGAGCCTCCAGGGAAGCTGTTTCCATTGCAAGCAATTCTATTTCTCTGATATTTTCTGCCTCTCCCTTCCCCTTTGTCTGTGTTTCCCAGGAGTGTTCACATGAAAACAAACACCCCCTCTTCAGTCACCCCCAGCCTAGGGTTTATTCCCCACCTGCACTCAGGATTCTCCATGCTGGGAGTTTGTGGTCACTTGCAGTGGAGATGACTAAGCTGTTGCAAACAGGGAGACAAGTACTTCCTGGGAGGATGAACAGCCCATCAGGTTATCTCTAAAGTTTCCCTGGCTGGCTGCTTCACTGTAGCCCTTCTGCGTGTAGCCTTGCCAGCTCCCCTGTTGCATGGCTTCCTGCTACACAGTTAAAGAAACAGGACATGTAATTTCACTGCCAAGGAGCAAATGTCACAGAATGACAAACTACATGGGACCAGGCAAAAAAACTGGGCAGTCTCTGAGGTAACTCTATGGGGGGGTGGGGTGGAAGCTGGTTTTTGTTTTGTTTTGTTTTGTTTTCCCCAATCAAACCAGGTTTTTTTATTGTATACCTGCTACATTCAACTACAAAGACCAGAACCAGTCCAGAACATCAAAGCTCAGGGCTATCACTCATACGGATGAGACCTTCCTTCTTAAGATGGAAAACTCTTGAAGACGGCTAGGAAAGCACTCCTATCACCAACACCAGGAAGTAGTTGTGTCTGGAGGTCAGCATCCCAAGCTCCAATGTTTCTTTGCTCTGCTTTGCAGCCTCAGTAGCAGCAGAGAAGACATCTACTCTCTAGTGATTAGAGCAGGAGATGGGGAATTGCACTCCTAGGTTCCTTACCCAGCTGTGGAAGGGAGCGTGGTCTAGTGGTTGAAGCAGGTGATGCAGGGTCCAGACTCGTAAATTCTACTCCCATTTCTGCCGCTGACTCTCTGTATAATTTTAGGCTTGTCACGTAATTGCTCTCTGCCTCAGTTTCCCCATCTGTAAAATAGAGAGATAACTGACCTATCTCACTAGGTTAATTAAAGTGCATAGCTCATTAGGGGGATAAATACCAGAGGCAGAGAAGAGCTATTTAAGCTAAAGGACAATGCTGGCACAAGAACAAATGGATATAAACTGACCATGAACAAATTAAGGCTGGAAATAAGAAGAAGGTTTCTAACCCTCAGACGGGTGAGGTTCCAGAAAAGCCTTCCA
This sequence comes from Chelonia mydas, assembly GCF_015237465.2. NCBI lineage: Eukaryota > Metazoa > Chordata > Testudines > Cheloniidae > Chelonia > Chelonia mydas. The sequence goes on along the minus strand of NC_057851.1, from coordinate 144,624,185 downwards.
ACAGCAGTTGGCAGGGGGACACAATTAATTTTAAGAGAATGCTGGACAGATGTATGCATGAGACTGTATGATGGGGTTGCTTGTGATGGCAGGGAGCAGGGCTCAGCAGTTCTGGGGCTCACGTCTGGTTTATGTCTTATTTTTTGGAGAAGGCAAAATATTATTTTGACTCTAGCAACAGAGGTAGAAAGGTTTCCACAAGCATCTAATCCAATCTATCTATCTATCTATTTGTATTATGGCAGCGCCTAGGAGACCTAGTCACGACCTACGACCTCACTGTGATAGGTGCTGTGCAAACAAGCTCTTTCTTCCTTAGGGGTCATTTCTGGTGGATTTAAGTCACAGTATGTCCTCCCTAAACTGTTTAACATTGGATGGATGGATGGATGGATGATAATTAATCAAACTGCTGTGCAAAAGATGGCATCAGCAACATTCCCTATGGCCTTTTGGATTGTTTCTTCCTAGGGCTTCTTCTTATCCTGCCCCTAATCTCTAGAAACAAATCCTTGGCTCCTCCAAGAGGCTTGGGACAGCTCTCTTTCCCCTTTTTTTCTTCATTTCACCTCCTTTCAGCATCCCAGCCAAGTTCCCAGGCAGCCGCCTGCTGCTCAGATGTGCTTGAAGCACAGCAAGGCGACTGCCCCTTCTCCGCTTCAGCTCAGAGAGGCTGCCACCCTGCTGGGCCTCAGAGAAACCGATGAAGTGAGCCGTAGCTCACGGAAGCTTATGCTCCAATAAATTTGTTAGTCTCTAAGGTGCCACAAGTCCTCCTCGTTCTTTTTGCGGATACAGACAAACACGGCTGCTACTCTGAAACCTGTTAGACACAGTGTCACTGCTGCCAGGTGTCACTCACGGGGCCCTTCATCAGCAATTTTCCTAGGCTGGCATTTGGCTGCTCTGGCACGTCAGCTTTAATACATTCCGAAAGAGGAAGACAAAATAAAGGTGGGGAGAATGAAAACCAGCCGGCACTGGCTTCTGCCAGGGAAGGGCAGAAACAAAATCCGTCCTCATTTCAGAATTTCATTGCAGTGTAATTATCAAACGGCGACAGTAAGCTACTTGCTAATTAGGCCACATTCCTTCTGACTAGTTATTCTAAGATGCCATTTGACAGACTAAAGGTGGGGGGGCGGGGAGCGTGCACACGACGTTGTTTTTTAATTACATTTGGTATGCTAATTTCTGATATAAAATAAATATTTACCGGGAGCAATATTTCTTCATTTCACGCTGGCTGCACTGGAGCATTTATCGAGGGTTCCAAACAGGCTGCTATCGCTTGGCCCTCCCCACCAGCACCTGCCCCCTCCCACAACTTTTGGGAGCGTGTGACACACTCCTTGAGAGATTGGGGTGCAGCGCAACGTATCAGGGAGGGACAGACCCAGCTGTGAACTGGAAAGGAAAAAGCAAGGTGAAAGGAAGCGGTCCTGCTCTCAGCTCTCTTCCCCTGCCCACAGCTGCCTCTTCCAATCTTCCTTCTCCCAGTGTGCCTTCTTCCCAGCAAACGGCATCTGAGGCAGGGGGAAAGCTCTGCCCAGCTCAGCTTCTCATGGAGGCCACACCCCGGATCCTGCTTCAGCCCTCATTAAAGGAGCTGGAAAATAATTGTCTCACCACGTCAGGGGCTAACTCTTCTACAGCAGGGGCGAGCAAACTTTTTGGCCTGAGGGCCACATTGGGTTTCCAAAATTGTATGGAGGGCCAGTTAGGGGAGGCTGTGTCTCCCCAAACAGCCAGGTGTGGCCCAGCCCCCGCCTCCTATCTGACCCCCCCCCCCGTTTCTTGCCCCTTGACAGCTCCCCCGGGACTCCTGCCCCATCCAACCCCCCGTTCCCTGTCCCCTGATGGCCCCACCGGGACTCCTGCCCCATCCACCACCCCCTGCTCCCTGTCCCCTGACAACCCCTGGACTCCCCACCCCTGACTGCCCCCTGCCACCCCATCCAACCCCCTCCCCCCATTCCTGACTGCCTCCCGGGGACCCCTGCCCCATCCAACCCCCCCTATTCCCCGCCCTGTGACCCCCCCGACCCCTATCCACACCCCTGACCCCTGACCACATCCCCGAACTCCCCTGACCTCTATCCAACCCCCTCCCTGCCCCCTTACCGCACTGTCTGGAGCACCGGTGGCTGGCGTCGCTACAGCCGCACTGCCCAGAGCACCTCTGCAACTGTGCTGCCCAGCCGCCCAGAGCATCGTGCACTGAGGCTGAGGGGGAGGGGAAACAGCAGGGGAGGGGCCGGGGATGAGCCTCCCGGGCCAGGAGCTCAGGGGCCGGGCAGGAGAGTCCCATGGGCCGGATGTGACCTGCGGGCCATAGTGTGCCCACCTCTGTGCTAGACGGACAGACAAATGCCATTGAGCTGAGTGTGAAACCTCAGCTGCTCACGGCCACAAAAAATGCAGAGCCGCCTTGGACCCTGTTACATGGAACCTGCTCCCCCTCCTTGCAACGTGACCATGAGCTTCCCAACAGCAGTATCCTCCACTTGACTGGAGGGGAGGATTCTGTTTTTAAAATCATAGTATGTTTAGTGATGCCCAAAGAGCTAATGATCAATGGCTGTTTGATGCTAGGCATGATGGCTGGGAGTGGCGGGCTTCAGTTGGCTTGATTCCCTTCCCTTTTCTCCATTCAACAGTGGCTTCCCAGAATGCAGCTCAGGCTCCTGGCTGCTCTCTCTGCTAACACTACTCTTCCTAAAGAAGCCTGCTCTCCCATTTCTACCCCCAGCAGGCCTCTCGGGCCAATATTGCAGAACTATGAACATTAGAAACAGAGAGGGGCCATCTGATCCCAGCTGGTCCATGCCTGGGAGCCATGGCACCACAGTTCCTTACAGTCTATTCCTCGGGGCTTTGTCCAGTCTAGTTCTAAACATCCCCAGAGATAGGACTCCAACTTCTGCCCTGGGTGTGGGAGGGTTTAATAGATGGCAGTGTTAGCAAGTTATTTTCCTTTGCTTGTTTTCACCCCCATCACTCCTAGTCCTCCCTCCTTTGCATCAACCCCCCTCTCTCTTTCCTGGGTGAGATGCACAGTGCTAGTTAACACATCCCACTTAGCCAGGTGACATCAAGGGTGTTGCGCGTTCCCCACAACAATCAGAACCTCCGCTGGGTACTCCACCTGCCGGCCCAGCCCCTTGACCTCGCTCCAGCCCCACGGTGTGGTTTGGCTGTACGATGCAGCGCCTCTAAGCGCAGTGGTTGCCTGGGAAAACAGAGCTCTTTGTGGTTGCGAGTGGTCTTGACAGGGCCCCAATTTTATAAATCAGAAGGTAAATAGAAAAATTAGCAGCTGCCATGTGAGCACGAAGCAATTGCCTCTCGAGCAGAAAGAGGAATTTGATACTCCTATTTGCTATTGATTTTGAGCTCGGTTGCTCCATGCAAGTTCCCCGTTGGCATGCAGAAGGGAGCAGCTGCCCCAGCCTTGGAAGGGATGATTTCCATTTGCTCCAGGAGGTGTAACTGCTCCTGGGTCTATGATCCTTGCTGGGCGAGCTGTGCACCAGCGGCTACAAACTACTTAGGTTTCAGAGCACTCTCTGATGCAAACAGCTGGGCTGGGCAATTACACAGTCTGTGCCCCAGAACAGATTGTCACTTTGAAGGCTGTGCACAAAGACAAGCAACCGTAAGCGTGCACGCACACACCGGAGTCACTCTGAAGTGACATGCGCGAGGCAGAGCACAGGTAGCAAGCAGTGGGTGGGCTCAGAGGAAGCCGTGTACAGGGGTACTCTGGATGGACTTACATGCGGATGGGGGTGCTGATGCTGTGCACACAGCTCACCACTATCGCTAGTAGGAACCGCAAGCTGAACTCATTGCAAAAGTAATAATTCATCTCCAGAATATATTACCCCAGGGAGTCCTGGAGACAGAATGGGCTGCTGTTAAAGCCAGTGGGATCCAGGGCTGGAGTTCAGAGGCCTATGCTAAGGACTCCCACTTTCCTTTCATTTAACCTGGGTCATGAAAGGGACTGAGGCACTTTCCAAAACACCCAAGGTTCTTTGTAACTTACCATGCCCACCCCACAACTGTCAGCTGGGGGATCTCCAACACCAGCTCCTGGTGCTTGGGCTAAAAGCGTAGCTTCGTTCACTGTAAGCAGCAAGCTTTTATCCTCTCTGTGGCTGGACACGGGGGGGGAGCTATAACTCCATGCAATAAGCTAATTAATTATAATGGGAGAGGTAGTGGGGACTTCTTCTGAGTTGCCAGTGCTCAGCCCATCATGAGTCCAACAACATCAGTATTACGAGATCATTACAGCCAATAAAACTACATTCAAAGAACATTATTAAGCTTGCAAAGTCAAGCACTCACAAGTTACAGAATTAAGGCTGCACAGGAACTTCAATCCACTCCCTTGTGCGTATGCATTATGACACAGTCTTTAATTACATGATCACACACTACTTTTTCCCCCAGGACCTCTCCTGCTTCATTCAAGTATGTAGGATGGACAATGCTCTGGGGATGAATCAGGGTTTTGTAGTAAAGGAGGCTGTTGTCTGTAGGATTCTTTTGTTGCAGAAGTTGGAAGGTGCGTAGTTAATGAGGCAGGGGATTTCAGGAAGAGAAAGGCTGATTTCATGATTACAGCAACTTGAATTCTGCCCTGGAGAACTGGATTCTATCCCTGCCTCAGCCTCAGAACTCTGGCGTGATCTTGGTTCATTTCTTGTAGGCCTAATAAAAAGAGTGGCTACTGGTTCAGAGTATGGAGAGGGTTAGTGGGGCCGCCCTGTGGTAGGCATGGAAGATGGTATTGAGAGAGAGCAGGCTTTAAGGCTAGCATTGCTGGCAGAGCAAAGGGAGAGAAGAGGGGATGGATGCAATAAGAGACAAGATCAGATAAGCAGAGACCGGAAGAGCACTGCAGGGTCCTGGAGATAAGGACAAGAAACTTGAACTTGATGCAGCGGGAAAGGTGGACCCAGTGGATAGATTTAAAGAAAGGGTGACATGGTCAGAGTGATGGCTGAGGGAAGATAATCCTGGTGGCTGTATTGTAAAACTACAGTGGGGGCCACAAGGGTGTCAGGAAGGCCAGAGGGGAGAAGCTTCCGTCAAAGCAGGAGATGCTGAAGGCCTGTACTGCACCAATCAGCTCTGCAGCTAGTGTTCATGGAATCTAGAGATGCAAAAGAACTGTTAGGTCATTCACTCCCTGTCCCAGGACCAGGGCAGGATTGATCCCTATTGTACATTTACTAGTATTTGCACTGTAATAGTTTTTGTAATTTTTTGTAACTTTTGTAATTTTAACTGTCTTCCATCATGAGATGACTCATAAGCCTGATAGATCTTGCTGTCAGGAAGATTTTCCTGATCTTCCATTTCTAATTTCATCCCATTACTTCTAGTTATACTCCTTTCACAAGGCCTCTGCTCCGAAGGTAGTTAATTTGCTATATTCTTTTTAAGGCTCCCCTGGATCATTACCTTCCAGCCGCAAGTCTCTAGGGTACTACCCCCTCTGAAGGGTTAAACCTTCCCCTGTGATATTTGAAGCTCAGAGCAGTGAAACTCTAGGTCAGTGGCTCTCTACCTTTCCAGACTACTGTACCCCTTTCAGGAGTCTGATTTGTCTTGCGTACCCCAAGTTCCATCTCACTTAAAAACGACTTGCTTACAAAATCAAGCATAAAAATACAAAAGTGTCACAGTACACTATTACTGAAAAATCACTTACTTTCTCATTTTTACCATATAATTACAAAATAAATCAATTGGAATATAAATATTGTACTTACATTTCAGTGTGCAGTATATAGCGCAGTATAAACAAATCATTGTCTCTATAAAATTTTAGTTTGTACTGACTTCGCCAGTGTTTTTTATGTAGCCTGTTGTAAAACTAGGCAAATATCTAGATGAGTTGATTGTTGATATATCCCCTGGAAGACCTCTGCGTACCCCCCAGGGGTATGCGTAACCCTGGTTGAGAACCACTGCTCTAGGTCAGGGCTTGGGAACCAGAAGGTGAAAATGACTAGTCTAGTTTCATTGTCCCAGGTGAGCGAAATGCAAAAAGTAAAACAGGTGACACAGAGGGGGAGATGTGTATTTGATTGGCAAAAATCTTTCCTCTTTAACAGCCTCAGGTGGGATCAGACTCCCAGGATCATATTCTTTATCAAATGTATTTGGTAATACAGTAGCATCTGGTTTTTGGTTTGAAGGGGGGCTTTTTTTGTTTTGTTTTTTTGTCTCTTCTTTTTTAACTAAAACCCTCTTTCCCAAGCTGGCACTGAAATCATTGACAATGGTGGGACACAAACAGGAAATAAATGGAGTGGAACCATGCTGGCTTTTCACTCCCCCTGCACCTCTATTAGAAACCCAGCAGAGCAGAGGTGAGAAGCAGTCAGTAAAAGGACAAACATGTGATGGGAAGCAAGAGTATTTTCCATCTCCTAAGAGGATATTACAGAGGCAAAAAAAGAAATATGTGGGAATGTTACCAAGACGGCCCTATCCTAATCTTGTCGAAATCAATGGGAAAACTGCCACTGATCTCCATGGTGCAGGATCAGACCCCAAATGCTTGTCTGGAACAAAGTCAGATCCAAACAACTGCATCAGGGGGGCCCCTATGTATGCTCACACTAAGCAGCTTGTGATAAGTGGGTAGTGAGTGACTCCTGCGAATGCAGACATAAGACATGGCTGCTGGCTCCCTGCTGAACTGGAACATCAAGGACCATGGCAAGAGTGGGCACAGACCCCTCATGGCGCCTTGAGATGTGCTGTGAGACTTGCCACCTGCTTTGGGAGCTGGAAGCGGATGAGAGGAGCACACGTGCATCTAATAACGTAAGCGGCTTTCTCATTATTCCAAAAATTATCTGTGTTGCTTTGAGGTTCCCTCCCACCCCACACTCAAGCCCTGTCAAATCACGCTCCAGTCAGAGCCATTTTAAAGCCACTTTTGAAAGCCTTTCGCAAAGGGTTTTGTAGTGTGTTCCACCAGGAGCTATTTAGAAACTTCCCTTCTTTATTATCCCAGCTGGAGAGTGCTCTGTTTCAGTGCTCTATAAAATGAATGTGTCTCATGCCCCGAGGGTCTGTGTTGTGCATTACAGCCCAGGGAAGGCAGGGTGTCAGTTACAGTTGATCCATCAGAGAACCCCCTCAGCTTTGCACTTCAGTCTGCAGGTCACTACATAGCCCCGTGTAATAGGTATAAAAGGGATCCTCGGGGCACCAAATGATGCGCCATAGACACTGTGTAGTAGGAGAGCTATGATGAGCTCATCCCTCACTCACCTGGGGCATCATTGCTCCAAAGGCATTATAGACAGGCCAGCAAACCAGCTACCAGGGCCAAAGCTCTCAATAAGCTCCTGCAGGGGATGTGAAGACGGATCGTGCCAGTGTGCCCAGCTAGGGCAAGTTATAATGGCTCCCTTAGAGCCCCTTCTATCAGGGATCTCAAAGAGCTTTACAGACACAAACTAAATAAACCTAAAGCCCTGGGAGGTTGGCAAGTGTCATCTTCCCATTGTTACAGACCATAGAAATCAGAGATGGAAACGATGTACGAGAGCATTGAATCTATGCAAATACAGGATTGTTCCCTAAAGTACAAATGGGGAAACTGAGACACAGCAAGGGGAAGTAACTTGTCCAAGGGCTCACGGCAAATTCAGAGGTGGGTACAGAACCTAGGAGTCCTGATTCCCAGTCCCCTGGCCTAACCACCAGAACACACTCCACTCCGGAGATGGGAACAGAACTCAGGAGGTTCCAATCCCCATTACCTTGCTGGAACTCCACCCAATTTGAAGGTGTCCCCTGTTTTTTGCCCCTTTGTGTTGACATGGACTGGTGACTGGCTAATGGATGGGACTCCAATGTCCCCAGCAGCCGTCTAAGGGAAACAGACGTGAGGATGCATCTCACACAGCTAATTGTCTATCTGTCATGTGAACAAAAAGCTCCGTCAACAACACTCAAACAAAAGGAAAAATAAAAGGATTGTTTATATTTAGTGTAACCCTTCTGCCCGTCAGAGTTGGCAGCAACAAGGGCCCGGTTCAGTATCTAGGGGTTCCATTTCAATAACACAGTGCAAAACCGGCTCGAGCCCCGACCCAGTGACCTGGAACAATTACTTACCACCCCCCCGGGCGCCCCTAAGAGGCAATACTTCCCCTCTGACAAGCACAGAGTCTGAGTGTAGCAAAAACCTTTTAATAAAGGAGGGAAACAATGCAGCATTATGTTGGGGAAACACCATAAACAGGATTCATAACACAAACCATGAGCAAAAGACGCACCCCCAAGTAAGTTTGGCAGTGTCCTTTTCCCCTCAGAGTCTTAAGTCCAGTAACCCACCCATCACCCCATGCACAGTTTCTGACCTTGGTCAGTGCAGCCCCAGAGTTCAGAAGTTCATCTGCAGAGTTTACCTCCCAGCCTGGGTGGAAGTGGAGGGAGGTATGGGGGGCGTCTTACATGCTCCGCTGCTCAGATCAACGGCCGAGTGCCACGCCTCTCCATGGGGTTCTGCTGCAGTCTTCACCGTGAGCTGCGCCTCTCCGCCAGCCGTCCTGCTTTCCGCTCCTCTCTGCCAACCGCCATGCTATCCGCTCCGCTCCTCTCCGCTAGCCATCCTGCTGTCCACTCCTCTCTGCCAACTGCCCTGCTATCCGCTCTGCTCTCCATCCTGCTAGCCGCTCACCAACTTGCCTTCAGCCCCCCTCCCCCCCCCACCTACTTAACACAGCTCTCAGTGAGCTGAGCTCTTAGTGACTTCGGCTCTCAGGGAGTTTAGCTGGTAGTAGGGGGGGTCACAGTGTGGTGCACCACTAGCCAAATTAGGTCTTATGCTTAGATCTAGGTATCAGTGATTTCAGCTCTGCAGCATGTAACAAGACTTCTAATGGAGTCAAAATTAGCTCTGTTATTACACGGTGGAGAGAGAAGGGGTCAAAGTAGTGTTTGGGGCCCACACTACCAGGTACTGGGTTTTGGAACTCATGTTCCTTGCCTAACGAGTGCTGCTTAGTTGAGGGCAAGTCCCTCCATCATAAAATGCCAAGTACAGTTCTACTGTCCTTGATTCACATAACCAGGATAACAACCCTTTATTACTCCTGCCCCAATAACAAAGAGACTGGGGATCTCACAGCAGCCAATGTGACCATTTGGACAGGCAGTCCATCGTGTTAGGCAGGGTTGGTGTGCCCATGCAAACGAGATCAGCCCCAGAAGTCCTTTTCCACAGCTCACCACCAGATGTCAGGGTAGAGCTCATTCTGACTCCGCTTACATTAGCTAGCAGTGTGGAATGTCTGGGCTGCATGCTAATTAGCTGAGGGAAGTAATGTGCTGAATGAGAGGCATGGCAGAAATGCAGGGAGGCAGGGGGAGATCTAAAAATGAAGATTTGATACTAACTGTTCAGACTGCCAAAAATTATTTCTGCCGGGTTGTTTGTTTGCCTGTTTTTTATGGGGAAAATGAGAAGAGACTTGACTGGATAGTGGCAGTGTGGTAAACACCAGTCTCTGGGGAGCTCAATTCTCCTGTTTGGGATTGTCCTTGCTTTGTGTTTAGAGTACTAAGGTCATGAATTGGTGCTTCTGGCTGTGATTCAGGAGTCTCAAGATTAGGGTCCAGTAAAATTAGTCATTCCCCTCTACCAGAGAGGATGGGAGGTCACCAAGGTAGCTGGCTCCATTCAAGATCAGTGTACATTGCTGACAGACATTATCCAACAGGACAGGAAATTGGCATTTTGGCCCATGGCCCTTCCCAAAAAGTCACTCAACTTCCAGTATTTAGTTTTCTCTTCACAGCTTGTGCCTATAAATTGTTTCCCCAATGTATGGCTGATCTTCATCACTCCCTCCTCAGCCTCCCCCAGAAAATGATCTTCACTGGTCCTTCCTCCTCTTCAGCCTCCCCTGCCACATGACTGTGCTGTTCTTCCTCTTCCACCTCCTTCACCCATGAAGCAGGGTCTCTCTCCAGCATGGCTCCTCTCCTGATGGACAGACTCTGCGTCCGGCTTGCCTCACTCCTGTCAAATGCCTTGTAAAGATCTACAAAGCACTAACCCACCCACACAGCCCTTTGGTGTGGAGACACTCACAAGGGGCTTTGTTTTGTGCCCCACACTAAGGCCCCAAGATCAGCTCTGAACAATCAAATTGCCCACATAGCCCAGCCAATGAGAATCTCACTAGGAAACATACAGCACAGTCACTGGTGGGGAATGGAATCAAAGACTTTCAGCACCAAACGCACAAGCCCCTGCTGCATGAGCTAGAGGAGTTACTCCATTAGGTGTCCCTAAGTGTAGATCAGTCTCAGAAAAGTGGTCAATGTTAGCAAACATGTCATAATTATCTTTACCCTTTTCCCTAGGACAAACACAAGTTAATGTTTTCTGCTTGATTTTGCTGGTCAAGGTTGACTCTAGGCTTCCCACAGGGGTTGACCTCGACTGCCTAAATCAAGGTAGAAGGTGTTGACCTGTGCCTACGCGAGGGAAAATGTAGCTACATGTTGGCCTCAAACACTCTTCCTAGAGTAGACTAATCCTAATAGTGAGCTCCTCTTCTTGTTGGGCCAGCTACCTGAGGGACACATAGTCAACATGCCACCTGGGCCTGTATTACACATGCCTCCTGCAGTTACTGGAGAGCTCAAAGTTGATCAAGAACTTAGATGCAACCTCAAAACACTGTTCTGACAGGCAAGCTGGATAGTAATTGGGGATGGGTTCCAGTGACTCAGTACTCTCATTTGGGTCTCACGTTAGTGCATTTACCTCCTACACAAAATCTCGCTTCATCCCACCCCTAGAGCTGCAGCTCTGCAGTGATGAGCTCTCCAAGGACCTGGCTGACCAGACTGGGGCTTCCCAACTGAATAAGTGGCAGACAAAGAGTCAGGCATGGCATGTGATAGAATCAGAGCATGTCAATAAATAACTGGAATACATGGAATCAGCAAAGAAAAATCCCCATGTCCCCCCAGCCCTCCCCAGCTTACCTGTTTATCCCCCTGTTCTGTATTGTCATAGTCCTAGGTCGGGAGCAGGGACTGTCTTTATTTTATTCATTTGTACAGCGCCCTGAACAGCGAGGCCCTGAGCCCTACCTGGAGCCCCTGGGTACTAACACAGAACAAATAATCACAAAAACTGGCCCATCATGCACGGAAGCAACATGGAACAGCAAGACGGCCCCACCCAAATAGGCACTTAACTGGAGCATCTCCCCCCGCCCCCCCGCGTCTCCTCCCCGCTGGATACTAAAGGAATGTGGCTCAGTGGACAGCACCGGTCGTCACAGTGGCAAGAGTCAGGGTTCCGCCGAGACTAGCTAGCTAGGGGTCCTTCTAATACAAAGTGAAGTGAAACAAACCGCAGAGCTTCAGAGCGGTGCTGTTAAACACCTGAGGTTTTGGTTTGGTTCCATGCATTTGTGTGAGGGATTCGGGAACTCATGGCCAAATGCTCATTGCCAAAGTAGCATTTTCCTCCACATGGAGCCCCACTGAACACACAGCTAGAGACCAGCCTTCTCTAAATGGGCTCAGATCCTTAAGAAAAACCCATTAGGATACACTCAGATCATGTCAACCAGCCAAGGGAACAGCGGCCTCGGCGCCAGCCCTGGGAACCCGGGCATGGCTATGTTTGAAATGACAATAAGATCGGCTGCTGCTTTAATCAACAGCTTGAACACAGTAGGGAGGCGCTTCCAATTTGCTAGATACTGGCAGCTTTCGCAGCATTTCATCCAGGCGGTGACAGATGAAATCTAATCCCACCACTCCCTCCTGCCAAATTCATCAGCATGCCCCAGAGGGGGGCCAATGTGGGATTATCTGGTGAGGGAGCAGGGAGAATCACCCTTAGTCCCAAGAGCAGAATTCATTACCCCAGTGGATGCTGCTGGTATTCAGAGGGGCTGAGCTCCCCACTCTGATGTTTTCAGGAGCTCATCTCTCCCCTCTCCTTACAGGTTCTAGTGAGTTGCCAGGTCTGCATCTGGTGCGGCATTAGGTGGGACAAGATGACTTCCTCAGCATCAGGGGCACAGCTCCAATCAGGATGACCAGTACCCAGGTGAGATCTCCACATCGGGTAAAGAGGTTCGTGTTCTGCCATTGGTCATAAACCTGGGCCAATTTGACCCGAGACACGTCCACCTCATGCTCTGGGGGGGGGCACTTCCTGAGCTCATGCCTCTCCTTGCTCTGTTACTTCCCCTTGCCCCTCCCTCCTCTTGCCATCTGCACCAGGGGTCAGGTAGGCAGGGCACTCCTGGGTCAACCAGCACATGACAGTCTGATGAAGCAAATGTCTCAAAGGTGTTAACCCTCCATCTGCCAGACCAAACTCGTTATGTCCCAAGTGGACTCTCAAACATAGCAGGTTAAGGAATTGGCCCAGCTCTAAAAGCTACAAGGCTGAATAAAAGGAAGGGACAACCTGATTCATATCACACCTACATCCAAGAACTATCCTACTGGCTGCTTCCAGTGCCTTCGTCTGTCAGCCCCAGCTCTTCTCGAGACGTTCCAGCCCCTCGTCGGTCAGTCTCAAGGCAATTGCTGTGTGCGTGGAATAATCAGATGTAGTTTCCATGGCCGGTGTCGGGGATTCTGCGCGAGGAGCAAAGCAGACAGAGAAAGCTCTGTTATGACAAGAGACTAAATGGCAGTGAAGTGAAAGCTGCACGGACTCGATGCCTCCCCAGATAACAGGGGAGAAAGGGAATGGAGATGAAGGAGTGAAGCAATGGAAAAGAAAGGTTAATGTAGGCAGGATAGTGAATTGAATGGATGGTACAGTGAAAACCAGGCAATTATCTAATCCTGGCTGGAAATCCCAGGACGGGGGCATCTCGGCAGCTTCTGAATAAAACACGACGCGGTGCAAAGGAGGCTCTTGGGAATTCTGGGTCATGTACTGAAAACTGAAGCCAGTCAAGCTGGAACAGGTCAGAGCCTGACGGGAGAATTCGCAGCAGGACCGGAATAAGCATCCTGTTACTGAGCACCCGATTTAGCCAGATTACACTCCTGTTAGCACCAATATTTTGCCTGGCAAAACAACATGAACCTGATGCTCCGCAGCCATGGGAAGGGGTTTCTATGCACGGTGAATTTCCAGGGACCAGGGACAGCATAAGCCACAAAAACAGACAGGCCTTTGGCAAACAGGCCATAGGATGATGAGTTAATCTTCCCTGTAAGATCACTGAATCTATTCACACCCTCTTGTGAGCCTTACACTGCAGGGCCGGGGTGGGGGGTGCAGTGAGGATGGGGCGTTTGCAAGTGAAGGAGATAGGAGTATGGAAGAGGTGGGGGTAATTGCAAGCTATGAGGGGCATATACCGAATCCACGATTTGATAAAGGTGTGCGGAAGTTGTGCAGAGGTGGATCTAGTCATATTAGCGTGGGGGGTAATGTGTAGGGGAGGGGGAAGGGCTGGGATGTTTTCAGGGTACGTAGATAGCCTTCTATTAATGACTGTGACGTAAGCGGCTGATTCTGTTGCCTAGTGCTCATCCCCTGGGGTTCCAGCCCAGGGCGATCCAGAGAGGACTGTCAATATTTACCGGGAAGAATATGGCTGTTCTGGAAAGTGTCCAGCCGAGGAGCCCCCATCACCATTCAAACTCGCTCCTGGCTCCTTTCCTGAGCAAATCATTTCTTGAGCAAACACAATCTGCAGGTGGGGGGATGGGATGGAAAGGAAACCTATTACTGTTCTCTCTGGGCAAAGTGCTCCTCATTACAAGCTCTCTCCATAGCTGGTCAATACCGATTCCCAGGGGGCTGATGGACATTTCAATATTCCTCACGATCTCTCCATGTTCCAGGGGGTAGCTATTGAATATTGTGCACACGTGACAGAAAGCGTCTGCAGAGCAGAGCAGCAAAGCAGAAAGCAGGGAGATAATGTGACGCCCCTGAAATCATCCTCAGTTAACAAGGTGTGGCTAGCTCAGTCTTCAGGACCCCAGCTGCTGGCAGCACCAGGTACAGGGGCTGCTATAGTCCAGATGGGCTGCTGAAGAGACTCGATTTCATAATAAAAATATCTAGCTTTTCTATAGCGCTTTAAATCAGTAGATCTCAAAGCACTTTATAAAGGAGATTAGTATCATTACCCCCATTTTATAGGTGGAGAAACTGAGGCACAGGGAGGCAAAGTGACTTGCCTACATTCACCCAGCAGACCTAGGACCAATCGAGAAACAGAGCTTAGGTCTCCTGAGTCCCAGTCCAGTGCTCTATCCACTAGACCAGCAGTTCCCAACTGGGGGTCCATGGCCCCCTGGGGGTCTGTGAGCCCTTTCAGGGGGGCTGCAGAGCCCCATGACTGAAACCCAGTGCCCCGAGCTGCAGTGCTGAAGCCAGGAGCAGCGCGGGGCTGAAGCTGGTGGCCCCTGCTCAAGCCAGGAGCGGCTGAAGCCGGCGAACCTCCTACCGCAAGCCAGGAGCAGCGTGGGGGATGAAGCCAGGAGCCCCAGCACCCCTCTCCTCCACTGAAGCTGGAAGCCACACTGGGAGCCCCTAGGAGAGTATCCTCTCTCTGCACCCTGAGCTACTCCCCTGCCTGCACACAGCCCCTAAGTACCCCTCTCCCTGCACCCTGAGCTCCTCCCCTCACTTCACACTGCCCTTAGCTACCCCCTCCCTGCACCCTGAGCAGTTTTTAACTGAGTTCCCCCCTTGAGTTATATTATTTTGGTTGCGTTCCCCCACAGCCCAGACAGGCTGGGTGGCTTCCTGAGTGAGTCAGGGGGTAGAGGTGGGGCTCCCTCCCTGGACCCTGCAGTGCAGAGCTGGCTCGAGCCCCGCCAGCCCTTGCCTCCCCAAATAGAAGTAAAACTATGCCTATACCAAGGACCCTCTCCCCCCGAGCCCGGAGTCTCCCTCCCCACCCTGGGCCCTGGCATTTTATAGCATGTTGCGGCCGGGGTGGGCCTCAGCAAGAAAAAGCTTGAGAATCCCTGCGCTAGACCACACTGCCCTTATTGTGCTGCTCTTTCCCTGAGCGTTCGGGGAGTAATGTGGGGCCTGGCCACCAGAGGGAGCCAGAGGTGGGGAGCGTGGTGGGTCTGATTGCTAGGTTAAGCTTCCCAGCCCTGGATAAGAACACTCAGAGGTACGCTGTAGTCAGTGCATTAGAAACCCCAAGACAGGGCCTGACACAAACCCATAGAAAACTTCTGTTCAAACACATTAACCAGCTGCTCGCCAGGATTTTTTCCCAGTTAAGTTTCAGTTCAGCTCAGTTACTGACCTATCACTGTTCAGTGAGTCTTTTCTTAATTGAAGCACCAGGAAGATCTCCTTCTGCCATGTGTTACTCTCCAAGGGGCGGCCGAGCTGAACTCCACAGAGCACCAAGCAGGAGCCTGGGACAAGCAAGGGAGAGAAAGCAAGAGGAAAAGGCAAAACTTAGGGTTCCATCAATGAGCTTCTGAGGCCATGTCTACACTAGGGACGCTGCAGCAGGACAGTTACAGGGCCAAGGCTATGCCACTGTAACCTGATAGTGTAGACGCAGCTTACAGTGACAGAAGGGGTTTTCCCGTCACTCTAGGAACAGCATCACCCCAAGCAATGGCAGCTAGGTCAAGGGAGGCATTATTCCCTCAGCCTGGCTGCATCTACACCGGGGGTTAGGTCCTCACAGCTACAGCGCTCAGGGGCGAGGATTTTCCACACCCAAGTGCCGTAGCTCTGTCATCCTACATTTAAGTGGAGACTACATACACACACACGCACACACACCTCCTACCCACACTTCCACCACACCCACTGCAAACACACTCCTACACACCCAGTCATATCCACACCCCTATCACTACCTAACCCCCATCACACCCACATACACACCCCCTTACACTTCCCCATACCTCCACATCAATGCATTCATATCCCATGTCCCTGTTACCCCTTTTGGCTTGAGGGGCCAGACAAAAATTCAGGGTCTAGTAGGTTGTTCCAGTGAAGAGGAGAAATTGGCGATACGCCAATCTCTCTTTAATGCAGTTTTGTTTATTTGCAAAGAATGTACAGAGTCCTGTGTCTGTGAAGGCAGAGGGAACTGAATAGCAGAAAACAGCTTCTTTTTGCTCACAGCACCAAGATTAGTCTTTTCACCTGCACCCCTGACCCAAAGAACTCTCCCCAGGTTTCTCCCAGGATTGACCAATGTGCTTTCAGCTTCTCCTTCCACCTGTCTCTCAGTCTTACCCAGATTTTTGTCTGTTCTGTCTTCCCTCCTTCCCCCCCCCAACCCCCCCAAATCAATGCTCAGCAAAAGCTCCTGGGCAGGGTTCACATCACCATTATGTTAACTGAAAGGTGGGTTCACACCTATAAATCTCAAGGAGGTTTTAGCTCAACCTGTAACAAGGCTTCACCCAGGTCACAACACTACATTCCTGTTGATCAGAGAGCAGTGCACTTGATCTCTGATCACTGAGCGGAACAGACCTATGGATTCTGCTGCAACATCAAGGATTACATAAATAGTTCTTTGCTATAATATATGAAACTGTGTGAACTCTCTGAAGCTTTTCGCAAAGCCCCACTTTACAGAGAGAACTAGCCACTTTACTCTTGGCAACAGAGCAGCACAGAGGCAAGGAGACCGCCGGGGGCAGCATTCACTCTCTCCACCACTGGTGCAAGATTTGCCCACCCTATCCTACAATCTCTGCAGCCTTTCTTCTGTGACATGCCAACTAGTGCCAAGTGTGGGGGTGCTTTGGGTGATGCAGACACGTGCCCACTGAGACCCACCAGACTCATTGCCCACTTCACAGACACACACACATACTGTCTCCTTTTCTCAGCTGCCTGTCGATTGGCAAGTTCTCTGAATTCCCCACTCCTTCAAGCCCAGCAAAGTCACTACACTCGCCTTTGGCCTGAGGCAGACACCCAGGCACACCCAAGCCTCTTGCTGCATGTTTGTGCCTTTGTTTCCTTGGGGATGTCGCTGTTGCGGGTGACATTCCCCCATCCAGGAGACGGATTCCCTATCCAGCAACACTTGCCTGCCCAGCCTAGAGGGGTATCCAAGGAAACAGACTCCTGTAGTGCGAGCTGCAAATTCTGATGGCTTCCAGAAGGAATGAAAATGGCAGCTCACCTGCTCCAACCACTAAACAATCCTATCTCACTGAAAGACAGAGAGAGCAACCAACGGGAGAGGATACAAGTCTCCTCTTGGGCCTGGAGCCTGCCAGCTCTTTGCAGAATCTGGGAGCCACAGGAGAAGTTGGGGTACCTGTCTTGCTCTCTCTCAGAGAATGAGAAGATTATATTATATACATACATAAGCAAAAGAAGCATTTTATCACACAATGCACAGTTGGCCTGTGGAGCTCATTGCCACAAGACACCATTGAGGCCAAGAGAATAGCAGGATTCAGAAAAGGTTTATCTGGAGAGTGAGAATTTCCTGTTACATGGGAGATGATTTTAAAGCAATTTAGAAGGGGTATAAACTCTCATATTTTAGGGTGTAAAGCAACCACTACCTGCCATGGGTTAGAAAGGAACTTCACATGGGCAACTTATTCCATACCTATCCACTGCAGGGTCTCTTGCACCTTTCTCTGAAGCATCTGGTGCTGGCCACTGTCAGAGACAAGATACTGGGATACATGGAATCCTGAACTGTCCCTTTAGGATAGTGGTTCTCACCCAGAGTTACAGGTACCCCTGCGGGTAAGCAGAGGTCTTCCAGGAGGTACGTCAACTCATCTAGATCAGTGTTTCTCAGCCTGGGAGCTAGGAGTCACAGGAAGGGTTTAGGGGGGTCACAAGTGCAGGGCCGACATTAGGGGGTGCCAAGCAGGGCAACTGCCTGGAGCCTCACACCATAGGGCCCCCTGCAAAGCTAAGTTACATGCTTCATCCCCAGGTGGCGGGGCTCGGGCTTCAGACTCCTGAAGGAGGTACAGCAGTCTGGAAAGGCGGAGAACCGCTGCTTTAGGAGACCGTTCCTGAAAACAAGTCTGAGGCATGACAAACTACCCGGGTTCCCAGTTCGGCCCATCTCAAGCCACCCTTCATATCCAAACACACATCACACAGCAACCGACAGGTTCCAGGCTGAGAGCAGAGGCGCACTCTGCCTGAGCAGCTGCCTCACGGGGCATGTCTCCACTGCAGCTTTTCTATTCAGATGTGAAGGGAAACAAGCTTCTGAACTGACAGCATGAAACGCAAGCAGCGCCTTGCTCACCGAGTTCATGAGGGCTGGTAAGCCATTGGAAAGTGGCCATTTTTAGGCGTTAAGAAGTGTGTCAGGGAGGGGGTACTAACTGGGAAGAACAGAAGCTGCAGTAGGAGCCATGGGGAGGCTCAGCAGATTCCCCACAGCCAGCCCAGAGATGCCACTTCCCCTCAAGCTCAATGGAGAAACCACACACAAATCTCATTTTCTCCAGCTGGGCCCAGGGGGCAGGATTTGACTCACAGCAGGTAGAACCAGAAAAGACCTACTTGTCCACCCACTGCTAAGCAATGGTCCTCCTGCCTGTTCTCCAAGGACCTGCTATAGCATCCCAATCAATGGGGCACCTACCCCTTCCCTTGGGAGACACCCCTGTCTCCCCACAGCACAGGAGATCTTTGCTGGCAAGCCCATCTTTTCCGTTTGTTTAATTTCATCCTCAATCATTCAACCCCTTGTACCTGCCTTTCTGTAGCGTCAGTTGACAGGGGTGTCTCCATTTGTTTTGGGCTCACCTCCATCCAGCCGGTTAATGAGGGAATGGATGCAATACTGTGGCCCTCCTTCTGCTTACTGGGCAGGGGGCTAATTGTTAGGGTAGTAACATTAACTGATGTGAGTCTCGTTCATGAACTGAATGAGCAGGGCTTATAAGAATGGATGATTTGGGACATATGGGTTACAATTACTTCTCCCTCTTGACTCATCTGGGCTTCGATAAGACCCGGTGTGATACTGGGAACCTAATCATATTTAATGGCATCAAGGTATAGTAGTTAATATTTACATATCTCCTTAAAGCTTTGGGATGGTCACAAAGGCCCTGAACTGACACAGGTGGGGAGTGAAGTCCCTGTCTGCCCATGGGACAAGTGCAGCACGGGCACTGTAAGCTAACCCCACACAACACCTGGCCTGGGTGGCCCACAGCCAGGTCTATTGTACCCCCACGCCCCCACTTTGGCTTGAGACATCGACGGAGCAACAGAAAATTCTACTTCCCATGCATGAAAAGAAATTCCTATGCTTAGAACACCAAAATCAGTTCACTGGGTTCCTTCAGACATAGCTTATTCTTGCCTCTTGATGTCGCAATAAGATCTACAAAACCAGCCAAATTTGAATAAAAGCTGCCTGGCCATTGGTGAGTTGCGCCCTGTGCAAAATTTCTAATTTGAACATACAGTATGGGACAAGTTTAGTTAAAGAGAAACCCACTGCTGTACAGATTTCACTGAAACTCCCCTTCCCCTCCTCCCAAAAATGTTCCCCGGATAGACAGCAAACATGGAAAATTTAAGCTCCACAGGAATTTGAATGAGAAAATTATTAGCAGTTGAAAAATTGTAGTCCTATTAGAAGGCACATTTCAACTTTACAATACCAGTGAGTGACCCTCCTGTTATAATAATTTGATATTCTGGATAGATGAATGGTTGGAACCAGAGAGTATTTCCCATAGGTTGCTGGACAACCCATTTTCCCTGGATCTGCACCAAGATTTCAGATTTGTCCTGTAAATTTCAATGATCTCCTTAGAAGTGAACAAAAAATGCCCATTTCAGATGGCATGTTTGACTAGAATTGTATTAAATTTACAAAAATAAACTCAATTAGTAGAACACATTAATTTAATTTTTTTTTACTTATTTTCACTGAATAAACACATCAAAGAAACACCTCTGTGGAAATTATGCACAAATGCTTGGCAACAGGAATGCACTCCCTGATGCATATGAAATATAATGGAGGGATAGTGAATAACTTTTGTGAAATAATAATTACTTTGCATTTATAGCAAACATGACATCTGAGGATCTCAAAGCACTTTAACAAATCAAGCTTCATCCAGCACTGCTTTTCTGTCTATCTTAGGTGCTTATTTCTATGACCCCAGTTACCATAGCACCTGAGCACTTCGCAGTCTTAAATGGATTTCTCCTCACAACAGCCCTGTGAAGTAGGGAAGTGCCATTATCCCCACCTAAGAGATGGGGAACTGAAGTACAGAAAAGCTAAGGCCCAGATCCTCAATGATACTTGAACTTGATGAACGTTAGGCACCTAAATACCTCTGAGGATCGGGGCAGAAGTGTGTGCCAGGTCTCCCACGGCCCAGGTTAACACCCTAGCCCAGGGGTTCTCAAACTTCATTGAATCATGACCCCCTTCTGACAACAAAAATTACTACATGACCCCAAGAGGGGAGGCTGAAGCCTAAGCCTGCATGAGCCCTGCTGCCCCCGGTGGGAGGACCAAAGCCCATGCCAGGCGGGGAGGGGGCCCAAACCCCAAGCCCCACTGCCCCAGGTGGGGGGCCTGTAGCCCAAGCCCCACCATCCAGGGCTGAAGCCTGAGTCCCTGGCGGAGGGGCTTGACCTTTGGCCCTGGGCCCCAGCAAGTCTAATGCTAGCCCTGGCAACCCCATTAAAACGGGGTTGCGGCCCACCCACAGTTTGAGAACTGCTGCCCTAGCCGCAGTACTAAGCACCTTAACCACTGGACCATCCTTCCTCTCTGCTCTGAGGCAGATAAGTGCTGCTATTAGCATATTACCAATTAGGAAGCTGAGTCACAGAGCAGTTATGTGCTCAGAGCCACACAATGAGTCACTGACAGAGTTAGGATCCGAACCATAGAGTCCTGTTTCCCAGCCTTGCTCTCTGTCCAAGAGACCGCAAGGTCCTTCACAGAGACAAGGTGAGAACCCAGGAGTCCTGGTTCCCAGCCCCTGCTGTGACTACAATGAAACCTTCTTCTTGTGAAAGTATTCCAGCCCATTTCCTAACAGCCTCAAGCTTCCAATTCCACAGCCACTGAAGTCACCTTCATCTGACACTATGGCTTCATCCTCAAACCCCCCAAACAAGAGCCCTTCTCCAGCCGTGCTTGTGCTCTTTGTCTTTTTCAGCACAGCTGTTCCAAAAGGGGGTGAAGGGAATGGGCGAGGGGCACAGCTGGGGCTCTGTGAGTTGCTGTCTTCATTAGGAATGTAAATGGGGCTGCTTGAACTCATTTCACAAATGACTGTCTCAGCATGCCTGACTGATGGGCAGTGGGGGGACAGGACGTACTGTGCCACGATAAAGAGCTACTTAATACAGATCTGCTCTTCACTCACCGCCGCAGCTCCCTTTGTTTTCAACATCACAGGCCCCTGCTTTGCTTCCAACTAAATGGTTCCTTTGGCAAGTTCTCCTCAGTAAGCTGCTTTAAAGACACGGCTAAGAGCTAAGATTAAAGACAAGGGGGAGACGGAGAGAGAGAGAGACAGAAGGAGAGGAGAAGAAGGAGAGATGGGCAGAGGGTGGGGGGAAACAGACAGATAGGAAGAAAGGAAGGGGGCAAAGAAACAGGCAGCCAGAGAGATCCAGAGAAGAGCAAGAAGGGGAAGGGCTGATGGAAAGGCGAGACAAAGCCTATGTCTAGACTGGCAATTGAGCAACAAAACTTTTGCTGTTCAGAGGTGCTAAACCCTCCCACCCCCACCCACCCCCAAAAGACAAAAGTTTTGCCGTGGCCAGTGTCAGTGTGAACAGCTCCTTGCTGGCAGGAGCGCTCTCCTGTCGCCAATGCGATGCTGCTCGTTGAGGGTGGAAGTATTTTGTCGGCAAAAGTGCCAACAAATAGGGGCCATGCTGCCTGACTTTTAGCGACCCAACTGTGTCGACCGGGCCGTGTCGCTAAAAGCTGTGTAGTGTACACATAGCCAAAGTGAAGGAAGGGTTGCAGGGATTATTTTCAGCTCATTAGCCTGCCCAAGTCAATCCGTTTGTGATCCCAATGGCCAGCTCAACCGGTGCCATGCTGTTGTGGCACTTCAAAAATCATCAAAAACTCCCAGTTAGCAGCCTCAGGCCATGTCTACACCACAAAATTCTGTCAACCTAACTTACGCTGGCACACAGCACCACAGTTCTGAAATCCCTTGTGTGCGTGCACGCTTGGCTCCTTGTGTCAGCGGTGCGTGTCCCCCCAGGAGCGCTTGGATCGATTCTATTGTCAGGGTGGAGCATTGTGGGGCGGCTCCTGGAGGCCAGTAACAGTTGACGTGAGCAACGCAGTGTCCGCACTGACACTCCATCAACCTAACTACATCGACGGTGACTCTACGAAACTCATGGAGGTGAGGTTACTAAATCATTATAGAGAGACACTTACATCAGCGGGAGCCAAATTGAAGTGAAGACACTTCCACAGCTAGGTCGATGCAAGGCAGCTTACATCAACCTAACTGCATAGTGTAAACCAGGCCTCAATCACGAAGCAAGGAGAGAAAGGCACCTTCATTACTGGCAATGCTGCCTGGGGGCTACAGGTGGGGGGGAATGGGAACACCTCTCTGTATGGCTGCCACTGAGCTCACCCTGGGGAGGAGGCAGGCAGAGGGAACCAGTGCCAATGCAAAGAGGCTTGAAACGGATGCCTGTGTGCTATCTGACAGGTTTCAGAGTAACAGCCGTGTTAGTCTGTATTCGCAAAAAGAAAAGGAGTAACAAATTTATTTGAGCATAAGCTTTCGTGAGCTACAGCTCACTTCATCGGATGCATACTGTGGAAAGTATAGACGATCTTATTATATACACACAAAGCATGAAAAAATACCTCCTCCTACCCCACTCTTCTGCTGATAATAGCTTATCTAAAGTGATCACTCTCCTTACAATGTGTATGATAATCAAGTTGGGCCATTTCCAGCACAAATCAGTGAGTTTGTGGGGGGGGGGGGGGGTGAGAAAACCTGGATTTGTGCTGGAAATGGCCCAATTTGATTATCATACACATTGTAAGGAGAGTGATCACTTTAGATAAGCTATTACCAGCAGGAGAGTGGGGTGGGAAGAGGTATTTTTTCATGCTTTGTGTGTATATAATAAGATCTTCTACACTTTCCACAGTATGCATCCGATGAAGTGAGCTGTAGCTCACGAAAGCTTATGCTCAAATAAATTGGTTAGTCTCTAAGGTGCCACAAGTACTCCTTTTCTGTGTGCTATCTGTCTGAGACAGTAGGAGGGGCAGTATGTGTTGCGTGCCCGTGTGGGTCTGAAGGCATGTGTGTGGGAGCAGTGTGCACGTGTCAATGACTGACAGCTCCCAGCACCGCTGCCCCACTCAAAGATCCCTTGCCATGGTGCAGAGCTATGGCCAGCTCTTACCAAGTGCAGAATCAGGGGCCCAGAAATGAGACTTCTTGCTCATTCAGGTTAGTCCGTTACAAACTGCTTTTTCATTGGCACTGGTTCCCTCCGCCTGCCTCCTCCCCGGGGTAAGCTCAGTGGCAGCCATACAGAGAGGTGTTCCCATTCCCGCCACCCACCTGCAGCCCCCGGGCAGCATTGCCAGAAATGAAGTTGCCTTTCTCTCCTTGCTTCCTGATTGAGGCCTGGTTTACACTATGCAGTGAGGCTGATGTAAGCTGCCTTGCATCGACCTAGCTGTGGAAGTGTCTTCACTTCAATTTGGCTTCCGCTGATGTAAGTGCCTCTCTAAGCCAATTTAGTAACACTACTGCCCCGAGTGGCATAGAGTCACGGTCGATGTAGTTAAGTTGACGGAGTGTCAATGTAGACACTGTGTTGCTCACGTCAACTGCTACTGGCCTCCAGGAGCCGTCCCACAATGCTCCACCCTGATAATAGAATCGATACAAGCACTGCTGGGGGAACATGCACCGCTGACACAAGGAGCCAAGCGTGCGCACACACAAGTGATTTAATAACTGCGGTGCTGTATGCTGGCATAAATTAGATTGACAGAATTTTGTGGTGTAGACACAGCATCCACACATGCCAAGTGGCGTTGGAACAGTTTTTATAGTGGGGGTGCTGAGAGCCATTGAACCAAACTGTAAACCCTGTATAGGATGGAAACTGCTTCAAGCCAGGGGGTGCAGCAGCACCCCCAGCACCCCTACTTCCAGCACCCCTGCACCCACCCTTCACACAGACACCCACATCCACACATGGGCATATATGCTCATCCCCATCCACACACGCAGCCCTGCCCGTACACATATCCATGTTTCTCACACACAACCACACCCGCTCACTCTCAGCCACTCAACATAGACCCAAGAAAACTGCCCTGCCAATGGAGGGTTTGTCCAAGGGAGCTTCATTCCGCAGGGAGAGAACGGAACCCTTGGCCTTTCCTCTTCTCCGTCTGCATCTTAATTTTCTCTATCAGGCCCAGCCAGGGCCCAACAAGGACGCCCAGGGTCAGTCTATTTCCACTGTTTGTTTGGGCGGGCTGCCAGTCGGGCAGCCAGTAGCAGAACTGTTGTTTGTTGCCTAATTAAATTTGTTTTGAACTCATTCCTGGATCTGTACCAAACAAGCCATTGCCCCCCGAGGAGAAGCAGGGGAGGCCCAGAACTTCCCATACCAGAAGAACTTCTCCCGCCCCAGACACCGCCAGCCTGCCCCTTGGAGATTAGATCAGCCTCTTCGAATAACCCACAGCAGGAATCTGACCTGGCTGCTGGTCAGAAAGGCAGCTGAAGGTCTCTTTCTCCTTCTGGGGGCAGCAGGAGACTGGTTGTGCAATACTCACACCTGCTCACACTCATGCATACTCCCTCCATCTGATGAAGTGAGCTGTAGCTCACGAAAGCTTATGCTCAAATAAATTTGTTAGTCTCTAAGGTGCCACAAGTCCTCCTTTTCTTTTACTCCCTCCTCTGATGCACATACACTCTCAGGTCCTAGCCCCAGAGACATCCAGCTTCCAGAGAGCACTTAGATGCTCTCCCCCATTTGTTGAACCTGACCACCTCTCGCTCTCCCGGGTCCAGGAGTGTGGGGGTCTCCTTGCTTCTCCCCATGGGGAAACACAGGCTCAAGTGCAGATCCTGGGATGTGGGACTCTTCTGGTGGGGGAGCAGATGCTCCAGGGATGGGCTCCAGCAGTGCAGGGGTCTCCCAGGCAGACTGCACAGGGAAACTGATGCCAGGAGGTGGAGCTACCGGGCTCTTTGCCCTCAAGGCATGGGCTCAGGAGTTGCATTTCTTAACCCACCACTTCTCTCCCCTGCTGACCTTCCCCTCCACTAACCCGCCAGTTGCGGCTGCCAGAATACAACACATGGTGGGTGAGGTCATATATTTTACTGGCCAACTTCTGTTGGTGAGAGGGACAAGCTTTTGAGCCACACAGACCTGAAGAAGAGCTCTGGGTGCTCAAAAGCTTGTCTCTCTCACCAACAGAAGTTGGTCCAGTAAATGATATTACCTCACCCACCTTGTCGCTCTGATATCCTGGGACCAACACGGCTACAACTACACTGCATCCAGAATACAACACAGGCAGCATACTAAGGCCCGATGCCTGAGTGTCTTTTGACCCTGGTTCATGAAGTGCAGGTCGAGCTGGGTAGGCTGGAAAACACCCAGTTTGGGCAAAGAGGGGCACTGATTTCCACCCAGGACAGTTCAGCAAGCCCTGCAAGTGCAGAATGCCCAGATGACCTTGCAGCACAGACATAGAATCATAGAATATCGGGATTGGAAGGGACCTCAGGAGGTCATCTAGTCCAACCCCCTGCTCAAAGCAGGACCAATCCCCAACTAAATCATCCCAGCCAGGGCTTTGTCAAGCCGGGCCTTGGTGCAAATAGCTTCTGATTGAATGCTGTTTCCCCTGCTCTGGTACCCAGAGCTCTCGCCAGAACCATGTCTGCAAGATTACTGTGTGGGCTGACTGACTGGAGGAAAGGTCCTCTTCCAGGCTCTGGTGCCCCAAGTCAGCAGAGGGGCACCGAGTGCTGTTCAATCTCCGGGGGTACTGAGAAAATCCAAGAGTGCCAAACCAGCCCATTGTGCCTGGCTCAGCCACTGGCAGGGAAAGGATTCAGCTGTGCCAGCTCCCGCCCCAACAGATGCCATCAGTCCTCCCTCCAGACACAGAGAGCAGCGTGGAGGTCAAGATTAAAGAACCCCTGACCTAGCCATCACCCTCTTCCCCCAGCTCATAGCCCAGCTGTAACATTTCCGGAAGGCTGAGGGAAAAACCCTCCTCTCTTTTCATTGTTTTAAGTCTCATTGTTTCCCCTGCGTTTTCCGGTTCTGACGGGATGGGAAGCAACACAACAGAGAGAGGGAAGCTGCTCCTCTAAGACCCCAACCTGGCTGGGAAGAGGCCATACCAGTGCTGGAAAGCCTGACTGATCCCATACAAAATGGAGCCCCAAGAGATGACGCCTCGTACCAGCACGCAGGCTGCGCCACCTCGGGCTTCCCCCGTCTTTGTGAGAATGACGCCTCTCCCTGCTGGGGGAGAGGAGAGGCTCACCGTGCAAAGCTTCCCCACCCAGAGGAAGCAGGTGACCACCTCCCTAGCAGAGCAGAACAAGCTCAAGGATGGACACACAGCTCCCACCACCATCCCCAGGCAGCAAGAAGCTGCTGCTGACGGTCCCTCAAGGGGTCTTTCTATTGCACCACCTTTCCCCATTTAAGCTGTCCCTTGGTGGTGACCTCTGTGTATAGCAAGTGAACCCAAAGTAACCAGCTGACAGCCACATCAGCACTGTAGAGAGAGATGGTGGGTGAAGTAAGGACCCACACGGCTACAACTATATGGCATACAGTATCAGCTGCTTGTCCAGCAGACAAGAGCTGCGCTAAACATGCCTACAACAGACTGACAGCAGCCCCACCAGTTGATCTGGAGGTGCAGCCAGTGGAAATTACGGATTCCAGCATTTTGTGCTCCATCCTGGCAAGGGACTGTAATGTCTATGTGTCAGCCCTCTGCAGTAAAGATTGGGACAGCCGGAGGCTGCACTGTAGAACTCTGTGGGCTGCCCTTGGCCTACAGCTGTACTGCGCTCAACCCGACAATACAAGGAGGTCAAGCGCCATCCCCTTGAAGGACCAACTTAAGGAGAAGCACCTGCTCCAGCAGGGAATCCCAGCAATCCCATGGCAGGTAACCAGAGCTGCTGCAGGCTGAAGAAAGTGTTCCCCACTCCAGCAAAGCCCAAGCATCAGTTCTGTGGGCCCTTCCTTCCAATGACATTTCCATGCCCTAGTCTGAAGCCTCACAAAGTAAGAGTGAACTGGAGAGCTCCTCCTTAAGGGAGAAATCAAGGCTGTGTCTATGCTAATGGGAGGATTAGGTGACTGAAGGCAGTGTCCCAGACAGGTAGGACTGTCCCTTCCACACAGTCCCTTGGGTAGTCATTATACGGTGGTATTTATGAAGTGGCACAGCCATCCGATTAGGCATCGCTCACCACTGCCCCTCATATTGACAGATCCCCTCCCACCAGAGCCGAGTTAATTTGCTTCCTTTCTATTGATCCTGTGGCGAGTCACCATTAGTTGCAACCCCTCCTTCTCCTCCTCCTCCTCCTCTTCATGGGGAAGGAAAGCGGGGGAGGGGGGAAGCAGGCTCATTACAAGAGAGCCGTGCTTACAGTGCCCAGAGATGAAAGGTGCTGAATTGCTCCCTGGTCTCTACCACTCCATCCCCACCGGCAAGGGGCCCCGTGTTATGTATAAGACCGGCAACATGTCTGTGATTAGCAAATGATCTCAGCTCCCTCTCCCCGTGCTGGGATATCGATTAGCCTTTGTTCACTGCTTTATGAACCCATTTGTTAATGGGCTGGGAGCTTGTAAATGCTCATTGGATTTCCTCTCAAAGGAGCCTGAATGAACCAGTGTGAGCGTGTTTACAAGGAGGAGAGTTAGAGACCTGCTGACACCTGCTAGGGAACTTCGATAAGCACGGGCTCGGCCTAGCGGCCTTGGCCCGGTCCCCTCGCACTCTCCATCTCACTGATCCCAGGCTCTCAATAACGGAGCCACATTTGCATGGGAACAGGATCATTGCTCTGCAGGAGGCTGAGCAGCTCCTGCGGCTTGTTCCCCCCACTCTGACCATGAGCTCACGCTGGCAACAGCACAACTGGTTGCTGTGGAAATGATTACAGGGGCCTCGCAGTTTTCTGCTCCTTAAATTGGTACAGTCTCCTCCTCAGTCTGCTCCTCCTCCCCATGGCAGCACCACGCCCCTCACTCTGATGACTCTGCCAGGAGTTTGGGCAGCTACACATGTTGGCTCCATCCTGGTTCACACCCTTGTCATGTCTGATGTTTGGAAACAGTCATATCAGCCGGGCACTCATACACTATGGTGATGGAGGCTGTATAAATACCTAGAGGTAGATGAAGCGTTCCTGACAGGACTATATCGAAAGCAAATTTCAAAGCTGCCTGCCCAAACATCCCCAGGAAACCAAATGTGAAATTCGCCCACAGGCGGGTCATTAATGGAGGTGCTTGCATGCTCAGTCCAATCTGGAACAGGAAAAGGAACAATACCATGCAAACTTTTTGACCAATCACAACAAGCCATCACAGATCAGTTAAAAAGTATAACTATCCCCCGAAATTGTCCATATTGGTTGGAACGCTGACTGTACTCGAGGAAATGGTGAGCTGTCTGCAGATAGTCCCAAGCAGAAAAGGAAGCTGAATTGGTGGTACATATTGTACGTTGCATATTGTTTGCTCAGGTCTAGATCTGTTTGTCTCTGGCCTGATCTACACTAGAAAATAAAGTCGGTTTTACTATGTTGGTCAGAAGTGTGAATGGCATTCTTAAGCCATCCTAAATCCCTGTGTAGACAAGTGCTAGGCTGACAGAAGAATTCTTCCATCTACCTAGCTATCGCCTCTCAAGGAGATGGATTACCAACACCGACGGGAGAACCTCTCCTGCCAGTGTAAGTAGTGTCTACCGAGGGTTGCTAGGTGTCCAGTCGAAAAGGGGACCTGGCAGTGTCCAATTAGTACTGATGACCTGACACTAAAAGTCCGATTATCAGAGTAACCACAATCAGCCTCCCTACCAGGAGGGTGGGAAGAGCAGTTACTGCTGGAGGAGCTACTCAGCTGATAGAGAGAACTGGCTCCCAGACCCAGCTCCAGCCTCCAGCAGAGAGGTAGGTACTGGTGCCGCCTAGGGGGATCCTGTCTTCCTCCCACCACCCTGTGTTCTGATTGCCCCCGCCCTGGCCCCTCACTCCGAGGACTGACACCCCACTCCGCTCCAGCCCTCAGCACACTATGCTATTGTGTGAGGGAGGGTCTGTGGGACTCCCCTGGACCCTCATAGGCCCTTGTATTAATCAAGGGTTTGTCCCTGCCCCAAAGGAAGCATTGGATTATAGCTGAGTCTGTGCAGCAGTTATTTCTGGGGTCAATTCCTGCCTCCTCCAGGGCTCTGGGAGGGAGCCAAGAGCCTTGAGCCAAGCAGGAGGTAGGCAGTGTTCTCTAAGGCCTGGGGCTTAGGGCCCACACCGCAAGCACTCTGACCCAGGAGCTGCAAAGGAATAGCAGTGGAGAACAGCCTAAGGAACCTCGGCTCTCTGCTGGGGACAACATCATGCTGTAAGGACCAGTCAAGATTAGACAATGTTTGCAGAGAAGCCAAGCTCCAAACTTGTTGCTTTGCAGCTTAGGAAGCGACTGTTGCACTGAGTTCCTCCAGACAGAGTAAGGCTTGTCACTACAAATGCAAAATGCAGAGACGTCCCTAATATTACAGCGAGCCCATGCACAAACCCTCTGGCAGTAGCCTTCTGCAGTGTACAAACCAGCGTGTAACAGCTGAGGTCCACATGGCACAACAAAGTTATTATGATCCATCAGTATAGCAGCCCTTCCTGGGGGGAACCCATGGGATTGCTTAGGGACCAATCCCGCTATTAGATCTGTGTGGGCGAACCTTTGCAGCCAGTTGGTACCCCATTGACTTTAATGGGATTCTGTGCAGATGTAAGGCTGCCCCCAAGCACATCCAGTTGCAGGATCAGGGCTTTATATTATAACCGCTTCAGGGCAGGAATCTGTTGGGTTTGCATTTTCTGTGCAGCATGTAGCATAGCTATAGGAGTGTAACTAGGGTTGCCAACTTTGTAATATTTAAAAACCGGACACTCTAGCAGGAGTGCCGGAACCCGTCCTTCCCCGCCCCTTCACCCTGAGGACTCGCCCATGCCCGCCCCTTCCCCCAGGCCTCATCTCTGCACTGCCTCTTCCCCCTGACGCCACGCCCCTGTTTGCTCCTCTTTTCCCCTCCCCCTGTCACTCCCTGGTCTTCCTCTCTCTCCCCCACCTCTTCCCGGGTCAGGAGGGACTCACCTACATTTATAAAGTTTGTGGATGATGCCAAACTGGGGGGAGTGCAAGTGCGTTGGAGGACAGGATTAGAATTCAAAATTATCATGACAAACTGGAGATACGGTTTGAAATAAATAGGATGAAATTCAATAAGGATAAATGCAAAGTACTACACCTCGGAAGAAAAAATCAACTGCACAAATACAAAATGGGAAATGACTGCCTAGGAAGGCGTACTGCAGAAAAGAATATGGGGATTATAGTGGATCACAAGCTAAATATGAGTCAACAATGTAATACTGTAGCAAAAAAAGCAATCATTCTGGAATGTATTAGCAGGAGTGTTGTAAGCAAGATACGAGAAATAATTCTTCCACCTTTATTCAGCACTGATAAGGCCTCAACTGGAGTACTGTCTCCAGTTCTGGACACCACGCTTCGGCAAAGATGTTGACAAATTGGAGAAAGTCCAGCGGAGAGAAAAACAAAAGTGATCAAAGGTCTAGAAGACATGAGCTATGAGGAAAGATTGAAAAATTGGGTTTGTTTAGTCTGGAGAAGGCTGAGGGGAGCCATGATAATGGTATTCAAGTATGTAAAAGATTGTTATAAAGAAGAGGGTGATAAATGGTTCTCCTTATTCACAGAGAACAGGACAAGAAGCAATGGACTTAGATTTAGGATAGACATTAGGAAAAATTTCCTCCTATCAGGGTAGTTAAACACTGGAACAAATTACTTAGGGAGCCTGTGGAATCTCCATCACTGGAGGTTTTTAAGAATAGGTTAGACAAACACCTGTGGGGG
Source organism: Chelonia mydas (assembly GCF_015237465.2). Lineage (NCBI taxonomy): Eukaryota > Metazoa > Chordata > Testudines > Cheloniidae > Chelonia > Chelonia mydas. The sequence goes on along the minus strand of NC_057851.1, from coordinate 144,592,969 downwards.
ATGGTCTAGATAATACATAGTCCTGCCTCAGTGCAGAGGACTGGACTAGATGACTTCTCAAGGGCCTTTCCAGTCCTACATTTTTATGATTTTAGGCTCACCGTGATCCCAGCCCTTATTCCTAAAAGTTTTATAGATATGACACCTATCTTAAAGGACCCACACCCTGTTCCTGAGGGTTACACACACAGCCCACTCTCTGTAAGTTCCTTGTCCTTTCCCTGATAACAGATGAAGTTTGACTCAGGCTGCTGCAAGGTTTTTCCAGGGCAATTTAGACCCCCAATAGCAGAGGTTGACATTTCAGGTTCAGTTTGTTACAAACTGGCTACATTAGGAGTCTGTTATAGTTGTTGGGACCAGCCACTAGATGCCACATCATCTCTCCCTCACTTACTCACTCTCTCTCTCACTCTCTCTCACACACACACACACAAACACAGGTTTTTCCAGCCAGGGACTCATTAGCATGTGTAACGGGCAACCTAACAGGGGCCCCCAATGCTAATGAATTTAAATCTGGGATAGAGAAGTTGCCAGCTGTCAGCAATAGATCTAGTTAAAAGGCCTCTAGGGGTCCTCTGTCAGGAGGACAAAGAGTGGACTTGTGGCTCTCTCCCGCCAAGTTTGTCTAAGTTTCTGTGACCTGATTTGACTCTTGAAGGAACCTGAATTCCCAAAATCTCAGCTGCAATTAAAGAAATGCAGAAGAAAGCCCGGTTTGGCTTTTTGCCTTTGGATGCCTGAGAGACGTGTAGGATCTCATGGGAAAATGGAAATTCAGAGCCCAAACCCTACTGAGAGGCTCAGAACAGACATAACCCTTTGAGCCCAAACCCTTTTCCCTCAGACCCAGTTCTGCCTCCTGAGAATTTAAAAACTTGTCATCTTCCTTGGCTGCTTCCTCAAGGGCAACTCCTTGGCTGACAGATGCAGCAAAGTGTCTGGAATAGATTGTGCCGAGGAAACGTTGTTATTAATCAAAGTCTTCATTCCCGTCAGCATCCCAGCTTGGTGCAGCTTCCCAATCCATCCACCCCCATATCTGGTCACACAGAGGCAGAGGAGAGAAAGATAACACAGGGCTGGGTGACCTACTGAGCTGGCTTTCCAAGAAGACAAGTTTGTTCTTTTTATAGATGTATTTTCCTCCATCCGTCTTAGTTCCTCTTTCTCCTCCTGTGGCAAAGCTGTCTGTCTGCCATACTGAGGTCTTTATACTGTGCTCATGGCCAGAGTGTCAGATCCACAGCTGGGATGGCAAGAATGGGGTTAGTGTGCAGGACCTGGCGAGAGCACTGTAGAGTCAGCCAAAGCCAGGAAAAGCCAGGGATCAGAAATTGGTGATACAAGAGAACGGGGAGCTGAGCTACAGTTGGCGGAGTTCTACAAGAGAAATAGCTGAGAAGCAGCATTTACTAACTGGGAACCATCACTACTCCTATTCTCAGAAGTCTCATTCAGAGAGATCCAGGTGTTCCTGTTCAAACCCTTGGAGGAATTCTCAGTGCTCTGCATTCTCTGAGAATGGCGAGGTGTGGCTCCAGATTCCAAACTATATCAGGCTCTTCTGGAATGTCCCAGTGTAACCCAGCCACTCCTTCCATTGTCCCAGAGAGACAAAGAAGTCACTTGCCCTCACCAGCCTCCATCTGAAACCTGGGAGCAGCTTTTCCCAAAGTAAACAATGCATGGCATGTGCATCCTTGTGTGGCTACGGAGATGCTATGCAAACTTCTCTTCACCAGCACCTGGCTGGCACTCTTTCTGCCTGATGTTCACTGCCAGGGATGGAAATGTGCCAGGGCCAGAATCCTAGAACCTTCAGAGGGAGCCAGAACGGCAGATACGCAAGAACCATGCTGTGAATGTAATCACCAGGGTTGGGGTAGCACAATTATACTATACGTACCATAAAAATAACACAGGTAGACAGAAAGACAGACAAATAGTAGCGATGGTGTTAGAACCAGAGTTTGGAGCTCATAGTCATTATATTTTACAGATATTGATTGATGTATTGGTCCCTTTTGGCCTTAAAACTCTGAATTTGTTACCATGGTGTCAGGGTTATAAGAGTCTGTGTTCCTGGGGAATTAACTGTTGTACAGTTGAAGTTATAACTGTGGTGAGTAACTCGTATTATTGAGAGCTACAGCAGTTGAAGTACTGGGTATGGTCCAGCTATCTAGGAAATTACATGTCTCCCCTCACTATGGTATTACTGGGGTGTACGTGGGCATGAGTTCATGCTACAAACTTGCCCCCCGGACAGTCTCCAGCAGTGCCATTTTAAGAAGCAGGAAACCCCAGCAAGACTAGTGACTTCTCATTATTTGTGCTATGGTGGCACTTAAAGATTGGGGCCCCACTGTACAGTCCTCAGAGAGTTTACCTTCTAGATAAACAAGGCAGACAGGCAAATAGACTCACCCAGAGTCACACAACAGGCCAATGGAAGAGCTGAGAACAGAATTCAGGTCTCCTAAATCACTGTCTACTGCCATTTTCTAGCTCAGCTGACAGATGTGGTGCATAGGCATGGGACCTGTGAAGGGGGGCTTCCCCGTGTGACAAATGCGCTAATCCAGATGTCAAATTATTGACCAGCATTATACGCCCCTTTCTGTCTCCTCTTTTTGTTCTCTAGCTCACCCCCCTACAAATAAATTATTTTATTTCTCTTCCTCTCTCACTGAAGATGCCTAGACTTTTTTTCCCCCTGTGTCTGGTCCAATTTATAATGTTAATTAGTGATGAATTAGCAGAGTAAATCCCATCCAAAGCCACAGACCCCCTGTGATGAATTCCTAAGAGGAACCTGACAAATCTTATGTTAATATCTTTCTTTTCCTCATCCAGCAATTACTCTTCACATCATTTGTCAGCAAAGGCTGAACCCCCACCCTCAGCCCTGGCGCTGGAATCAGGAGTTCAACTTTGTCAATTAATTATTGAATGGCTTATTTCACGCTGTTAGACCATTTCAAAAAGACATACGTGAAAGCAGCTCCTTGATTATTCCATTTCAACAGTGCCAAGTTAAAGCTCGGAAAGGGGAGGTCGACACCAGCCTTTTCACCCTAAGATTTGGCACCGTTACTACCAGTGGTTCAGCTTCACTGATGGAAGCATTCATGGAGCCCAGCCATGCAGGAGGCTCTGGGAGGGATGGGGAGGAGCGAGGGCAGGGTGCACTTGGGGGACGGGGATGAATGGGGCAGAAAAAGGCAGAGCGGGAAGAGGCGCAGGCAGGGGCTTGGGGAAGGGGTGGAGTGGGGGCAGGGCCTGGGGCAGAGCAGGGGTCGAGCACCCCCTGGCAACTCAGAAAGACAGTGCCTCTGCACTGAAGTCAACCAAAAGATGGGATTTGGATCAGGCCCACTGAGGTTATAAGGCCCACAGTCACAGATGCCTTATCTATACCAGAGCCAGCATCATTGCTATGGTGGGAAGTGTTAGGAAAAGAAATCTAGTGGAGACAAGACCAAAAGCCCAGTTGCCACTGGAATAATTCATAGATGTTAAGGCCAAAAAGAACCAGGATGATCTCGTCTGACCTGCTGCATATCACAGGCCACAGCATGCCACCTAGTGATCCCTGTGTCAAGCCCAGTAACCCAGTACCCAGTTGTTTCTTGGTGGCCAATGGCTGTACTTCAACCTCTGTGCTAAATGTTGAATAGGTTCCAAACTGACCAAGGAATATGCTCAGCTAACCTCTACACATGGGGTCTGCACAACCACCCACTGTGCCAATGCAGTCTCCATCCATCCGTGGCGCAGGCTGCCAACCAGTGTCAACGGACTAGATTTCATGGTGGCCTTAGGACCCTTCGTTCTGCTGATGAAGCTGCTGCTGGGTGCCTCAGCAAGCACTGCAAACACTAGAAGAAGTGCTAAATACTGTTTCTATCTGATTGCTCCAAATGGGGACAACTCCCCCAAGCTGCCAGACAGCAGGTTCAGGCCATGAATAACCTTCCACTCCAGTGCTGCTGCTAAGAGGGTGAGGGGTCCAATGGTGAGCCGGCAACTCCGCCTCGTGGCTCTGCTGCCAGAGGGAGACCAGGCCTCAGCCTATGGCTTGCTCCATTTGCAAGGGACGCAGGGCTCCAAGCTGTCACTTGCTTTGCTTGCACTGAATGCCCAGCCTGTGCAGGTGGGAGTTGTGGGCTAGGCTTTGAATCAGTTTTTAGTGGGCCCAAATCAGTTGCCTGTCTCGACATACAGAGGTTTCTTCTGAAAGTGCAACAGTGTCTTGAAGCTGTGAACAACTGGCTGACCCTGGGGCTCAGTGGTGGCACTCCACACTGCCCTGCAAGAAGCCTGGTTTGGTTCTTCCCGCCATATCGCTGGCCACAGTTTCTTGCTACCCCTGGGGCCAGCAGGAAAGAAGGACCAAGTGGAGGCTGCACTTGGCGCTAGGGCGGGGCACATGCTGCGTCCACCTCCAGTGGAACGTGCTCTTTGGCACCTCTCCTCTCCTCTAGACCACGTAGCATGTGGCTCTATGCCAGGACCCCGCAACTGCCACGTGCATCTAGCATTCGTATTTCCCACCCATTTTAGCAGCACCAAGACTGAACTGAGACTCACAACAGCAGGGAGCTGTTCTCATCCTGTCCCTTGTTAAGTCGCATCCCAGCTGGTGTGACAGCTTCACAGCATCCATTTTTAATAGGGAGCCAGGCAACGCAAGCAGACATGGGATGTAGCCGAGCTAGAATCCCAGTGCAAAAGCAGCGATGGGAAGCTACTAAGCTTTTAGTCCGAGCTGGGGGAGATGGGAGTCCCCCATCTGGCTGCTCAAATCAGGAAGTCAGAAAGTTCAATACAGGAGGAAAGAATTAAACATGTTTTGAGCCTGGTCCTGCTGCCCTTACACTTGTGAGTAGCCCTATTGAAGTCAATGGACCATTGTACCTAGAGGCCCAATGTGAGCAAAGGCTGCAGGATCAGGCCCAGATGATGAATAAGGAAAGATGGGAACAAGATACTAATTATCTGTACCCACCTGAAGGAGACAGGAGAATGAAAGAGGAAGAGGGATTATCCAGTGACATCCAAAGTGGGTAGAACTAGGGGGAATGGGATGAATTGGAGCAAAGGAAAATACAGTCCTCCCCCAGAGATCAATTACACTCTGGAGTCCTCTCCCACAGGGAAGGAGTGGGGGCACTGAAAACTAGGCTGGCCAATAGACTGCAGGGAGTAATCCTGGGCCCCGGAGGGTGGACTTTCTAAGCCTTTCCCATCTCTAACTTCTGTTCTGCAACAAGAAAAGAGCCACTCTGTTCTCGGCAGCTGACGTGCGAGCCACAGCCTGGCATGTCAGAGAAAGGTGAACAATTAAAGCGACAAAGTGCTGAAAAATACATAACAAAAGCCCTGCAAATGGGCACCAGGAGCTTCAAGATCCACGTGGCTGCATGTTAATGATGAACACAGTTTGGTTAATTTTTAATAGCCTGCAGCGAAAGTGATGGATTGGAGATGCGTGGTGGTGTTATCCGGGGAGCTCTCTCCTCATCTGAGATGACAGCCCACACCCTCCCTACACGCCGGGCTAGGAGTTCATCATGACAAGCTTTCAAGGGACACACTCCAAATGGAATTCTATGGTTTATGTCACTCCTGATCTGGGCGCCTCACAGTTAGAAACGCAGCTGAGAAGCCCCAAAGAAACATTGACAGAGGACAAGAAGATTCTTTCAGGAACTTCAGTTCTAACTCAAAGAAACCACTGCTTAGCCAGGGACCATCTGAATGCAACGGGGACTGCTCACGCCTCTCCGTAACATCTGCTTGCCCTGTCTTGTGGAGGTGCACTCTCGCCATGCTTTGCTCGGTGGTCACACATACAGATGTGCACACGCGTGCTCACAGCTGTATATGCACACGCAGGCTGGCTTCTGCGATCACGCTGAGGGTATGTCTACACTGCAAATGGAGGTGTGATGGTAGCTTGGGTAGGCATAGTCCTGCTCGCTTTAATCTAGCTAGTGCAGCTAAAAACAGCAGTGACAGCATAATGGCACCGACCCAGGCACACAAGCCTGCCTGGAACACCAAGTGCTCACGTCGTTAGCCTGTGCCGGGGTCCATGCAGCCACGTCTTCACTGCTATTTTTAGCCCTGCTAGAATGAAGCTACCCAAGCTGTGATCACACCTCTGATTGCACTGTAGATATATTGCGTGTATAAGAGGGTTCAAGTAAGCAAGCCATCGCCCATCTCTTCCACCCTGCTGCTCACTGCCATTCATTTGCCTGTGACCGGGACTGCTGCGCACTCCTGCAAACCTCGTGGGGGTTTGAACGTAGTTTCCTTGAACAGAGAGTACAGAGATGTCTATGTGTGATTATGGAGTGGGGCCAGATGAACAGGACAAGGGTCAAACCCAAACCTGGTCCATAGAAAGTGGCTCATTCCCAGTCAGCCATAGAAGCCCCTCGCCCCCTGGTTATGTTATAGCCTAGAAGCCTGCAGGCTGAGCTCACTTCTCACAGAGCTATAGGATCAGTGTGTGCTGGTAGTGCTTCAATAAAGCCCAGAGCTTCACAGTGACCGAGGGGCTGCTGTCGTAACAAATAGCTTTGCTGTACACCTCCTCCTCCGCCCTACGACCCTTTGCCTTCAGGATTCACAGCTGCCTGGGAGTCAGACCCCTGCTCTCTCCAGCCAGGATATCTGAACCAGCGATCCTTTCACAGCAATTCCCGGGAAACCCAAGCAGCCAGCAATTCCCAACCTGCTACCCATTGCATTGCATGCACACACACCCCACCCTTCACCCCCTGCGGATGTCACGCCCTCTCCCTTGCACCCACCCCGATACACCCTTCGAATGCCCGTGTCACCCCCCTACTCAGACCTCCTTCACTGACATCCTGCTCTTCCTCCAAAATGCTCTGCTCACTCCTCTGTCCTTGGGGCTCCTATTTTTCTCCTGCCCCAGCTCTGCACCTTCTTCTCCCAGCGTCCCCTGCACTGGAACGGCTTCTCTGCCCCATGCACCAAACAGTTCACTAGCCCCTTCAAAGCCCCACTGAATCTCCTTTCCTACCGTTTGCTCCCCCCACCGCCACTGGAGCCTTGGGATCTACTCCAGCTCCCTGTCTGACTTTCTAATCTGAAAATTTAACTCATCCAAACTAGACCAACTAAACAAAACCCCCTGGACAAGCTCCCAGGATTTTTCCCTGCTGACGCCCTTCTCTGTTCCATCTGCTTGAGATCACACACTCCTTAAGGCAGGGGCCTTGTCAATGATACTGTATACATTGTCACTTACCCGCCCTCCCCTGTACCAGAACTTTGCCTCTTGTGGGGTGAGGGAAGTGCTTACAGTGAGAGTACATGGCATCGGGGGGGAAAGGGGGAGTGAACCACAAAGGGACAAGGATGCCCCAGGGATCCCCTTGAAAGTAAGGTTCCTTATTAACAAGCAGATTTACTATATCCAGCCAGCATGTCTGGGTGCCTACCTGAAAGTAACTAACTGTAACACCATGGGCATGGGCATACCGACACCACAGCCATCGGCAGGAATCAAACACAGGCCCTTCAGCACTAGCCTCCTCCCCATGACTTGATCCAAAGGACTGAGCTGTGGAGAAGTGGCAGGCTGTTAGAGTTGCTGCAGCCAGCCACTAGGAGGAGACATGCATGAAGAAAGCACATTAACCTAAACACCCCCCAACACATGCTGCCCCAGCTTGGACTCTGGCTTGTGTCCCACCTGGCACAGATCATTCTCGGAGCAGTTTCTCCTTCCGTAGCGCTGGTCAGGCACAGAGGAGATATTCCTGCTATCCCTTTGGAAATGTCAGTCCTGTGTGCAACTGGCTGATGAAGGGGCTGCAGACCCTGACAGGGGCTTGGAGAAGGAGGCCTGGCACTGGCAGGGCAAGATACCCACACACCCCTAGGACTTAGCTCACTCATTGGGCCTTTGTCTGTCAGACTGTTCGGAGAATTTAGCAGTTCTGTGAGACACTGAGCACCCTCTGCTCACATCACAGGGTGTTGGCAGGATCAATCCCACACACAGCCCACGCTGCTCTGCCCTGCCCGAGGATCTGTCCTGCTCCCCCTATCCCCACCCTGATCGCAGCAGCAGGATAAATTGGCAAAAGAAACCCAGGGGGCAGATGGGAGGGGGCGAAATCTCCCAGGAGCTGAAGATTAAAGAGAGACGCCAGGGAGAGGATTGCAGAAAAACTAATTTAAAAAATGTAACGTTCCACTCAATTTCAGGTCTCAACATGTCGCTTTGCAGCAATTTAGTCATTTTTCCCCTTTCCCCAACACTCCACCTTCTTTATATATATATAAAATCATAGAGAAGTTGCAGGCACTTTGATTAACTCCACAGCGAGGGTCCAAGCATCCCTGGCTCAGCACACCTCGCTCTCTATGGAATGAGAGTGCCCACGATGCCAGGGGGCCAGCAAAGCCCTTTCCCCTTTCCCCCTGCCTTATTAATGAGCTGACCTCTCTGCGCGTATGCTTGGCTTCCTACAGGACCCAGGTATTTAGCTGGCGTCCTAGGGTATGCCCTGCGCAGATGAAAGACACTCAGAAAATCCGATCCTCCCAGGGGCTCCAATTTGTATATAATTATTAGAATTTCTAATCTTTTTTTTTTTAACTGGCCCCCAAGCCATTTTGATACGCAAAACCTGCTGCTGCCATAGTTACAGTTCCCAGCCAGCCAACACCAGCAGCTCAGCTGCAGCCTCTGCAGAGCATTGAGCCCCCGTGAGCCAACCTACCATGCTGTCCTCCCCATAGCCTGGCATTGGCACAACACAGCTAGCACTGTGCCCAGCAGGGCAGCTTTGGCTCATATCTCTGCTACCATAAAGGCCAAGAGCACTCTGTTTCCCCAAGCTTTTTGGCTTAGAGTCGAACGAGGATATGATGGAGCAATGATCCATCCTGTCCATGTCTGTGTAACGCACCACGGCCACATGCATATAGACATCACCTGTCAACAGTAAGGATCAAACCTAGCGCCTTTAGGACAAGCGCCTGCTATCTGAGCTGCAGGAGTGACTCCGCTTGTTGAAAGGCTTGTCTACTTGCAGGGACTGGTCACTAAAGGGAAATATGAGCCCACACACAAAGCCAGTGTGTTGCAGATCCATATTAGGGTGCCAGAGCTGAAAAAGTCACCTCTCAGGCTGCTCTTTCAGACTCTCTCACATACACAGGTGTCTCTCACCTAGTTATTGCTCCTCCTGAGAGAGAAAAGCCCTGTCGCTCGACACTACTGCTGGTCAATGAAACATGCCCACGTGGAGACTCGGCATCCCAGCACCTGACATTAACGTCCCCCTCTTTCATTGCGTGGGGGAAAGTCACAGCCCTCACACCATAGTCAGTCAGCAGAACAGGCCCCCTCAAGATCCCAGCAGGCGTTTTTGCAGCTCAGCCCTGTGTGCACACCAAGGACAGGCAAACTGGGCCCCAAGGGAGCTTCAGACCTTGGCTCAACACTGGGCACAATGCCGCAAAGCACTAAGGGTTGATAAGCAGGGTTAACGCTGTCAAGTTTGATCTAAGTCCAGATTTGGGCCAGAAGCAGCAAATTCTCATGGGATTTCTGACCCAGCCTGAAGCTGCCTGGAGGTACCAGGAATCGCAGGAGAAATCCCGTTCCCACAAGACTCCCTACCCAAATCCACATTACAGAAGCCTGGCTAAGTTTGATGCCCACGGTGACAGAATTGACTCTCAAAACCCTTGGAGCTTTGCCCATCACATGCAAAATCCTCTGCTCTATTGGGGTAGAAAACAGGCTTGGCTCTAATGAGGCTTGGCTTCACGTACGTGGCAACGGGGGACAAGTTGTCTCCCGGGCCTGGTGATGGGAGATTGAGTGTGTGAATTTGGCTCTCATCAGTAGTGACTAGGTTGTTACTGCCTGATGGCTAGTTAGTGATCTCTGGGAAATAGTTTAGTGTTCTTAATCCAGACCACAGCCACAGCCAGATATTTGGCTCCAGACAGGGACAGGGGAATCCCAGGAAGCATAAAGCCAGCATAGCCAATTTATGCTACCCACTCCCCCAACTCTGGCAGGTGGGGTATATTGGGAGCAGGCCATGTTAATGGCCCTTAGCATTCTCTAACTTGTGCCAGGGACTGATTCAGCTCTGACTGGCCCCGGGATTGGAGAAGGTGGCTTAAGTACCTTTGCCTCTCTCAGCTTTGCCAAGTGTGATCTTGGCACAGCCGAGGATTAAGGCACAGGGCACCAGGGCTGATGTGCCCCATGGGGCCACACCTGCATCCAGCACTGCTGGACCCCAGGAGACGACTCCTTTCTCCACATTATGTACATTAGGCCGTTCTTTTTAGCCTGCTTCTTTGCACTGATGTTAAGTAACTATTGTAACTGTTTCAGACCTTACCCCAGCTCCATGTGTACCTTTCCTCAGCACTGCTCCCCTTTATCCTCATTGCTTCTAGTGTTGTACTTTCCTCGCTCTCTCTTGCTCTCTCTCTCTCTCTCTCTAGGGCGGTGACAGTCTGTTCCAGACCGCTGCTGGCAACATTAACCATAGACTAATTGAGATCCAGAGGCCAGGCATTACCAGTCCCTTGGTCAACTCCTTCTCAGCAATTCCCTTCCCTCATCTATGCAGCAAGAGCTTGAGCTGTCACTGGTTAACAGGGTCAGTTAAGCAATGACCTACAAAAGGGGGTGGGGTTACTGGGGCCTGCTTGGAGTGAGTCTGACCTGAGTGTTCAGTCACATGACAAGTGCACCATCAGCCCAACAATGCAGCCCACATATTGCTCTGCCACAGTCTGGCCCTCTGTTTTTTATCCATATGTTCAAGACTGTAGGTTTGTTATGGCTGTTAATTGCTGTGACAAAATCATTATAGATGATTTCCCTGGAAAAAAATTCCAAGTCTTGGTCATTTCTCCTCTATACAAAGAGGCGTTTAGCCATAACTGGGGATCTTTGAAACCATGTCATTTCGCATCAGGATGGTCTGGTGAGTAAAACTCAGGAGATCAGGCTTCAGTCCCACACTCCACTACAGGCTGCCAGAGTGACCCTGGGCAAGTCACTTAATCTCTCTGTGTCTCAGTTTCCCATCTGTCAATTGGTTCTCCTACCCTTTGTCTGTCTTGTCTAAATTCCTCAGGGCAACGACTACTGCTCACTGTGTTTGTACAATACCTAGCACAATGGCGCCCCGATATGATCTAGATGGCTCCCATCATGCACATAGCATCAAATTTCCAAAAGCATGTAAGGGTATGTGCTACGCTGCAATTGGAGCGGGGAATTGCAGTTTGGGCGGCCATGCCTACACTAGTTTTAAGCTAGCATAGGTTAACAATAGTGGGGAAGCTGCAGCGCCCTGATCCAGGCACAGGCTAGCTACAGGAGTGTGTACCCAGGGATCCAGATGGGCTTGTACAGTCCCCACTGAAGTGTGCACCACTGTGTCTTCCCTGCTATTTTTGGCTGTGCTAACTCGATTGAAGCTAGGGTGGGACTGTGTGACAGAGTGCAGGAAGTTAATAGGTGAGCCTGCACCCTGAGCACTTTGCCACCAAGTAGTTCCCAAGAGAAGGCTGACCAGTGGGTAACTGAAGTTACTGATCTAATCAGATGGGGAGATGCAGGAGCTAAAGAGCCAATTAGCCCGTCAACTCAAGACTGGTAAGGTGCAGCGCAAGGCTATGAGGGAAAGGGAGGAGCAGGACTAGCTGAGTTCAGAGTTGGAGAGAGCTCCAGGAAGGGAGATCTTTTCTCCTCTTGGGCCCTGGGAGAAGGGCTGAAGATACAAGGGATATTGCAAATAATATTGCTGCATCAAACTGTAAAGGTGTTGGTGGAGGGAACTTCACTAAACAGCATGGTACAGAGATCCGACCAGTGGAGTCTGAGTAGGTTTCTGTGGTGCAAGAAGACAGGCGCAGACCATGCCCTGCTACAATATGTCTACCCAAGCTGCAATCACACCTCTAACTGCAGTGTAGACAGACCCTTAATGATTTAGGAGCCTAAATCCCATTTTCAAAAAAGTGTCACTTAGATGCTTTTGAAAATGTTACCCATAATAATTTAGGAAAGTCTAGCATGCCCAGTCATTGCTTTATTAACAATGTTAAATATAATCTCTGTGGCTTGGGGTACTCTGCTGTCTTGCTACACATTTTAGCTATTAATGACAGCTATTCCAGATGCTGCCAGTGGAAAACACTTCATATCGGGTGCTGTGATTTTTTTTCCCTTTTATTTTAAAATTAAAATGGTGATTTCCTTCCTCCCCCACCCCTCTTTTTTTTCTGCTGATAAATGAATAGCCTGACGCCAGATGAAAACATCTGTAATGGTTGCGATAGGCAGAGAGCCAGCTGCCTCTTCGGATTTGCTCAGACTGCAAGATCTATATCAATTGTGAGTGCCTCTCCTCACTAATAATCTAGGATCTGAATAAGTAATTCATAGTGGCTCAGACCTGGCGAAGGTTTTTCTGTCCCATCGGTGTTTGCTGGCGTTGATTTACATTGCTCTCTATTGCTTGGTGCTAATGCTCATTTTTTGATTCAATCCTCTCTCTCTCTCTCTCTCTCTTTTTTTTTAATGCTATTCAATCACAGTTGGCTGTGGGGGTTTGCAGCTGCCCTTTTCACCCTGTAACACCGGAGTGAGAGGAAACCTGAAAAGCAACAGTGAAAACATGGTCTAAATATGTTCATGATCAAATCTCTCCCCCTCTGGAACGTGATTGGTAAGGGATGGAGGGCAAAGCACCACAAACAGGGAGCGCCTTTCACACCCTGAAACAAGCCAACCTGACCCCTGGGTTGAGGTGCCCCTAGCTCTGTTGGAAACGCACTTCTCGGGCACAGAAATATTATTATTTCTGATAACATACATGTATGGAGATGTGCCAATCCAGTGTCCATGGTGGCAGAGGATTATTTAATGAGGTTGCTGGACACGGACAGCCTCTGAGGTTCCCTGGCTTTTTAGCGCAACTAATCATAGTTAATCATGACAGGGACCCCACTTCTGAACTGTAGAGGGGCAGCTCAGGAGCAGGGAGGAGCAAAGATGGCTGCACACTGGCTCCCCAGTGTCTGGACGGGTAGCCAGGGATCAGAAAGGTCCCCAATGCTGCTCTAATTTATGTTCTGTTCAACAATCCCTATGGGTCATTATACCAGCTCAGAATAACCAGAGCGAAATGCACTCTAGCCATACCACTCTTGCCCTCAACACACACCCCTCTCACTCCCAGATTATCCCTAGGCTGGGGGATGCAAGGAGAATGGTGTAGGGCCATTCCACCAGCCCCACGCCAGCAGGAATTCCCCTTACACTCAGACATCTCCCAGTCGGCAGACCTGCCCTAGGCTGCAGTGTACAGAGTCTGAGGTGGAACCCACAACTGGGGCCAAGGGGCTGGATCAGGAATTGCCTGGGATGAGGAATGTGGAGAAAGGGATTGGATCAGTGGCTACCAGAGAGAATGGGGAAGAAGATCAGTTGAAGAAGTTGCCTAGGAGCACAGAGGAAGGATCCAGGATTGGAGGGAGGGCCAAGCGAGTGGAAGTAGGGAGAGGCCAGGTGGGCTTGGTGGTGAGGAGATGCCTCTTCCAGCCCTGAGAAGGATCCTGGCTCCTCCTCCTGGGCTCTATCTGAACTGACCCTGTGTGATTCATTCAACACTCTGAGCAACATGAAAACGACCACAGCTGGTCCTAGGAGTAACCACACCCAGATGTTTCAAACTGAGGGTCAGAGGGACTCAGGCTCTGAGCACAAACCTCTTGCGGGAAGCGGTGGACTGGCTCATTTTTCTGACAGTCAAACCTGCTTTGCAGGTGGAGGGGGTGCGATCCTTTGCAGGGTATTGTGGGAGAACTTGTCTGTCCTTCTCAGGTCCCTGAGTGGAAGTGGTCTTAGCCCACCATGTCAGTAAAGTGTGCTACCTCTGGCTTGGCCCACTCTAGATTTCTGTCTGCAGCCTGTTTCAGCCAGTGGCAAGGCCTGCATCCAGCTCAGGATAATGACCTGTTCCAGGTGTTGGCATTAATGCAGCGGAACGTTAGGAACAGGGACGTAGGCGGTCTGGCCTAGGGGGCAGAGCAGGAGTTCAGGTAGGGGAATGGAAACAGGGGACAGAGCCAGAGTCAGTTGCCAAATACCAGAGCCAGGGACTTGAGCCAGAGTCATGACCAGGAATCAAAGCTTAAGACCAGAATTGGGGTAAGATACCAAATGCCAGAATCAAGAGTTGAGTCAGAAGTCAGAGCCAGGGGCCAGAGCCAGAATTGGTAGCCGATGGTCAGGAGCAAGGTGAAAGGGCAGGAATTGGAGAGAGGCAAGGATCAGCCCTGGAGCAGGAGCAAGGTGGGAGCTAGGAGTGAAGAACAGCTCAGGAGTGGAACAGGAATCAGGAACAGAGTTGGAGAAGCATTGCAGGAGGCAGGCAAGAGCAGGGTCCAATGGGGCAGCAGCAGGAAGTCTGCACAGTTGCTCAGATGGCCCACCCAGCTCACATTCTGGCTTAATATGGTGGGCGTGAGCCAATCAGGTTGCCACAGGCCGTGGATGCTCTGATAGAATCCTGTGGGGCCTGACCTTCCAGAGATGGTGCTTTGCCCATCTCCCTTGGTTGTGACATGGGAGTGTCAGAGACCTACGGCCCTCACCACCCCAGGTTCTGGACCTGCACCCTTACGGGGAGAACTTTGGCCCAGAATGGGTCCCTGACTGTGCTGGTTTACAGGTCTCTGACAACTGGGGCCAGCTCCAGAAGAGCAAGGGAAAGATAACCTTGTATGCCACATCCTTGCTTTTCAGGGGGAGGAGCGGAAAATAATGTGAGCACCACATTAATGTGCTATATCAGTTCACCTGTGAGACAAACAGCTTTATGTGGTGTTAATTTGAGACTTCATTAAAACCTTTGCTTTGACATTCCTGTCTCGCTCTGCTGTTTCCCCAGCACTCGCACACTGAGGGATCAAACAGCAGAATAACTTATTAAAAGTCATCAGCACAGACACTCCAGCTGCCACAGACTAAAGAAGGGGATGCCCTGGTTCCAGGGCTCCCAGTGTCTGCTCCAGTTCCTCTGCTCCCCAGCAAGCACTAACACTGCCCAGAGTCCAAAGCTCGTCCAGCTTGAAAACAAGTGTTGTGCTCGGGGCAGTGCTGAGCACCAATCCAGCTCATTGTGTTACAGGCTCGTTGTCGGTGAGTTGCTGGACTGTTGAGTATTGATCTTTGCTCTTCCTGTACATGTTCTGGAGGGATTTGATTTGCTCGCCACACTGAGATCCAGTGAATCCCCTTCTCTGCCAGCTCCTTGGAGGCGGCCTTGTAAAACTGCAGATTTGGGGCAGCATCTCCAAATCATGGCTCTTACTGACCTGACACCAGAGGTCAGGGTCAGCCTCTGGCCAGCTGGCAGTGTGCTGGAGAGATGACTTCCCAGATGCCATCTCTTCTGTTTGGGTGCTGGGAAAGCACAGTGGCAATGTTGCCAGTACAGCAGGCTGCATCCAGTGTGGGTTAAATGCTGACCCGGCGGCGTATAAATTGCTAGGTGACTTCCAGTACAGAAGTAGCCTGTAGGCAGATGGCAAGAACATGCAGCCCAAGGGGAATTCTGGGAAGGCACTGGAGTACTAGCAACATCTGCACTGCGGAGTAGCTGGGTTACCAACCCAAGTGTAAGCGGACAGCCCAGGTTGAAAGCACTGCCACAGTTGGGCAAGAGGCTTTTTTGTGTAGACAGGAGCCAGGTTAGGGAGCACACCTGAGTAAGAACTCAGATGAACGCTGCAGTAAAGACATGCCCAAACACTACAGCTCTCCCAGTCCCATCACCTCACCCTCACCCCTTCTTTCTCCAGCTTTTTCCCCATCCTCTTTCCTGCCTCTCTCCTTCCCTCCCCTTCTCTTGCCTTTTCCCCTCATTTACCCCCATCTCTCCACTTCCCATCTCTTTCTCACTCCCTCCTTCCCTGTCCCATTCTCCTCAGCACGGGCAAACCCCTAGTTAAATCATTGCCCTTATGGCTCAGAAACAAAGCACTCCACGTAGCCAATGCATGTCCTGGAGACACCTCCATTTGTCAGCCTTGAGGAAGCAACAGCCCCTCCACATCATCTCTGAGTTAACACAGCTCCACAAAGTCAGGGGAGGGAGGGGGAGTCCCAGCAAGTGACCCCATATCTGCCAATGCACCAAGCCCCCCAGACCCACCCAACTGCAGAGGTGGCCCAGAGACTGCTTTCCCCTCCACTCTGTTCCAATGAGCCAGTCTCCATCCCCTTCCTGTGCTGGTGTCGGGAATTGGCAGATAATATCCCTACCACATTTAGGCTGGCCCAAACCAGACAGGGGAGAGATGAGACCAGGTGAGAGCTGGGAGATGGAATGCGGCAGCAGTAAAGGTCCCTTATCCTGTCTGTGATCACACAAAGCGAGACTCCGTTGCCCTCATCAGTCCCCACTCCAATGAACCCAGGAACAGGGTTCCTCAGCACAGCCAGAGGGAGCAGCCAGAACAAGCTGTCTGAGCAGCCAGTGCACAACCTGGGCAGAAGAGGGGTCCGTGTCTCCCAAAGTCCTGCTCACTCTCTCCCCTCAGAGATGTTCAATCATCTCTCCACATTCACACCTTCCTACTTTCCTTCAGATCATCCATCTTCCCTGGGATGAAAACTGACGCTGTCATCTGAAGCTGTCAGAACCACGGGGACATGAGGAATTCTTCCTTTTGATGTGTCTGGGGCCTCTTCAAAGCAGCAGAGACACCTGACTCCTTCTGGGCTCTCCTGGCCCAAGCCAGTGGTCCCCACAAGGAGGGTATCATACCTTTGGATGCCAAGGGTATTTTTGGCAGTGGGATGGTCGCAAGCAAAGCAGGAAACGAGTTGCGTGACAATGATGAAATGTGAAAACAGCTGCTTTTAAGGCCTTTGATCCATCATCCAGGTGAGCGTGTGACAATGGCAGAACAAGGGAGGGAGAAATGGAGGAGAGACCTGAGAAAGAGACAGAGGGGAAATGGGCTTGAAGACTTGATGTGACTTAAAAATGAACGACCACCCTGGTCCGCAGGTCTTGTCACCAGCTCCAGAATATACAAATAATTTAGCTTCCACTGCAGATGAACTTTGATCACTCTCCTGGACCAGCCATGTCTGATAAGTTGAAAAGATATTATGTACTGTACCTTTAAGAAGAGGAGGTTCGGGTGTCTGTGGGAGGGAGGTGTACATGGCAGGAGAGCTGATGGTGGCACTGGAATACATTCTCTGTGCCTCTAAGAGTCACCCTCCTCCCAGCCAATACCAGCTCCATGCAGCTCCTCATGGCTCAGCCCAGGAGGCAGAGGAGACTCCAGTCCCAGATGAGACCCGCTCAGCATGGCTCCCTGGATCAACCAGGGAGAAGATCCCTTTTGGCTCCGGCGGTAGAACTGTTGCCTACTGGCTATCAGGATTCTGGTGTGAGTCTTGGCAGCAGGAATGGACACTGCCAGGGGAGCTCTGTTGGTCTCTCAGAGCATCTAGTCCCTGTGCCAAAGACCAGCCAGAATGGCAGACACTAGCCAGTAAAAGCAAAGGGTTGGATCTTCCCCATGGTTTTCCAGAAAACCACCTTGCTGGCCTTTCACAGGATCCCTGGTGACATCTCTATGGCTCTCTCTCCTTGAGGATGATAAATAATTTCCCCTGCACTGGCCTAGCAACCCTTCCCTCCCGCCATAGTAGGCCTCTTCCCCTTCAAATGCTTCAGTGACCTCTGTGTGCGAGAAGCTGGAAGCCTCTGTCCCGTTCCTAGTGGACAGGTGCCCACATCACAATTCCACCAACCCCATCACAACAAGCACTGGTGACTGGCCCCTCTCTTGTAAGTGGCAGCAGGGGACTGTAAGGCCAGTAGTGACTGAGCTCCCTTCTCACCCTCTCAGAGGTCTCTCCAAGGCAGGGCTGAGGTATGTTGGCAGGGGAAGCGCGTAAGGGGAGTTTGTCCTGACACTACCCATGTTGTACTGTGTACATGATGCCTGGAGAAGGGACATCAATCTACATAGCTGTTAAACCACCTCTTCACACATACCAGTTGATTGCAAAGCTTACCCAGTAGGAGAGAAAGGGCCTCACTCGGTCTGCTTAATGCAGACACCTCCAGCAACTCCCAGCTCAATGAAAACAGGAGGCTGCTAACAAAGGAGCCATCTTTTCCTGAGGAGCACAGCTTCTAGGAAAGTACTGTGTGTAAGCCTTGCAATAGGGCCTCCCGCAGCCTGCCCTGTGATAAGGATACAGGACACCTGACAGTTTGGGAACATTATCCTCCTAGAGATCAACCAGACACCGCCAGGAGCAGGCACCGCTCAGAATACGGATAATGACTGACAGAGACTCACCTAATGCCCCATTCCAGAATGTGACCAGGACACTAAGGCTACCACTGCTGCTCATGTATATTGTGTCATGGAAGGGAATTGATGGTTAAGGGGGGATCAAGGTTTGTCCCCCTTAAAAGACTTTTTCTGGCTGGGTGGAGAAACACACATAGCAATTGGCTGGTGCCACTAACTGGTGGAAAAGCAGAATGCAAACCAAGCATAGGGTGCTGTTCTTTCCAGTGTGCTTGGGTGGAAGGAGACAATGTAGTTATCACACAACTGTCTATTTGGATTGTTGCAGGCTCAGATGTTTGCAAATATGGCTTGTTCTAAATTGGTCTCATTATTTAGACAATTTGGGATAAATGTGTTAACT
The DNA here is from genome assembly GCF_015237465.2 of Chelonia mydas. Taxonomy (NCBI): domain Eukaryota; kingdom Metazoa; phylum Chordata; order Testudines; family Cheloniidae; genus Chelonia; species Chelonia mydas. Next base: position 144,574,173 of record NC_057851.1, on the reverse strand, counting down.
TTACAGTCAGCACTGAAAAGTGAAAGGGGATTGAGAGTCATGGGAGCTGGGAGGTGCCAGGGCGTGGGTCTTTCTGTTTGTGAAGTGTGGCTTTACAAGTTCCCATCTCTCTCTAACTTGTGTGGGTAGGTGTTTATAAAGGACTAATCTCTGTAGTATCTAGGCATATGGTGTCCTTCCCAGCATCTTCCATGCAAACATCTCACTGCTCTTTACAAACATGAATGAATTCAGCCTTTATTTATTTTTTATTATTCATTCTGTTGTATTATATTATAAATTACAATAGATAATATCACATTTGAAGAAGCCAACATAGAAATGAAATGTTTTAATTTTATCCAAACGGAATCTTTCCATTGACCCGAAATGAAATCTTTTCAAAAATTTTGTTGCATGGCAAATTTCAAAGTTCCTTCATTTTCTTCCATATTGGAACTAAAGCAAATTTTGAAATCGAAGATTCCCCAGGAAACAGAAATCCCAGTTCCCACACTGCTCTACTCACGAGAGGTAGCCTCCCTATACAGTGGATCTGTGGTAGAACTGAGCCTAATGGTCTTGAGGGACACAGAGAACTTCCCCTGGGGTGCAGAGCCTTGTAGTTCTGCAGCTCTGTTTCCCACTGGACTGTTGTCTGTATTTTTTATTTAAACACTGTCTCTATTGCAAGCCACGGCCAAAGGCCCCACTGTCTGCGTTGTAAGAATATGTCTCAAGAATCCATTGAAGCAGCAACTTCTGACAGGCCAGTTTCTTCAGCTAGGGCTAGACTCTCCTCTCACCGACTCCTCCTTCACAGGGAGGTAACTCCAGTGGAGTTAACAGTGGAATTACCCTTGGTAACCCTTTTGCCAGGCAGAATCGGTAGCAACAAGGGCCAGGTTCAATATATAGAGGTTTCTTTTAACAATACAACACAGAACCGGCTCGAGCCCCGACCCAGTAACCTGAGAAAATTAAACACCAGCCCTGAGTGCCTCTAAAAGGCAATGCTTCCCCTCTCACAAGTCCTGAGTCTGTGTTTAGGAAATAACAGTTTTAATAAAAAAAGGAAAAGGAACCTGGCATTAATTTGGGAAAACACCACAAGCATGGTTCAAAAGCATGACCATGAGCAAAAGACCTACCCCAGTTGGGCAGTGTCCTTTGCCTCAGTTTCTCACCTTGAGGTATGAAAATCCAACAAACAAATGTTCCTTTAACAGACCACTCCCTTCTCCCTCCAGCATACCCCACTCACAGCTGCCATCCTTGAGCAGCAGCGACCCAGAGTGCAGAAGTGTGGGTAGGAGGGAGGTGTCAAGTAATGCCTCAGCTGCTGCTACCGAGCCATTTGCTCCACGTCGCTGCCCTCTGCCACCGCCGCGCCGTCGTGCACTCTGTCATCGTTCACCCCACGCCGTTGGCCACTGCACTGTCACTTTCTCTGCTGCCTCCAGCCTCTCTAATGCAACCTCTGATGTCTAGAGGTCCCCGCACTTAACATAGCTCTCAGCGATTGCAGCAGTTAAGGGGGGAACCTCGCTGCTAGTTCAGGCTGGGCTGTCTCCTCTACTGGAAACACTGTCCCACAGCAGGTCTTAGCACCTCGACCTGATTACAAGGGATCTCAGCTTGAGTGATCACTTAAAACTCAATTGGGTCTAATCAGCTTTGTCTTTAAACAGTGGAGTAGCGAAGGGTCAAATTGTGTCTAGAGCAGTGGTTCTCAAACTTGTGTACTGGTTTCACGCAGCAAGCCTCCGAGTGCAACCCCCCCTTATAAATTAAAAACACTTTTTTATATATTTAACACCATTATAAATGCTGGAGGCAAAGCAGGGTTTGGGGTGGAGGCTGACAGCTCGCGACCCCCCCATGTAATAACCTCGCGACCCCCCATTTGAGAACCCCTGGTCTAGAGCTATGTATACACTACAGCAGCTGCTTCTGGGGAAGATGCTCTAAGCCGACAGGAGAGCTTAATAACTCCTGCCTCCGCAGGTAGCAATGTCCGTGGGAGAAGTTCTCCTGCCAACATAGTGCTGTCCACACCCGTGCCTAGGTCCGTGTAACTTACATCGCTCAGGGTGTGGATTACTCATACCCCTGAGCAACATAAATTATACCAAAGTAACCTGTAGCATAGACGTAACCTAGGACTCTTAGGCAGAGCACATACCACCAAGTAGGAACATCTGTCTTTCCCTTCTCTCCCCGGGCTTTGGCATTCCTACCCACTGCTTGGCGACTGCAGTTCAGCTGAGGGTGACCCCCTCAATCAGGGCATGTTAAGTCCAGTTCTGCTGCCCTTTACTTGTACAAGGCTAACAATGTGGCATTACCCTACATTCAATACTAAAGTGATTTGTAACAAAGCAGCAACAAAAATTAATCACTTCGGCAACACAGCTTTGTCTGCTGAACACCTAGGCAGAGTAGGTGTGTTCATGTAAATACAATCCGGTCCTGAAATCCTTCCTCCCCTCCGCCTCACCCCCTTTCTCGTCACTAGATGTCGGGGAGAGCTCATTGAGACCCTTCTTACACTAGGCCCTGGTCTACGCTAGGACTTTAGGTCGAATTTAGCAGCGTTAAATCGATGTAAACCTGCACCTGTCCACACGATGAAGCCCTTTATTTTGACTTAAAGGGCTCTTAAAATCGATTTCCTTACTCCACCCCTGACAAGTGGATTAGCACTTAAATCGGCCTTGCCAGGTCGAATTTGGGGTACTGTGGACACAATTCGACGGTATTGGCCTCCGGGAGCTATCCCAGAGTGCTCCATTGTGACTGCTCTGGACAGCACTCTCAACTCAGATGCACGATTGTTTGACGTTGCTCTGACGCAGGGAGGGGCGACTGACGACACGGCTTACAGGGTTGGCTTACAGGGAGCTAAAATCAACAAAGGGGGTGGCTTTACATCAAGGAGTATTTCAGGCAGGACTTCATGGAGGGTTCCAATAAGAAATGGTGCACCTAAGTTATTGTTCTTATTGGAACAAGGAGGTTAGTCTGGCCTCTGATTGATACATGGCTAGATTTACCTCGCTGCACCTTCTCTGTGAGTGACTGCAGTGTGACCTAGAGGAATGAGTCCCCTAGACGGGGGGCGAGGGGGGGGTTGCAAATGAGTACAAAACAAATCTGGTCTATTTCTTATTTTGATACACTCCATCTATCTTTTACATCTTTGGCTGGCAGCAGACGGTGCAGAAGGACTGCATGCCATCCACATCTCATGGCTGCTCGGCAGAAGATGGTACAATAGGACTGCTAGCCATCCTCATCTCTTGCCTGCCCGGCAGAAGATGATGCAATAGGACTGCTAGCAATCCGTATCACCTGCCTGCTCACCATAAGATGGTTCAATAGGACTGACTGCAGGACTAAAGAGAATGACTTGATCAAGTCACTCCAAATTTAGTCCCTGCGCCCATGTCTGCCCAGGCACTCCTGATCGATCTCACACAGGCGACCAGGAGCACCTCGGACATGACGATGACGGCTACTAGTCCTATTGCACCATCTGCTGCCACAAGGCAATGGGTTGCTGCTGCTGTGTAGCAATGCAGTACCACGTCTGCCAGCACCCAGGAGACATACGGTGACAGTGAGCTGAGCGGGCTCCATGCTTGCCGTGGTATGGCGTCTGCACAGGTAATTCAGGAAAAAAGGTGCGAAACGATTGTCTGCCCTTGCTTTTACGGAGGGAGGGAGGGAACAGGGGCCTGATGATATGTACCCAGAACCACCTGCGACAATGTTTTAGCCCCATCAGGCATTGGGATCTCAACCCAGAATTCCAATGGGCAGCGGAGACTGCGGGAACTGTGGGATAGCTACCCACAGTGCAACGCTCCGGAAGTCGACTCTAGCCTCGGTACTGTGGAAGCACTCCGCCGAGTTAATGCACTTAATGCACTTAGAGCATTTTCTGTGGGGACACACACACTCGAATATATAAAATCGATTTCTAAAAAAACGACTTCTATAAATTCGACCTAATTTCGTAGTGTAGACATACCCTAGTATAATCAAGAGGAGACTCAGGTCCATCAGCTGCTGTAGGAACTAAGACAGAGTTCTGAATATACCACACAGTATAAAGAACAATCCCCCAAATGCTCCTACCTTCTCAGCACAGAAACGCCACTCTCACATTTTGTCTTTAAATGAAAACCTTAAAGAAAAGAAAATGCCTTTCTGGGCCATCATGCGTGGAGACTCATGAGAACTGTTGGGCTGGATCGTGACAGTATAAACTGGTGTATTGCCAGAACAAGCAACAGATGCCACTCGTGTCACATGGAGAGAGTATCTGGCAGTGTGTTCAAACACTCTGACAGCAGCAGGCATTTTAGACTCTGACAGATAAAAAAATGGCCAAAGTGCATTGATGGAGTGTGTAGGTTGCAGAGTCTTCACTGCTGCTTCCCTGAAATAATGTAGGACTAATTCCAGGCGGAATTAATGGCTTTTACTGGGGTAGAATTACAGTTGGACCCAGTACAGCCAATATCTTAGTTTCTGCAAGGATCCATAGGTTAAATAGACAGCATTTGTTGTTGGATTGATTTTTTCAGGTAGGAAATTGGCTCATCACAACATTTCACAGATGCAAACAGACTTCTGAGCCTTTTCTCATGTAGGCAGATGATGCTTAGCTACTGTGGTGATTGCCACTAGAGAGAGAGATGCCACCATCAAACTGTGTAATGGGGCAATCCACCACCATATCCAGCACCACAATTGCAGCATCTGTCCTTTTGCCAGACCCAGGCATGTCATAATAAGGCTGGTAGGTGGAGCAGAAATGGTTCAGCTGGCTCCAAGATCAACAGAAAAAGCTAAAGCCTGGGAAGTGCATGTTTGTGGTATCAAGGATGGCACTCAGGAACTCCTGTTTACTGACCTCCATCTCTGTTCTATGCATCTTTCCTAGTGAGTTTCAGGCTAGGAACAGGGGAACGGCTCAAGTACCAGTGATTTACATGCACACAGACTCTGGGCCTGAGACTAAAGGAACCTTTTTTGCTGGCCAAGGCAGTGCAAACAGCAAGCATAAGGCCTCCCCAGTTAATCCCTTAGGGAAAGGATTACTCTGCGATGTATGTGTTGAAAGCTGGACAAGGCATGGTCATGGTGTCCCTACTTGCTAGCAGTTCCCCAACTGTGCAAGGTCCATGGTACCATGGCAACCAGAGTGCAGGTAAGGCCAGCCCCTAGGGCTACTCTTACTAGCAGCAGGGGCTGAACTGGCCTTACCAGCAGCCCCAGAACAGGGGAAGCGCAGGCCTTCCTTGCACTGCACAGGGATGAATCCTGTCCTCTGATTTTCCAATAGTCAAGTCAAGTTTATTAATAGTGACTGAACCATTGACCAGTGTGCCCAAAACAAACTATAAATACAATACAATAAAACTTAAAATTAAATCCAAAATATTCTAATATTAAAATGTGTCAATACAAATTAAGAACATAAAACCAGTTAAACCATTTATAATCACCGTGTCACTTGCCTGTTTCTTATTTTAGCAGCCGACCAGGCCAATAGGGCAACCGCTCGGATCACATAGACATTGTCAGTTCCTAATAAATATTCTGTTTTCTGAGAGGTTGTAGAAGAACGCATCCGGGACACAAACACGGAAAGCCATTCTGACCTCAAGTGGCAATATGAATTACAATGTAATAAAAAATGGCATAGGTCTTCCACCTGCCCAGAGCCACTTGGGCAGAGACGGTTACATTTCTCAATGCCAGTACACCAGCCTTCTAAGTCAGCTGACTGCACAGATTGAAAATGGAGAGCTGTTAAGTCCTTCCTTCACTTGTTATTGGACAAACTGTCTAAACAACTGGCACACCCATGACTCTTTTTCACAAGGGGGAACCAAGGAGACAGATTTGTAATGGAAACAACTGCCACGTCTAATTGCTTATTAATATCTTCTCATCTCAGCTTGATTAGGGTTTTCTAATTTTTAAACTTAAGTCTGATCATTTCCAATTCTGAGAGGTCTAGAGAATGCAAAGAAGTCTGAATATACTCTAACCAAGGAAATTGACGTGAAAAAGCCCAACTGAGCTGTTCCTCTAAGTATAGCCTCCGCAAACATTGTGGATGCATACTCTGAATGCAAAGCCAGAAACTGATGTTACGGGATTTCCCTTTAGACAGAACAGAATTCCTGCCTGTCTCAGCTCTAAGAAAAGCAGCTGGGTATTCTTTGGGAGACTTTGATGGGGTGCTCAGAGGGGCTGGGTGGCTTAGAGGTTAGCGCACCTAACTGGCCCCTTGCTTCCTTAGCAGAGGTGCTTGGTTCCTGTCCTTAGACTAGGAACCTTCTGGCCTCCACTTGCATCTGGGTCTCAGCCCATAAGGAGGTGTGTAGGGGGAGCCAGGCCATGCCTCTCCACTGGGTCCCAGCCTAGGGCTCTCTATGAAGCAACACAGACAGGGTCCTCCCAGCAGAGAGTCTAACTCCACTCCCCTGGGCTATTTCCTATTTATTTCCCTTCAGTTTGGGCACGTCCCCAATAATCCAAACTGTCTGTAGTGATTCACATGGAGTAGTGCCCCCTTGTGGACCTTTTGTGGCATCCTGCCACAGCCTCTGGTCCCTCTGGGCAGGGGGGATATAAGGTTTGAGGGGGCCTAGCCCCACAATGTCCTGAGTCGGATAGTACAGTTCCCTCACTGCCTGGTGCTCCCTGTCTCCTCAGCAGTCTGTCTCTAAGGATGTAGTGCTTCTCCCATGGCAGCTGTCCTACCTGTCAGACTTATAGTGAAGCTCCCCTCATCTAGAGAGGCAGAGCTACCTCCTTCCTCTTCAATTATCAGCCCAGAACTGAGCCAGGTTCTCTCCTTTACTTCCCCCTCCAGGCCTGACATTGGCTGCAGGTATAGCGGGGAAAAGCTAGCTGGGCCTACAGGCTAGCTGGGCCTTTTCGTGCAGGGGTGAAGTTTCTCTGCTTCATCACAGAGACCTAGAATCTTCCTAAGAAATTGGTTTTGGATCACTTCCAATCCCAGGGGATCATTCCATCCCCATATTTCTGTGCCACGCACAATGTGAGTGCCTACCTTGGCCTCGAACACTCGAAGAGCTGGTGCAATTAAGTTGCACCCATGAGTCCAGGTGCAATGTATTGCATACATGGAGGATTGATGGACAACATATTGATCTGTCTTGCACTTGTAACCCACAAGGAGATTACACAGATTCCTGGAACCCTGTCTGCTGGCAGCTCAGGGAGAGGCACACTGTCCCCGGTACGGAGGGGGAGCCAAGGCAGACTGCGAGTCTCCCCAGCAACCAATAGGGAGTGAGAGGCCCTCCCAGGGAGTTGAGAAAAGGGGAGAAGCCTTTTTGGAGTCAGTCTGGAGCCAGCCAGGAAAAGGGCAGGACTGGCTATGTGGGGAGCTGGTGTGTCCCAGGCCTGCATGCAGGGTTCCCCCTGAGACCAGGCCTCTAGAGATCTGACAGCAGATCCCTCAGCTGGGTTTTTCCTTCCCCACTGATGATTCCCAATTTGTAGGGTTTGCTGGGAAACTTCCCCAGCTAGGCTGAGTTCGCTCTCCAGCTCCCTAGGTGAGACCAGTCACCACATGGTCAGCTCTGCTCTGTCTGCTAGTCCAGGGAAGCTGCCTGCAGAGTGTGTGTCTGGAGGCTGGGCTAGGAGGCTACAGTTTGGATGTTAGTGTAGTTGTGTAACCTACACCTTGAGCCCTGCACCCCTTTATGGTGAGGGGAAATCCTGGGACCGATGCAGCCTGATTCCTGCCTGAGGGGGGATCCCTGCCAGCAGAGAGCTGCCCCTCTGCAGTGACTGAGGAGTCCAGAGTCATCTCTGAACCTGAGGGATCATTCATGGAATTTGTGAGTGCACCATCTTTTAGTTAGTAAGGTAATTTGGTTTGGAGACCAGCTGCTCCCTGAACTGTGTCCTCAAGCCAGGGAGTAAGGGTTTGAGGATTTTATAACCTGCTGCATATTACACCTGTGGGGGGATTTACCACCTTCTCCCACTTGTCATTCCTTTGGGCTGTACTGAACCCAGTCAGCCACACTGCTAAACCACTGCAAAGAAGAATGTTGTGGTTATAGGTCATCAAGGGCCCCAGCAAAGTACGCGTACCAATGGGACACTAAATTTTACATTTGCTACATCAAGTCACGGGTATTTTCAGTGTGGGCACTGGTGACCCTAAAAATAGTGTTTTACCCTGTTATGTTGTATTTGTCTCCTGTTTAATTAAATTATTATGTTGAATATATTGTATGTGTTTGTGTTGTGTTATTTCTTGGAAGTCTCCAACTATCTGGCAAGTAAGTGGGGATTACCCTGTAGTTAGAATTTTCCGCCCAAGCTGCCCTAGTGACCCTGCCAGGAAGGAGCGAGGGGGGTGGAGGCACTGCCAAATAATTTCATAGGAAAAAAGAAAGAAGATACATCCTGCTGAGTGGGTGGCGGGATCCAAAGGAACCCAGACCTGTAAGTGGATTGGCATTAAAGGAGGTAACCAGGTGGAGAGGGGGCGCTACACACTAAAAACAATTACTTTGGTTTTGGAGTAATTTATCAAAAGGCCTTCTGTGATGGGGTGACTACCCCACACTCACCCGGCTGGGTTTAATGCAAGCTAGATGGGCCAATTAACCCATTAGGCAGCTGATTGAGGAGGCTCAGCTAGGCAGGAATAGGCGAGGCCTATAAAGTCCAGGAGCTGAAAGGAGGAGGGGCTGCTGGGAAAAGGGTGACACTTGCAGGAGAAAGGGAGGAGTGAGTGGAGACAGCAGGCAGCAGTCACTCCCTGGGAAGAGGGAGGAGGCTTTGGGAACAGGTAGGCCCAGGAAGACAAGGGGAACCAGTGGTAGGAAGCAGTCCAGGGATAGAGCAGTGAGACTAGAGAGAGAGTAGGCCCAGACTGCTGAGCTGAGGGTCCCTGGGCTGGAATCGAGAAGAGGGTGGTCCTGAGTTCCCCTACCAGCTACTGGGAGTGGGACGCTGCAGCAGTGAGCGAGAGGACTGCCTAGGACTATTGAGGAGTTAAACTCCCCTAGGAGGGGGACATGGACAGTGACACAGCCAGAGGGCCGACCCACGAAGAGGATGCTGTGGTTCCTGAAGCTGAGAGAGGGGCTGCAGGTAGACAGCTGAGACAGAATGACAGTGTACAAACTGTGGACGGGGGGGCATAGGTCTCGAGCTAATCCCCAGAGTACCAGGAGGAGGCGCCAGTCTGGCAGTGAGTGGTGCGCCCCGTGAAACCCTCCCATTGAAGGTAATGCATTTAATAAATACATCAGTCCAACTGATGTGTGTGATGATGGAACCATATTGTTTGCATAGAGTAAGACAGCGAGGGTAGTCCATGATTTTAGGTGGAAAATACTGATCCCCTTTTAATACTAAAACAACATCATTCATAGAAAAGTTAAAAAGAAAAGTGACTAAAAGACAGCCCTGACAAACTCCCTCTGTAATTATCATGGACTCCGTGAGATTCCCATCAAACCCTGTCCTAATCTTGGCCTCTGTTTGCCTGTGAAGGGCTCACAAAAGAAAAAGTACATAAGAACAGCCATACTCGTCAGACCAAAGGTCCAGCTAGCCCAGTATCGTGTCTTCCAACAGTGGCTGGTAGCAGATACTTCAGAGGGAATGAACAGAACAGGGCAATTATTGAGTGATCCATTCTCTATCGTCCAGTTCCAGCATCTGGCAGTCAGACGTTTAGGGACACCCAGAACATGGGGTTGCATCCCTGACTATCTTGGCTAATAACTATTGATGGACCTATCCTTCCATGACCTTCTAATGGACCTGTCCTTCCTATCTAATTCTTTTTTAAACTCAGTTATACTTTGGCCTTCACAACGTCCCCTGGCAATGAGTTCCACAGGTTGACTGTGCATTGTGTGAAGAAGTACTTCCTTATGATTGTTTTAAACCTGTTGCCTATTCATTTTATTGGGTGACCCCTTGTTCTTGTAACTAGAGATCTATTCCAATCTCCAATTTGCCCCACAATGGAATCAAAAACTAACTTGAGATCAACAAAGGCTGTATACAGTTTCCTCCCGCCCCCAAAGAGGGACAAATTTGTAGGTCAGATAAGAAAGCATAAAACAATTATTTGTAGTAGAGGAGCCATTTTTAAAACTATATTGTTCTTCAGCAAATAATTTTCTATTTTCTGCTCAATCCTCTAGTCTCCTCAAAAGATAGCTAGTATAAATTTTTAAGACAATGTTGAATAAGCTGATTGGGCAGTAATTCCCTGGATCTTTCTTACCTCCTTTTTTTTATACAGTGGAATAATAATACGAGTAGCCCACCCTGAGGGAAAAATCCTTATATTATTTATATTTAAGAAAAGTTTAGCCAAAACAGGTGTCTGCCAGTCAATATTCTCCTTAAACACCTCTGCAGGGATGAAATTCTCCCCTGACATTTTATTGATTTTTTCCAACAGAAAATGCAGTTTCTGCACAATCAAAATTTTCTGCAGGAAAATTTCAATCTGTTGAAAATATTAAATTTTCCATCAGGAAAATTAAAATGAAATATTTCATTTCAGGTCCATTCAACTCAAATTGAAATATTTCATTTTGTTTTGAATCAGTTCAATAAAACATTAAATTATATTTCCATATTAGCACATTAACGTATGGCCCCTATTCTTTCCCATGGGCTGAGAGCCCTGGAGAACTAAATCTCCCATAATGCAATGCAGATTTCCCTCTGATCAAGTTCTGTGTGGTGGATCATGGGAGTTGCATGATTCTGAATGCATCCTGGGACACATAGTCTGGTTAGAGAGTCTGGCACTTAGGGGAGAAATGGGGGCATCAGGCTCCCGAACCAGAATACCCTTGAGGCAATGCATCACTATGGGAAAATGCAATTCAATAAACCAAAATGTAACATTTCAGCCATGTCAGAATGTGTTGTTTCAAGTGAAAATTGAAATTGAAAATTTTTGAACTGAAATTTTTCAGAATTTCTGTTCTGCAAAAAATTCAAAATATCAACTTTTTGTCCCAATTTGGGATGAAAACATGTTGAAATGTCAGAATTTCCCTTTGGCTGGAAATTCCCAATTTCACTCAGCTCTATCACTGAACCCTGGACTCCATCACCCCTGAACAGCAGGATCAGTAGCACTCTGGCACATCAGGGCATTTCTAAGAGTGATCAAACCTTCCTGTGGCTGAGAACATTTGCAGCAACACCAGCCAGGGGCAAACTGCCCTTGACCCCTCAGCTTTAGGGCAAATCCCAATCACCTTCCCCTCCCCATTGGCACCAAACTATGTATTCAGTGAACTTCTACATTTCCTAGAGAAATCTTCCCAGGTTTTACTGGGGCAAAAAACAGCTTCCAAAAGCCACCCCTCTTGTGCCTGCTGCAAGCATCTCCTATTTGTACGAGGGCTTTGCTTTCTCAAGGCCCCATGGCAAACAGAACACCAACGTCATGAACTCCACCAGCAGCGACAGCCTTCCCGGGCAGTCCTACTCAGCCAGAGCCCAATACCTGCCTGCCACCACTTGGGTCTGAGTGAGAATTCCTTCTATCCTCTGGATGTCATTTCTCCATTTCTCTGGTTAAACTTGGATTATTGCTGTGCACATTGTAAGATGAGCTGTTGCCAGCAGGAGAATGAGTTTGTGTGTGTGGTTTTTGGAAAAGGGGGGGGTGGGGGGGGGGTGAGAAAACCTGGATTAGTGCTGGTGGTGACCCACCTTGATTATCATGCACATTATAAAGAGGGGTTTCAAAAGGGGGATGGGCTGTTGCCAGCAGGAGAGTGAATTTGTATGTGTGTGGGGGGGGGGGGGGGGGGGGGGGGGGGGGGGAAGGGTGAGAAAACCTGGATTTGTGCTGGAAATGGCTCTACTTGAGGATCACTTTAGATAAGCTGTTGCCAGCGGGGGAGTGAGGTGGGAGGAAGTTTTGTTTCATGGTCTCTGTGTGTATATAATGTCTTCTGCAGTTTCCACGATATGCTATGCATCCGATGAAGTGAGCTGTAGCTCACGAAAGCTCATGCTCAAATAAACTGGTTAGTCTCTAAGGTGCCACAAGTACTCCTTTTCTTTTTACGAATACAGACTAACACGGCTGTTACTCTGAAACATTTCTCCATCCATTTCTCAGGCTTTGCCAGAAGGCGAGCAGCGTAAACAGATACGACAGTGATGACAGCCAATTACTAGCTTTAAAAATTAGCCCCCCAGGTGAGCAGGCTGCCTGGCTGCTGTCAGACTGATTTCAGGTTAGGCTGGAAAATTGTCAGCCAGCTGACAGAGCCCATGTTTAGTCAATTCTCCACTGGATGAATGTGCCAGAGTTTCACCAGCATCGGGGTCTCAGCTCTGCTTACATTTCCAGCCCAAGCACTGGGGACATTTAAGAGATCGTTGGGGAAATGATCAGTGCCTTTCCGTCTACACTGGAAAAGAGATGTAAGGAGTGAGCCCCAAGGGGTATTGAACAACTCACACAGAACAACTCACCCATGATCATGCAGGTCTGAACAACTGCCAGAGATGTAGAGTCAAGAAGGGCAGGAAAAGTGAGTGACAGGCTAATGCTGGGGAGAGGAACTTGCCAGCTGAGTTTGAGGAGTGGGCAAGTGTATAAGTTAGGCAGCCCAGGTTGCTTCATCCAGAGAGCAGGAGGAGCAGGGTTATGGAGCCACTGTTGGGGACACTGGGGCATGGCCACTAGGTAACTCGAGGGGATGGAAGACCACAAGTGTCGATGAAGCCCCCGCGCACTAGGCCCAAGTGTTCTTGGCCCCGCCGCCTGGAGGCACTCGCAGCAGTTATGCTGAGGATCTGCAACAATATGTTGCAGAGTCAGACTGCCTGAAACTAAGCAAGGCCAAACAGGGCAGATATGGAAGAACAATGCTGAATAAAGCAGCTTTATGTATGGTTTAACAAATGATACAGAGAACAAGGGAACTAGCTGGGAACTGGATTGGCTGCTATATGGATACTTAGGGCAGCTTGCTATTGGATAAGTATGCTGGGAAAAAGGATGTATAAAAGCCTGTGTAACTTCCTGCTCTGGGTGCAGGATTTGAGATTCTATTTTCCCTGTACCTTTTTGCAGCTGCAAATAAACTTTTCTGCTTCTCCACCCCGTTGTGATTATTGGGTGTAGCACACCGGGTAGCGAACCGACCCCTGCTGTTGTTTAGCCTCTCGGCACTGGGTGCCGGCAACACCACAATAGTGGGAGGCTTAAAATTGAGCCCAGCGAAGCCCAGTAAAGGCACATGAATATAACAGCTCAGCTGCAGCACAGTCAGCCACAACAATGCAACACACCAGCAGCACAGCGACAACGCAGGCCTAGGCGACAGCCATACAATGCAGCATCACTGCAAAGCCTCGCACCAATGCAGCCGCACGATGAAGCGGGAATAACGGTGTTGCAACGCAGGGGCAGCAGCAACCTGACGCTGCAGCAACAAAGCTGCACCATAGCAGCAGTGCACGGAGGCAGCAACAGGGCAGCAATTCTGCAACCGTATAAAGCAAAAGCACTTCAACAGAGCGGTAGCCACGCAGCAGCGTACTGCTGTGCATCGATACAAGCCAGGCGGTCGCCACGCAGCAGCCCAGCCCAGGGAGTCTGAAACTAGATGACTGTTGTGTCCTTAAACACTGGGTTACAGGGGTCACCAGGAAGAAATAAAAGGCAATAACAAACGGCCCCCTAAGAGAGTGCAGTCAATTGCCCCAAAAGACCCCAAGAGAGCCCTTCTGGAAAAGGCTGACCCCATGAATGCCCTCTGAACACAAACACTTCACTGCATAGTGGTGTCTCCCAACCCAGATATTACTGATTTGAGTTACTGATTACAGTTCAGAGTTTCCTGCTCTTCCTTTACCGCTGCTTGGAGTCTAAGGGAAACAACTGCTACACATTAGCTAAAAGGGAACTTGCTGAATAGGCGAAGCCAGGCTGAAACAGACAAGCTGGGATGGGGGTGTTGGGGACACTGGGGCATGGCCACTAGGTAACTTGAGGGGATGGAAGACCACGAGTGTCGATGAAGCCCCCTCACACTAGGCCCAAGTGTCCTTGCCGCCCCCCCCCCCCCCCCCCCCCCCGCCTGGAGGCATTCGCAGCAGCTATGCGTACTAGGCCCAAGTGTCCTTGGGCCCCCCCCGCCTGCAGGCACTCACAGCAGTTATGCTGAGGATCTGCAACAATATGTTACAGAGTCAGACTGCCTGAAACTAAACAAGGCCAAACAGGGCAGATATGGAAGAACAATGCTGCATAAAGCAGCTTTATGTATAGTTTAACAAATGATACAAAGAACAAGGGAACTAGCTGGTAACTGGATTGGCTGGCTATATGGATACTTAGGGCAGCTTACTATTGCATAAGTATGCTGGGGAAAAGGATGTATAAAAGCCTGTGTAACTTCCTGCTCTGTGTGCAGGATTTGAGATTCTATTCTCCCTGTACCTTCTTTGAAGCTTCAAATAAACTTTTCTGCTTCTCCACCCCATTGTGATTATTGAGTGAAGCATACCGGGTAACGAACCCCTGCTGTTGTTTTGCCTCTCGGCACTGGGTGCCGGCAACAGGGGGGAGGTTGCAGCAGCATGAGTGAAACCAACCCAGTCATTGGGGAACATCTGCAGTGTTGTTTTTTAGGTCTGGTTTCACCTGCCAGTGGAGAAATAACAGTTGTTTCTCTTCAATCCATTAAGATTTGCAGCTCTGACTTGAGTCCGAGCTGGATGGGGCCTTCTGCAGCCTGCCGGGGTCATGAGACCCTCCTCTTGTCACCCCGATCACAGCCTGCACAGAGTGAACAAAGATTACAATGGAGATTTCCAGGCCACACCAAGAGTTCAATTCAATTATGAAAACTAATTAAGGGAACAAGAGAGAGAAAAAGCGGGGCTGGGGCTGGGAATGGGTACAGAGAGTGCAAAACACATGCAACCAGCACTGTGCATCTGGAACTGATCATTTTAAAGAGCTAAGAGTTTCCATTTGCTTATAGGAAAAAGGCCAATTTTGCTACAGCTAATTGTAGACCAGAGTCAGACCCTGTTTAGCAAATGCCAGTGTTTCTACTAGGGCCTTGTCTATGCTGCACAATTAAGTCGACCTATGTTAGGTCAGCATAGAGCCACCAGAGTAATTACTGCGGTTTTTCAGGTGCACACTGCCCTCCTCTACCAGTGATGTACATCCTCACCAGGAGCGCTTGCACTGACTTAAATGGGGCAGGGGCCGGGGCTGACAGCCCGAGATGTCAGCCCTGCACAGGGCTCACAGATAGAGCCCCACTGCTCCTCTGCGTCAAACTCTCAACCAGGGGCGCCAACACAGACACTGTGTCACCCTAACTACATCAACCTAAGCGCTATGCCTGTCGTGGAGGTGGAGTTATTATTTCGGTGTAGTGGGGGACTTACGTCGGCAGGAGCAACCCTGTAGTGTGGACGCTTACAGAGTTAGGTTGACATAAGCTGCCTTACATCGACCCAACTCTGTAAAGCAGCCCTGGCCTACATTGTGTTAGCAGCTTTCTAATCCCCAATCTCTCACTCTGCCCAGTTCGGCTCAGTGGTTATAATTCTGAGCTCCTGTGTGGGAAACCGAGGAGACACTCCTACTAGGTCAGAGCAATGGCCTAGTAGTCCATGCTCCGCTCTTCTGTCTGAAGAATCTGGTTATAATGCTGAGTCCTTGTGCTTTGCTCCTTTTGCTGGGAACACCACAGAAGCAGCATGCTCAGAGGGTGGGGAGGAGGAAAAGCACATCCCTCTGTGTCATGGAAAGGCAGAGACAGGGACTGAAGAGTAGCCAAGCTGGGTCATGTAGGGGTTATGAGGGAGGCAGGGTGGTCCAACGGATCAGGCACTGGACTAGGAGTCAGGAGACTGGGGTTCTATGCCTACCTGATGTGTGGCCATGAGCAAGCCACTTCCCCTCTCTGTCTGTCTTGTCTATTTACACCACAATCTCTTTGGGGCAGGGACTGTCTCTCACTTTGTGTTTGTACTGTACCTAGCACAATGGGGGTCTGCTCCCGGTATGAGCTGCTAAGTACTACTGTAATACAAATACAGTACTGTCATACAAAAACACTGGAGTCTCAAGTGTCTCTGTGGGGGCGGATTGTTAAAGCAGCAGAAATACAGGCTTCCTAAGGGCAGGGATCTGGAGGAGCCTTCTGAATCCACTGGAGGATATTAGTTAGTAATTACAGTTAATAAGGCAAAACCTGCTTGCCCATCCTCCCTTAGATGAGTCTGTGGTTGTTGCCTCATGGAATGGAGACGTGCAGAGAGCACTTGAATGCACAGTGCTAAGCACTGGATGGAAAAAATCCATGCTTGGAAGGAATAAAGCCTGGTTGCTTCTCAGTGGCGCTGCACGACCACTAGGGTCACTGCATCACCCTCCCAGCCCCACCAGACACCCAGCTTTTCCCATGGAGTGAGTTGCCTGTCACAGTCCCTGTGTGGAGGTTTCCCTTTCAGACTCTTTGATTCAACTTTTCTGTGTGGATAAAGATATTAAAGCAAATTTGATCAATGTGACACATGGATTGGAGCGTATGTTGCAGACTCTAATTCTGTTTACTGTTCTGGGGGAATGGGCAATTATTACAGAAGCCGGGACAGAGTGTTTTTAATAACATTTCTTGTTAAGATTTAATTACAGGAAATTGTATTTTCTTAATCACTGAAAACCCAACTGCCTAGGAAAAACCTTATTTTTGATAATTTTGTTTGCAGTTTATTAAATCCTTTTCTTACATTAGGCTTTAGTATAGTCACCTGCTAAGTGTTTCTTAACACTGAGGGCCTTCTAAAGCATAGGGGCTGAAAAGAACCGCTTTTGGGGGGGTTGGGAAGCAGGGATCTATTTCCAAAGCAATGTGTCAGGGCAGGGAGCTCAGACTTAATCAGGGCTGAACCGAAAAAATGTTGCCAAGTAGAGAAGAATTTCACCCCAGATGAAATTTGTGAGGGTGGGAGAAAATTCTGGCTTTTATTCTGAGCAAAACACTGGTCATTTCACAAGAAGTCAGATTGCCTTGCCCTAGGGCTGGCTTTGAAACAGAGCCTGCCCTGCATCTCTGATGTAGCAAAGAGGTTGTGTCTGCATACAGGAGCCCTTCTCAGAGTCAGCCTTCAATGGAAAAGAAGGATTGCCCTATAAAACCCACGTGAAAGGGCAGGGTTGGCATAGAAAAATTGCATTCATGGGTTCCTTGGTCCAGGGCCAGTGCAGTTCAGAGGATGGGATTGCAATGGTTTAACAAAGGTCAGGGAGCAGGAAGGAAGGGACAATTCTTTGAGCAACAGCCACCTACCTCTCCTCCCCATCAGAAGCTGAACTTCATGAGTCTGAAGGTCAAGGCTGCCCAGTCTGTGGATGTTTAAGCTCAGGGGAGTGGTAGGAACCCCAATCACACTTGCCTCAGTGGGAGTAGCCATGAATGCAGACTGGCCTGGTCTACACTACGAGTTTGTCGGATTTAGCAGGGTTACATCGAATTATCCCTGCACCCATCCACACAACGAAGCCATTTTTTTGACATAAAGGGCTCTTAAAACTGTACTCCTCCCCAACGAGGGGATTAGCATTGAAATCGACATCGCCGTTTCGAATTAGGGTTAGTGTGGACGCAATTCGAAGGTATTGGCCTCCGGGAGCTATCCCACAGTGCACCATTGTGACTGCTCTGGACAGCACTCTGAACTTGGATGCACTGGCCAGATGTACAGGAAAAGCCCCGGGAACTTTTGAATCTCATTTCCTGTTTGGCCAGGCGAGCTCATCAGCACAGGTGACCATGCAGTCCCAGAATCGAAAAAGAGCTCCAGCATGGACCGAACAGGAGGTACTGGATCCAATCACTGTATAGGGAGAGCAATCCGTGCTATCAGAACTACATTCCAAAAGATAAAATGCCAAAACATTTCAAAAAATCTCCGAGGCCATGAGGGACAGAGGCTACAGCAGGATGCAACACAATGCTGCGTGAAACTTAAGGAGCTCGGACAAGCGTACCAGAAAACCAAAGAATCAAATGGATGCTCCGGGACAGAGCCCCAGACATGCAGCTTCTACGCTGAGCTGCATGCAATTCTAGGGGGGGCCGCCACCATACCCCACTCCTGTCCGTGGACACCGATGATGGGGTACTCTCCGCCATGGCTGAGGATTTGGGGGATGGGGAAGATGAGGAGGAGGAGGATGAGCTTGAGGAGAGCACACAGCACACCGTTCTCCCCGACAGCCAGGATCTTTTTCTCACCCTGACTGAAATACCCTCCCAACCTAACGAAGCCGGAGAAAGGACCTCTGGTGAGTGTACCTTTTTAAATATAATACATGTTATAAAAACAAGAGTTTTTTAATGATTAAGTAGCCCTGAGGACTTGGGATGCATTCGTGGCCAGTACAGCTACTGGAAAAGTCTGTTAACATGTCTGGGGATGGAGCGGAAATCCTCCAGGGACATCTCCATGAAGCTCTCCTGGAGGTACTCTAAAAGCCTTTGCAGAAGGTTTCTGGGGAGAGCAGCCTTATTCCATCTTCCGTGGTAGGACACTTTACCACGCCATGCTAGTAGCAAGTAATCTGGTATCATTGCATGACAAAGCCTGGCAGCGTACGGTCCCGGTGTTTGCTGGCATTCAAGCAACATCCGTTCTTTATCTCTCTGTGTTATCCTCAGGAGAGTGATATCGTTCATGGTAACCTGGTTGAAATAGGGGAATTTAATTAAGGGGACATTCAGAGGTGGCCGTTCCTACTTGGCTGTTTGCCTGTGCCTGAAAAGAAATCCTCCCCGCAGTTAGCCACGTGGTGGGGGGGGGGCGGGGCATTGGCGCTGAGCTGTTCGCATTTGGCTAGCAGGGATCTTCCCTGATACCAGACACGTGGTGGGGGGAGGGGTAAAGCAATCATCCCAGAGAATTGGATGTGGGGAGGGGGGTTAGTTTGGTTTCTGTTGCTGCACATTAACAGGAAAACCGCAGCACTAAATGGCCAACTCAACGTGCTTTGCTTGATATGGGAGAGGAGGGCGCTGCTGTTATGAAGGTTGCAGAGGCTGAAAGACTATGGCTTACCATGGCCGCCTGCAAGCCAAATTCTGTTGCCCGGCACTGCGTGTGGGATCTCTAACACCAAAGCCACAGGCACTCTATATAAGATGCAAAATGCGACCTGGTACCAAAATCACATCTGCTATGTAATGTGAATAGTAGTGTTCACCGTGAAAGAGTATAGCCATTGTTCTGTAAAATGTATCTTTTAAAATACTTCACTCCCTTTTTTTTCCTCCAGCAGCTGCAAATGTTTCAAGCCTACCTCCTCCGTCCCAAAGGCTATCTTAGATAAGGCGGCGAAAAAAACGCACGCGCGATGAAATGTTCTCTGAGCTCATGCAGTCGTCCAGCACTGACAGCTCAGCAGAATGTGTGGAGGGACACAATAGCAGACTACAGGAAGGTGGTGGCGGATGAACGTGAGGAGAGGGGGCAGCAGGAAGATCAGAGGAGGCATGAGGCAACGCTGGGGCTACTGCGGGATCAAACGGACACGCTCCGGCATCTGGTGGAGGTTCATGAACGGCAGCAGGGATCACAGACTGCTGCTGCAGCCCCTGTTTAACCGCCCTCCCTCCTCCCCAAGTTCCACAGCCTCTTCACCCAGACGCCCAAGAACGCAGGGGTGGGGGAGGCTCTGGGCACCCAACCACTCCACCCCAGTGGACAGCCCAAGCAACAGAAGGCTGGTATTCAAGAAGTTTTAAAGTGGCCTTTTCCTTCCCTCCTACCCTCCTCCCACACCCCACCTGGGCTACCTTGTGAGTTATCTCCCTATTTTTATAATCAATTAATAAAGAATACAAGTTTTTTAAACGATAGTGACTTTATTTCCTTTGCAAGCAAGCAGTGATCGAGGGGGGGAGGGGGCGGGTGGCTTACAGGGAATTTAGAGGCAACCAAGGGGGCAGGTTTTCATCAAGGAGAAACAAACAGAAGTGCCGCACAGTACCCTGGCCAGTCATGAAACTGGTTTTCAAAGCTTCTCTGATGCGCAGCGCTTGCTGCTGTGCTCCTCTAACTGCCCTGGTGTCTGGCTGCGCGTATTCAGTGGCCAGGCGATTTGCATCAACCTCCCACCCCGCCATAAACGTCTCCCCCTTACTCTCACAGAGATTGTGGAGCACACAGCAAGCAGCAATAACAATGGGAATATTGGTTTCACTGAGGTCTAACCTAGTCAGTAAACTGCACCAGCAAGCTTTTAAACATCCAAAGGCACATTCTACCACCATTCTGCACTTGCTCAGCCTATAGTTGAACTGTTCCTTATTACTGTCCAGGGTGCCTGTGTATGGCTTCATGAGCCAGGGCATTAAGGAGTAGGCTGGGTCCCCAAGGATAACTATAGGCATTTCAACATCCCCAACAGTTATTTTCTGGTCTGGGAAGTAAATCCCTTTCTGCAGCCGTTTAAACAGACTAGAGTTCCTGAAGACGCGAGCGTCATGAACCTTTCCCAGCCATCCCACGTTGATGTTGGTGAAACGTCCCTTGTGATCCACCAGTCCTTGCAGCACCATTGAAAAGTACCCCTTGCGGTTTACGTACTGGCTGCCCTGGTGGTCCGATCCCAAGATAGGGATATGCGTTCCATCTATAGCCCCACCACAGTTAGGGAATCCCATTGCAGCAAAGCCATCCACTATGACCTGCGCATTTCCCAGAGTCACTACCTTTGATAGCAGCAGCTCAATGATTGCATTGGCTACTTGCATCACAGCAACCCCCACAGTAGATTTGCCCACTCCAAATTTATTACCAACTGACAGATAGCTGTCTGCCGTTGCAAGCTTCCACAGGGCTTCTTGGTATTCTTGCACTTCAGGGCAGGGGAAAGCAAGCCACAAAGTTCCATAAAAGTTCCCTTACACATGTGAAAGTTTCGGAGCCACTGGGAATCATCCCAAACCTGCAACACTATGCAGTCCCACCACTCTGTGCTTGTTTCCCGGGTCCAAAATCGGTGTTCCACGGCCTGAGCCTGCCCCAGTAACACCATGATCTCCAAATTGCTGGGGACCGTGGTTTTAGAGAAATCTGTGTTCATATCCTCATCACCGCGCTGCCGTTGCCTCCTCGCCTGGTTTCTCAGGTGCTGGTTCTGCATAAACTGCGCAATAATGTGCGAGGTGTTTACAGTGGTCATAACTGCTGCGGTAAGCTGAACAGGCTCCATGCTTGCTGTGCTATGGCATCTGCTCAGGCAATCCAGGGAAAAGGGCGCGAAACGATTATCTGTCGTTGCTTTCACGGAGGGAGGGAGGAAAGGGGGGCCTGACAATATGTACCCAGAACCACCTGCGACAATGTTTTTGCCCCATCAAGCATTAGGATTTCTACCCAGAATTCAAATGGGCAGCGGAGACTGCGGGAACTGTGGGATAGTTACCCACAGTGCAACGCTCCGGAAGTCAACGGTTGCCTCCGTACTGTGGATGCACTCCACCGACTAAATGCACTTAGAGCATTTGTGTGGGGAAACACACAATTGACTGTATAAAAACGCTTTCTACAAAACCGAATTCCAGAAATTCGACCTAATTTTGTAGTGTAGACATGGCCAGAGTCTCATACTCATATGGATGAAGGAGAATGCCCGCTCCCTCCAGACATCAACGCACACCCTTCTCATTGAAAGGACTGCGGGGAGGTTCTTCTGCACGGCTCAGGCACCCAAAGGCAGAACAACTTCACACTAATAGTAATGAGGAGTGAGCTGCCGCTCGCCCTACCACACGCTGAAACCATTGATTGGGAACACTCCTCCCCAAGGCCAAGTGTATTGTGTAGTAAACCCAGGACAAACAGCTACAAAAGGGGGGTAGTAATTAGTCCCAGGGGATTAAAAGGCCCCTCCCTATCCACTGAGGAGAGAGAACCAGGGGGCAATAAGGTTCAGCTGGAAAAGGGGTTGCTAGGGAACCAATTAGGTTCAGCTGACTCCAACTACTTGGGACCTTTTTAAACCCTCCCCTGGGTGGTAGGAGGGAGAGAGTGAGGGGAGCAGGGAAGCTGCCAGTAGGCTGTCTGCAGCAAGACACCAGACCTTCCCAGTAGGGAGGCTTCACTCGCTCCCCAGAAGGGAAGGAAAACATGCACAAGGGACTGACTGAGGAGAGGAGTAGCAGGACCTTGTGCCGCCTATAAGGATTCGCCTTGCCCCAAACTTGAGTCTCCAAGGCTAAAAAGGACTGAGCCTACTGAGGCGAACAAGGTATTTTGCCACAATTGGTTCTTGATCCTGCTAGGTTACCTGAGCCTGTGGAATGGGGTGAGCGAGCGGCAAGAGAATGTGAGGGCAGGAAGGAGACAGAGAATAGGATGAGTGAGAAGGAGGAGAGGTAGTGAGAGGAAAAGAGGGGAGGGAACTTGGGGAGGGAGAGTGAGAAGAGGAGAGTCTGAGTGCAGGAGGCGGAAATGGTGAGTGAAGAGAGGACAAGTGGAAATGAATGAGAGGGAGGGAGCGGAGGTGATCACCTGAGGAGAGTGTAGAGAGAGAGAGAATGTGAATGGGGGGTGAAGGGGCCAGGCTCCTAGGCAGTACACAAGCACTTGGTCAGCTGGTCATACCACACACAGGGGAGGCTGGCCACCGCAGCTCTGTCACAGAGACACAGGGCCAACACTTTCAAAGTGAGGTGCAGAATGTTAGATTCTGTGGGCACCCATATCAAAATGGCTTGCTAGTCACGTCCTGTTGAAGTCCATGGGAGTCATTGCCTGGTGTTCCGGGCAGGACAGGGCAAAGCACTGATGTGCTGCTTGAAAAAGCATCTGATCATTCTCTTTCATCAAGCCAAAGTTTGTTTCTCAGTTGCGAAATTAACACCTTTGTCCAAGTGCATAAACTTTCCCTGCAGGGGAAATTAGCCTCTTGTTTAGAAAAACTGTCTGGAATGAATTAAGCAAAAGGGCCCTGGGGTGCTGTCTGCTTTCAAATAAATCAGATCCTGGATATCTTCAAAAGCGAGACAGCCAGAATCAAGCTCTCTGCCCACCCTCTGCTGCTCAGATCAGGGATGCCACTAAGACATTCCACCCGGAACCTCCCCTACCAGCTTCTGTTGGTATTGTTGGAGAGAAAGACAGCTGAAGTGAGTGAAAGAGCCAATTGTGCTGTTTAAAGGCCAGGCTGGCTCTTGTGTTTGTGCAGAGGCAGCCTCCCTTTTTTCAGAGGGCGAGCACTGAAAGGACAGCTCTAGGGGGAGATGAGCAAAACAGATCCACTATCAGCCAGAGGCATCCAGAGTGTCAAGAAGCCACGGCTTGGTAAATAGGACGCAAGTGCTATTCACCCATCTGCAGCCTTTCAAAAGACAGCTCAGTCCTGTCAAACAGCCATGTTATCTCTCCCTGGGAACACGAGGCACGGAGGTTCCGGGGTGAATGGGCTTATCACAGACTTGTCTTCAACAGACAGACGCCATTCAGTGGCACGCTGGTATTCAGGCCCATCGTGCTCATTATCTGCACGAGGTGCCTGATTTTCCTATCTCTCCTTCTGACACAATCGCTGCCAAATGGTGACATCTGCTGACATGTGCACAACTGAGACCCCATGGGTCCAGACTCTGGCAGAGGAAGGGGCCGGGGGGCACATCCTCAGCACACTCCTCCCTAATACAATCTCCGGAGTCTGGAGAGACAGAGACAGCAGCAGCCACAGTCAGATACCACCCCATTAGACAGCACTGGGAGGTTAGGCTTCAGATGTTTCCAGCAGAATGAGCAGCTCAGGATAAAACAAGAAAAGCAGCTCCACAAAGAACAAGGAATGTGGTAGCAAAAGGGAAAAAGAAATGTTGCTTTCCCAGAGAGAGATCAGCAGAGAGATTAGTGCATGTGTATGTTTTACACACATATACATACACACACTACAGGCTACACAGCTTCTGTATAGTCTCTTTTTATCTACCATGCTGCTTCCCTCTCTCTCTTATTCTGTTGACGGTATCTATGGATCTGACTCTACCATCTATCTTCCCACAGCATCTCTTTCTTAAACTCTGCCTTTGAGGCGCTGATTTTTTAAATCTTTGAGGGATGGAGAAGACAGCTGTGCACTTATTTGACGCTGTTTGATGTGCCCCTTTGATAGCTTTTGTTTTCTGTTTGTGTTGACTGCTCAAAAAGCAGTCACCTGATCAGAGAGGGACAGGCGTGAGGCGTGGGTGAGAGAGCTGCATCCCAGCATCGGCCCCAATTGGACGTGCACTGATTCAAACGATGAAGGGCTCGTGCCCAGAGATCTGTTGAAACACACGGACAGTAGTGACACCATGATGCAGGCAGAGGAATGAGCCTCAAGCCCCGGTGCAATGCCTGACTTCCCATGGTAGAAACCACCCACTAAATACAAATTTCCTTGGCCCTTCACTAAATCATGATGCACAGTAACTTCAGGACATCCAGGAGATGCAGGCCAAGAGGTTTCACAACCCCAGCACAGGTAACGCTCTGAGCAGATGCTCAGATGTAAGGCGATGCCTGATGTAGGCAGAGCTGGCCAAAGTGCAGCCCACAAGCTGAATGCAGCCCACACAGCTCTGCAACGAGGCCTGCAGACTCTGCAGGTCCCAGCCTACAATGGGAAATGAGACCAGGCAACTTGGATCAAGCTGGACCAGTGCCTAGGACCTGTACTCTCCGCTGACCTCATCCTTTCTGTTCAAGACAATGATGACAACACCTGGCCCCATTTTAGTAAAATTAAGCACCGCCCTCAAGATCCTGACTTCCCAGTGTGGCCCTTGGTTGGGCAAAGTTTGAGCACCCCCTAGGCTGAGATGTCAAAATGGTCGGATCATCCTTTCTCACACAGCAGTTTTACACCATTGTGACCCCCACTGATTTCAGGAGAAACACCACTGATTTATACCAGCGTAAGGGAGAGGAGAATCGGGCCCACAGTGTGTAGAAGAGGGAAGGGGTGCTGATCTCAGTGCTCCCTTGGCTGTGCCCAGGGGGAGTGCTGAGCTGGGGGGGGGGCGGTATTCTGCCATTTTCAACACCGTCAGGCTCTTGACTCTTCTTACCCAGCAATGAGACTTCCCTGATTTGAAATTGAGACATTAGTGGTGTATTTCCCATCCGCTGGGGTCTGAAAGACAGGCAACTCCTGCCGACCATCCTTCAGTCAATAGAAATTGTATTGATCTTTAAACCAACCTCCAGTTCAGCATAACACATGGTCTGCTGCCCCAGAGCAGTCTGCAGAGTAAGAGGTGCATGGACTTTTAAAGTGTGGGTTGGGCAGCTACTCCACATGGAATTTAGCAGTCTATTATTGCCACCAACTACTGGAGTTACTCCTTTATCTCAAGTGGTAGAGGTGTATGTTGTGATGAAGGCCCAGAGGATGACCTAAGCAAATGGATGTTACGTACTCACGTGGACTCATGCTAGAGCAGGATCTGTTACAGTGGCTGCCTGTCCTTGATCTTTACAAGATGATCCAATTTTTGGCAGAGCTAACACATGTCCTGCAAGGCTGAACATTACAAAAACAATGCCTAAAATAGTTTTGGGACTGATGCATCTTCGTCCTACTGGGATGCCTGCACCCAGACGTTTGTGTTGCAACACGGACACATCCACATCACACCTGATGGCACAGGTGCCACTGTGAGTCTTAGCCTACTGATTTCCAACACCTCAACTGCACTGGGTGTAGTTATTATGAGTTTCAGGCAGCCTTTTCCCTGGTCCCTGCACCAAGTCCTGACCCAGGATGGAGCCACCCTACTTAAATGGTCTTTTGTGGCTGAACAGGTCAGTGTAGGGTTCATTGCCAGAGAGCAGAGATCCCTCTGCCCATTAGGTCTGTGTCCTCACCTTCCAGAGCCAGAGGAGCAGGGGAATTTGGTATGGAGGCAAGTGCTCTGGACTATAGGCTCTAACCCCTGATGATAATCATCATTGTAAGACAGCAGGCATGCAGCAGCACCTGCTGCAAATCAAAGTGTATTGCAACCTCAGCAATGAGCAGAAGAGAGCAGCATCAAGGAGCCCAAGTGGCACTCTTTAAATATACATCAGCATTTCAGATCACCACCTTCCTGCAGCACCCAGCAATGTGAGAGACAGATCACGAGCCCAAGACCACAGAGCGGTAATTAGAAAAGGTGAGACTGGGTTTGTGTCTGTGTTTTGTGTATCACAGCTTCAGAGCGAGAGAGACTTTGGTGTAATGAGACTTGAAATACGCTCTTCAGTCTCCTGGGTCCTAGAAGAAACTTCTTAACTTGCTTCCATAGGAACACAGACATTGCCAGACTGGATTAACCCAGGGGTCCATCCAGCCCAGTATCCTGTCTCCAACAGCGTCCAGCAGCACACGCTTCAGAGAAAGATGTGAGAAACTCTGCAGTAGGGAATTAGGGGATAACCTACCCCCAGGAAAGATCCTCTTATCTCCACATAGTTAGAGGGTGGCTTATGCCCTGAAGCACCAGGTAACATCAGATTTTCAAAGCTCTCATCAATTAATGCCCAACTCCTCTGTACATGAGATGCTGTGTGAGAGTGAAGGCTTCTGTCCCTGGTAAGTCTCTCCAGCCAGCGTCACCAAAACCCAGGGGATGTGGCTGACATATGGAGATGGAGAACCCACCTAAAACTTTGCCCAAGAGTCAAACCATTCTGTGTCTGCTGGTTTAGTCCAGAAGCAGATGCACTAAAATTCTGGGAGCGGGACAGTCTCATGGTATTTCTGACCCAGCCAGAACCAGGAGGCACTGGAATGCACTCAAAGAAGCCTGTTCTCATCAGACTTGCAGCCCAGTGACCTTCAGATAAATTTGGAGGAGCTCTGGACAAGCATCTGGACTTCTGGGTGCTCCTCTGCACCTCATGTCCTTTTGAGGTCCCACTTGCTAGTGCCCATCAGATGGATCTATCAAGCAATTGGGCAATCTTAGCTCCTTAGCTCTGTTACTGGGGGTGAGGGATCAAGTTCACCCAGAGTCACTAAAGTTACTTTATGTAGATTTTTTTTTAAACAAATTACTGGATGGATCTGAAGAGTGACCACCTGCCTATCACAATCACTCAGTTGCCCAAGTATAGTACCTCAAATAAATCATTCAGCAAACAGCAGTAAATTATGTGACCAGCTTTGCAAACTGGGCAAGTAAGGGGAGGAAATAGGTGGTGAATATTGTTTTTTGATGTAGGAATCATTATCCCCAGTTTAATGATTGAGAAATATACAAAAAGAAGTTATCACAGGCAGCTGACCCAAGGGTGCACAGTCAGCATTATTGCTCAGGAGTTCTGGTCTCATAGCGCACTGCTCAATCCACTAGACCATGTTACCTCGCCTGCATTATTACAGATGCTCACAGCCCCGCTGGTTACTTGGCACTTGGCAGACTTCCTCAGTGGATTGCTGTGGCTAGTCAATGGCATTTTTTTGTAGTGGGAGCTCCAATTCCAAATCTTTCATGGTCATAGCTCCCCATCTTTGATGTGAGTCCCAGAGTATGGTTGGGGAAAGGCTCAGGGAACAGGCTACAGAGCATTTCACTCCTACATCACTGGCATGAGTCTGGCCCATATCAGTAGTCACAAGAAGTCATTAGCACTCCAGAGCTGTGTGGTGGCCTGTGTGAAACGAACTTTTATAAAATGGATAATCAAAGCATTCCCAGTGATACTAGAAAGTCCAGTCTATAGCTCACTGCTTCCCCTATATAAGTCTGCTCTTGGGAAGCCAACCATGCTGTACATTATACAGAGGGGAGCTCAATTCTGCCCTCACTTGCATTCGTGCAACCCCCACTGAAGTCACTGGGGCTGTCTAGGTGGAAATTACAGCTGGATTTTGTCCACAAAGTGAATCACAGACTTGAGCAGGGAGGACGAGAACTTTAAAGAAAAGAGCACTATAGAGAGGGAGAAGTGTCTCACCCACACCATTCTCATGCATAGTACTGTGGACTGAAACCAGCCCCCTCGTATATATATGTCAGACACCATTAGAGTATCCTAGAGTAACAGCCTCCAAGCTGCATCACTGTTACTCTACGCCATAGCAGTTTGGACCCGGGCTGTAGTATTTTTGTTTTGGACGTGCAGATGTGCTATGACATTGCTGTTATCTGCGGTGAAGAGAGGATAGTAGCACAAATCCCAGACTCATCACAGGCTATTTTGTCTTAGCACAAACATCTCCCTATTGTTCTTTTGCTGCTCAAGCCATCAGTAAAATACAAGCCTCTGCACCAAAAAAAGGAACCACAGTTCTTGGCTGGCAGATACCTCCTGGTGCTCTGTTGGTCCCTGTAACAGGGCCGGCCAGCACCCACTTGTGGCCAATGGTGCCTCTGTTGTGCCCTGCCCCTGTTTCCCCCTCACCAAGGCTCCTTTAACAAACCCTTCCCCCCCGCCCCTCAGGCTTTAACTGGGCACTGCCCTTCCCCTTCCTGAGAACTGCCCCTTCCCTGGGGAGCATTGCAGGAAACTCTCCTTCCCTGCAGCTTCCTGCTGCCTTTTACCCTGGGATCACCTGATTCAACCCCAGGGTGGCTCGTCCTGTACTCAAGACTGGCTTAGCCTCAGGCTTTCTGGCCCAGGGCAAGCCACCCTGTTACATTCCCTAGGCCCTTGCTTAAATATAAGCCCTAGCTCCATAATTAACCCTAAAGCAGTTCAGGATAAGTATTATTATCCAGTAGCTGAGCTAAATGATTAGCCCTAGGGCTGTGCTGGGCTTCTATGGCTACACCATAAACCGCACTGATGCTGTGCAGCCATCTTGAATTGGCTCTTTCTCCCTGTCATACTTATTGCTGTGGTAGCTCATGGCCATTATCTTATCAGTGAGACTTGGACTGATAGGCCCAATCCTGCAAGGAATTGTTTTCTCCTCTGGAGAGCTCGAGTATATGATATTATCACCCATGTCATGAGTGGGCTAGAGCTTAGGAGACTCTGCTGCTGGGGCAAAGCCATCATTCGCACCGCTTTTATAAGCCTCACATGAACCCCCCCTCGCTGCCCACTGCATAGGTGTAGAGGAGTTTGTCACTAGTGCTCTCCACCTTTAGGGTACTGGGAAAGAGGAAGGGGTGTCTCCTCTTGTTCATTTTGGGTAAGCAAGCTAGCCTGACTGAAATACAGGAAATGCCACCTAACCGACTGGGCCCATAGACCCTGTACTGAAGGTTTAGTTTGAACTAATCCAGCAACAAGCACTAACGGCCCGATCCCAACCCCACTGCACTGATGGAAAGGTTCCCATTGATTCTACTGGCCTTTGAGCATGCCTCAGTGGAATCAGGGATTTGGCATTTGTGATGGGATTGGTCGACGGCTGGCTTGTAACCCGCCCCGTTCAACCAATGCTTGCTACTGAATCTTCAAGATTCAGGGGCTTGTCTACACTTGAAATGCTAAAGCGGCCCAGCTGCACCACTGTAGTGTGTCAGTATAGACAGTACCTACGTCAACAAGAGGGGTTCTCCCATCAGAGTAAGTAATCCAGCTCCCTGAGTACTGAGCTAGAACTGTGTATATCAGGGATTAGGTTGGGTTCATTACGGTGCTCGAGGAGTGGATTTTTCACATCTCTGAGTGATGTAGCTGGGTCAACCTAACTTCTGAGGGCAGACCAGGCCTCAGTCTCTACGGCGGGAAGGGGAGTAAAGGTGGTAGATGGTAGCAGTGGTCTGAAATGTAACTACGGGAAATATAGGCTGGACACCAGGAGAAATTTCCTGGCATAACAGGTTTCAGAGTAGCAGCCGTGTTAGTCTGTATCCGCAAAAAGAAAAGGAGGACTTGGGGCACCTTAGAGACTAACAAATTTATTTGAGCATAAGCTTTTGTGAGCTACAGCTCACTTCATCGGATGCATTCAGTGGAAAATACAGTGGGGAGATTTTATATACACAGAGAACATGAAACAATGGGTGTTACCATACCCGTTGTAACGAAAGTGATCAGGTAAGGTGAGCTATTACCAGCAGGAGAGGGGAAAAAAATACCTTTTGTAGTGATAATCAGGGTGGGCCATTTCCAGCAGTTGGCAAAAACGTGTGAGGAACAGTGTGTGGGGAGGGGGGGGAATAAACATGGGGAAATAGTTTTACTTTGTGTAATGACACATCCACTCCCAGTCTTTATTCAAGCCTAATGTAATGGTGTCCAGTTTGCAAATTAATTCCAATTCAGCAGTCTCTTGTTGGAGTCTGTTTTTGAAGGTTTTTTGGTGAAGAATTGCGACTTTTAGGTCTGTAATCGAGTGACCAGAGAGATTGAAGTGTTCTCCGACTGGTTTATGAATGTTAAAATTCTTGACATCTGATTTGTGTCTATTTATTCTTTTACATAGAGACTGTCCAGTTTGGCCAATGTACATGGCAGAGGGGCACATGATGGCATATATCACATTGGTAGATGTGCAGGTGAACGAGCCTCTGATAGTGTGGCTGATGTGATTAGGCCCTATGATGGTGTCCCCTGAATAGATATGTGGACACAGTTGGCAATGGGCTTTGTTACAAGGATAGGTTCCTGGGTTAGTGTTTTTGTTGTGTGGTGTGTGGTTGCTGGTGAGTATTTTCTTCAGGTTGGGGGGCTGTCTGTAAGCAAGGACTGGCCTGTCTCCCAAGATCTGTGAGAGTGATGGGTCGTCCTTCAGGATAGGTTGTAGATCCTTGATGATGCGTTGGAGAGGTTTTAGTTGGGGGCTGAAGGTGACGGCTAGTGGCGTTCTGTTATTTTCTTTGTTGGGCCTGTCCTGTAGTCGGTAACTTCTGGGTACTCTTCTGGCTCTGTCAATCTGTTTCTTCACTTCAGCAGGTGGACATTGTAGCTGTAAGAATGCTTGATAGAGATCTTGTAGGTGTTTGTCTCTGTCTGAGGGGTTGGAGCAAATGGGGTTGTATCATAGAGCTTGGCTGTAGACAATGGATTGTGTGGTGTAGTCTGGATGAAAACTGGAGGCATGTAGGTAGGAATAGCGGTCAGTAGGTTTCCAGTATAGGGCGGTGGTTATGTGACCATCGCTTTTTAGCACTGTAGTGTCCAGGAAGTGGATCTCTTATGTGGACTGGTCCAGGCTGAGGTTGATGGTGGGATGGAAATAACAGAGTACTGAAGAATCTGGCATAACAGAGTAGTGAAGAATCTCCCAAGGGAAAGGGTGGGAGCCCCATCACTTGGGACACTGAGAATGACAATGGGCAGCTACGTTGCCTCTGGGGGGATGCATTGCAAGGGCTGTCCTGCACTGGCTGTGCTTTCTGCCATTCTATAAACGAGAGGAATGGAAAGTTGCAAAATGCCCCTTGCTGAGGAAATAGGGGCTTTTAAAGCTAAAGGGAGTATAAAGAAAATTGGAGGCGGGTGAAGAGGGAGCTGAACAGGGTGTAAGTCCCCACAGCTCAGCTGGAAAATGCTCTAAGTGAGAAAAAAAGCAGCCCTGGGATAGTATGAAAAAATTGAGGCTTTTTCAGACTCAGTCACGCAGATAGAGTGTCAGATTTCTGAGTGTGCCGCCTGGAGACGTGAACCTGCTGAATGGAGACGTTTTCCTGGAAAGTGTGATTAAAGATATTCTGAAAATTATGGAAACAGATCACCCGCCGACAACTGGAGGTACAAAGCAAATCCCCAGCTGTGAGCCAGCAGCACCAGGGAGGCAACCCAGACCAATTATAGTGACATTTTTAATTTCCCGGAACCTGGAGTTACAGTAACCTAGAGGAGCAGGGACAATTGTATTATAACTCTGCCAGGGCTGCACTTTCTCCAGATTACACCTTGGAAATCCAAGGGGAAGAGGCGAGCTTTCAAGGAGGGTTTTAAAAAATAATAGTTTAGCGACAAGAAGATAAAATAGTGCCTGGGGTTGGGGAAAATACCCCCAAATGGAGACTCTGCTGCGGTCAGCAAGGCTAGACTTGAAATTGCATGAAAACAGCCAACTGGCAAGATTTCAGGGTACTTCGTGCTCCCAGCTGGGGCATCAATACATCAAGAGCATCCTGATATGTCAGTGTAGGCACAGGCACTGACTTATTTTTCCCAGTGGGTGCTCCACCCCTGCTCCATCCTGAGGCCCCACCCCCACCCTGCCCCTTCCCATCCTTGCTCTGCCTCTTCCTGCCCCTGCTCCAGCCCCTCCCCTGAAACCTCCTGCCTGCCACTCACCGCTCTCTGCCCTCTCTCCAAGAGCCAGCCACCAAACAGCTGATCGGCAGCTCCGCCAAACAATTGTGGCGGATGGGTGCTAAGCACTCCCTATTTTTTTCCCATTGGTGCTTGAGCCCTGGAGCACCCATGGAGTCGGTCTCTATGAATGCAGCCACTTCCAGATGCAGCCCTCACCAGGAACAGCAGAGCTGATGGGTGAAAAAACAAAACAGTAAGGGCTGGTGTAAGCATAAAAGGGGAAGGAGCCTTTCCTACGGCTCACGTCTGCCCAAGAGAGTCCTTAAAGTGAAACTGGGGGTTGCCATTTCAATGGACTTCAGTGGGGATTTGGTTAGTGCTGGGCGGGAGGGACGGGGGAGCTTAGCACAGGTGGGGAATTTTTATTTTAAGAAAAATAAGTTAATCAACTGGCAGATGGGGACCTGTTGTGGTGAACGGTTATATGAGACATCAAGTAGGTTACGAGAACTGGCTATATTTAAAAGGAACAGGAAAAAATGCTAGGAACTGGGCTAATGAGCAAATGAGGAGAGTATATAAACATGACAGTTAAAATTATACATATACTGTCCTCGTTTGCCTCTCAGCCAAGCCGCTAGGATTTGTTTTTCTCTTCTGTCTAATTTTAACTGTTACTCTTAGCCTGTTTTATACAGAACCTAACCTTTTCCCACATATATACACATGTGTGAACTAAGAAGACGTGCTAGATCTCACCCTTTGTATATCGCTTGTGTTTTTTATACTGCAAGCTCTTTGGCACAGATCAAGTGACCCATGTTTGTCCTAGCACGAAGGTGCCTCTGTCTAAATCAGAGCTTCTGGGCACTACCATTATTATTATTAAGAGTTATGGCTCTGTACAAATGTAAATATTGTAAAGTGTTTTCCACTTGTTAGTCAATCAAATTGGCATCCGGTGGGATAGAAACTTTTGGATAAAATAAACATTCCACTTTTACCTGGCGTTTATACCAAATATTTCTGTGAAATAATAATTTATAAACATATATTAATTTGTAATACTACTAATATTTTCAAACATCTAAAAAGGTTTGGTTTGAAACCAGAGTAAAAGTTCAGGGTGATGTGATCGTTTTATCCAAATGGTTTAACCACTCACCGCTCTAGTGTAAATGGGTCAGGAACATCCATCTGAGAATATTATCCATGCCGGGTTCCTCTCTAGCAGCCACAGAGCTGGCTTCAGGGCTGTACACTGGCCCAGCTCCCAGCCCTCAGTGGAGATGGCAGGGAGGGGCCATAGCAAGAATGCCCTGTGTTACAGCTATTCTTTGCATGCCAAGGCCCATGGAGCAGCCAGTAGGCTGCTCTAAATTACACTAGAAGCAGGGCAGGCCTCCAGCTTGTGCTAAATAAAGGTAGCAACTGTAAGCCACCTTTGACCCCACTGCTATTCCTGTGCTGAGCACAGAAATGGAGCAACTGACAATCAGGCCCTTTGTGTGGATGGACTGTACTTGGTAATGGTACTAGCCACTAGTCTTCTTGTTGCTACAGTGGACGTGTTAAACTGGGGCACAGTATATTTGGTAAGTGTCATGTCATGAAGTTCCGTGTGGTTATGTTAAAGTCCCTAATAATGGCACTGCAAAGGAAACCATGGGAAATTATTCTGATTTGAACTGCTGTTTGGAAACTACCGTTGGGTTTCTAACATGGAAGGTGGGGGGAATAAAAAAGGTTGTTCAAAGGCACAGACAAAAAAAAACTACAGTTAAGAAGCAAAAGCCTCCTCTGGCAGATAGCGAACAGGAGAAAATGAAAAGTAAATGGGTTGCTAAAATGTTTTACACTTCATACTCATCACAACCAAGGGGAGTCGCCATTTAATGAGCAGAGATGTATCATTTCACTTACTGAGCTGTCCAACTGATGATAAAGAGCCTTACATTAGAGCGGCAGGATTAAACAACCTGCAGATAAGGATTATAAATTGTTGTGCACCAAATGTGAACAAATTGCCCTTAAATGTCACTCTGACATGGATAAATCAATACTATCTGTAAGGAATAGTGTGTCAAGGGCAAAGTTGAGGGGCGGGCCTAATGCGCCCACCTTTACTAAACAGATCTTAATATAGGCCCCAATTCTACAAAGGGATTCACCTGCTGTACCCTTATATCCACACACTGGTCTTTGCAAGATCCAGATCACAGACATTACCTCTTCCACAGTATAGGGGCAGCTGGAGTTTGGGGGTGAGATCCCTGTTATGCTGGGTAAAATGGCTAGAGCAGCCTACAAATCGCCTGTTCCAGCTGAGGGAGCACAGGTACTGTGGAGGACGGCCAGAAGGCTGCTTTCTGAGGACCCCCTCACAAGCCCTGGCATAGGGGTTGTGCCAGAAGCAAGGCTGGGGTGGGAGGGTTGTGTCAGGGGAGGGCTGCAGCATACATTGCTGTCTGCTGTGCTGGCGTCCGCAGGCCAGCAAAGGGAGGCAGCTGTAAGTAAGGCTATGTCTACACTACAGCTTATGTCGGCATAACTTATGTCACTCAGGGATGTGAATAAACAACCCCCTGGAGCGACATAAGTTACACTGACATAAGCGCCTATGTGGACAGCGCTATGTCGGCAGGAGAGCTTCTCCACTCACGGAGGTGGATTTATTATGCCGACTGGAGAGCTCTCTCCTGTTGGCATAGAGTGTCTTCACCAGAAGCACTGCACCAGAGCATCTGCGCCAATGCAGAGCTGTATGTGTAGCCAAGCCCTTAGACTGGTTCCTAGGGCTGTCCAAATTATGCCAGGTACCTCTCCAGCCCCTTGAGTAGCCCAGGATCGAGGGTGGCTTAAGGCCACCTCAGACCCTGTCCCCCGGTATTAGAGGCACAGCACAGAATCACATCCTGGATCTCCTACAATACACAGACACAATCCCAACCCCACTACTGACCTCCCTTTTATTCTCACATCTTTTAGCATATCAGGTGTGACATTACCCAGGGTACAATCTGGACAGATGAACAGCTGTGTACCCTCTGTTCTTTGACCTGTAGTGCCTTTTACATGGCTTTGCTGTAACAGCTACCACTCCTGTTCTGCTCACACACAGCCTCCAGCATGTAAGATACTCCCAGTTATATTGTGTGAGTGCTATGGCCAGACATTCTTGAATTATGTTGCAGAGCAACACTAACAAATTACCAGTCCCAGGGTTTCCCCCAGAAATGTGTGTCTTGTACTGCCCAGCTCGCTCCTAGACAATACAAACTCATATAAAATACGTCATTTCATTAACAGAAAATGATACGCACAAATCCTGTTATCCCAAATGGAGTTTCCCAAGCACTTCAGTTCAAACACACTGGTTTAGATAAAAAAAATAAAACAAATGTATTAACTACAAACAATAGATTTTATGTGACTACTGTAGAACTGATCAATGAAATTGTTTTTAATTGTTCACTTTATTAATATAACTTCATAAGCAAAGTTTTATGAATGAAACATTCATTCATAAAACCGGTTACCCCTATAACTGGCTAATTGAGTTTCACTTTCTATCCAATTGCTGCTTAAATTGCTGAAACTTACACTGTTTCAGCATTGTGGCTTCTGCTCACTGTTTGTCATTCATTATACTTGTCTGTTTTCTAACTTCTGTTCACTGTTTGCCATTCCTTACACTTGTCCATATTGTAACTCAAACTCCATTTTAAAATGCTCACTCCATTTTGTAAAAGCTTGCTGCAACCTTCATTTTTGCAAAACCCTGCTGTAATCTTACTAGTTTAGTTTAGATGTGTGAATGAAGTATGTATGGATGATGGAATCAACCTCCAGCCCCAGCCCGTCATGATGAAATAAAGTGTAAACACCAAACAGCTGAAGATGCAAACAACAGCCCTGACAAAGCAAGAGGAGTCCATCCTAAAAAGAAAAGAACAAAAGTACAACTGAAGAAACATCAAAGCCAGGTCCCAGGCTGAAAGTCATGTCTGCAATTGACGGGTGATCAATCACACCGAACCCAGAGGCAGCATGACACAGCAAGACCTATAGACTCTGGATTCAAACTAAAGCCTACAAAAAGGATGGGTGAAATGGAAGACTTTGGAGGGTAACATTCTGCTGCCAACATGGAAGGGCATCGGTGCATGTCCAACAGAGACCCAGTTCTTCCTTGTGCCCAGCTTTCCTGGCCAGTTAGCCGCCACAAGCTACGAACCCAAGCCACGAACTCAAGCTACATTAAGGACTGGTAACTATACAGCAGCTGCAGAACATTTGGTGTGTGTGTGTGTGTGTCTACATAGGTATTAGATATTAGTTATTGGTCATAAATCAAATTGTGTTATTATAATAAACGTGACATCTTGTCTTGTCCCCTGAAACGATCCTGTGTAGTTTTGTCTGCATAATACTACAAGTAATGAGGCATAAAAGTCAGAATTCGTTACAAGAAAATAAAAGCAAAATGCAAGTAATGCCTAACTTTACAATCTAGAGTGAATTCAAAGCAAAGTTTCTCTCACCACATGTTCCACAATCTTATTGGCTGAATTTCTTTCAGTTAGGATTCCTCCCCAAGTCCAATGCTGCTTCCTTTGTTCTTCAAGTGTTGTCGACACTCTGGGTAGAGAGAAGGGAGAGATAATTTGGGGTGTCTGGTCTCCCTTCTTATTGTTCTTTCGCTTCTTTGAGAATTATCTCCAGCTGAGGTTCAGTAGACAGAACGTTTGTGTGGATGGAAACCCCCAGCTGTTTCTTTGTCAAGATGTAGATTTTTCGCTCACGCCCTCTTTCCTGCCAAAGAATGGCCACTTAACCAGGTGATGGTCCATTTTATTTTATTGACACCTGCCTGAGGTGTCAGCTAGCCTTTTGTCTCAGGGAAACTAGTTTGTGACTGCTTTCCAGACTTGGAACATTTCTTAGTAATATCATAGAGTAGAATTTTATAACTTTACAAATAATGTTGCCACACATATTTTATCAGGACAACAATGATCAGTGAATTATGAGTTTTCAAATGATACCTCACAAGGCATACTTTGTACAAAGTTTATCATGGTCTTGTAAAAGGGGTGAACATAGGAGTAAAGACAGTCACACCCGGTTCACAGATGATGACCAATGTCATTCAGTTTTGCTCCTGGGACAGCCTCTCATAATAGATCCTACCACCCGACCCGTGGAGACAGGAAGCTTCTGTCTCTCTACACCATCATGACTCAGTACAGCCGTCAGTGGGGAGCAGCATGAAATTCTTAAACCTTGTCTACTCTAGGATTAGGACTAACATTTCCCATCATTGCTGTCAGTGGCTCAGCTCCATTGATGTTAGGAAAAGGGAGAACACTAATGTAAGCAAGATGCCAGCAACCATTGGTGTTTTAAGCTCCACATTGTACAGACCTGTTCTGTGCAGAGTCAGACAGCCTAGTGGTTAAAATGCAGGTGGCTGCCAGAAGCCATGTCTTCAGTGGTACTCCTACCATTACTACCACTGATGGAGCTGCATTAGTAGTAACAACAGTGGGAATTTTTTGGCAAAAAAACCTAGTCTGAAGGATAGGAGTACTAGTGGCACCTTAGAGACTAACCAATTTATTTGAGCATAAGCTTTCATGAGCTACAGCTCACTTCATCAGATGCATTCAGTGGAAAATACAGTGAGGAGATTTATATACACACAGAACATGGAAAAAATGGGTGTTATCATATACACTGTAAGGAGAGCGATCACTTAAGATGAGCTATTACCAGCAGGACAACGGGGAGCTTATGCTCAAATAAATTGGTTTGTCTCTAAGGTGCCAGTAGTACTCCTTTTCTTTTTGCAAATACAGTCTAACACGGCTGCTACTCTGAAACTAGTCTAAAGGATGCAGACCATGAAATGGCAGGGTCACATATGCATAGTATAAGTGCAATCAGCCAATGACCACAAAAGAAACAACAAGTCCTCTAAGTATATCAGAAGCAGGAAGCCTTGCAGAGAATCGATGGGTCTTCAGGACCACCAGGGACTAAAGGGAGCAATCAAGGCAGATAAGGACATTTCAGGGAACCATGATGATTTCTTTGGATCAGCTTTCCTCAGAGAGGATGTTGGGGAGGTAAATACCCC
The DNA here is from genome assembly GCF_015237465.2 of Chelonia mydas. Lineage (NCBI taxonomy): Eukaryota > Metazoa > Chordata > Testudines > Cheloniidae > Chelonia > Chelonia mydas. The sequence goes on along the minus strand of NC_057851.1, from coordinate 144,535,790 downwards.
AGACCCACACTTTACAGATAATAAAGGTGAGATATTGCCCAGGGCTGGGATCTCATAAGAAGAGGTGCTGAAACAAACAGATGAATTGAAGAGCAACAGGTCACTGAGACCAGATGGTACATCTAAGAGTGCTGAAGCAAAAACAACATCATATCTATCTTTACAAAAGGTGAAGGATGGAGTGCCCCAAGGTTGTAGCCCTCGTGGATTGCAGAGGAAAGCTTGAAACTGTGTCCCCAGAGCATCCCCAAGTTTCAAATGAAAAGAATGCCAAAGTTATTTATTTTTAAATCTCATGGTTTTTAAGCCAATCCCATGATTTTGGGAGGGCTGACTTGTAATTTTTGAATGCTCGGGGTTGGCAATATTGGGAACCTAACCAAGGTAGGTGAATGGGCAGCCCAATGACGACGAAATTTGGTGTTGCCAAAGGCAAAGGAATGTACGTTGGAAGAAATAAACTGAACGACTCACGTGCATTGCTGGGCATCACTGAGGACACACCATGAAGAGCTGCCAGATATGCAGCAGAGGTCTACAAAATGCACAAAATGTTAGGGTGCATAATGAATGGGACAAAAAATGCTGCAAGCATCATCATGGCCTGAAATACTGGGCCTGATTAACTGTTGTGTGACCCAGCAGGGCAACTCCACTTGATTTCAACAAAGTTACACCAGCATAAAACTGGAGCACTGCAGAAGTGAATCAGGCCCACTGTGTTCAGCTCTCGTCACTCTATCTCAAAACAGATATAACAGAAAAAGAGAGGGGCCAGGGATGGGAGACAAAAATGATTAGAGGCCTGGAGAGACTTCCGAATGAAGAGGGATGGGAAGATTGGGACTCTTTACTATAAACAAGAGATGAATTGGAGTGGGCGTGCTTAGCAGACACATTAATGAATGGTCTAGCAAAGGGAAATCAGACACTCCTAGTGGCCCTCCCACACTACAAGAACCAGGGACACATGATTAAACTGAAAGCAACACATCTGAAACTGATAAAAGGAGAATTTTTTTACACAATAAATTATTAACCTCTAACATTCACTGCCACAGGATTTTACTGGGGCCAAGAGCTTAGTAGTATTCAGAACAGGATGAGACATTTATGTGACTGATGAGAACATCTACTGCTGGATCTCTGGGCTGAACTGGTAATTCTTATATTCCAGTGGAAGTGATTTTAATTATTTTCCTTATCCCTCTCTGTATTGGTCCATCAACTGTCAATTATTGAAGTCTAAGAAATTTAGCGCCTCAGGAGCAAAGGGTATTCTTGCCTGAGATTAGATTACTGCTTGATCTCCTATAAACATTTATTTAGATTACAACCTGACCAATATTAGTGTAACCTTTCTGACCCAAATGGTTAGCCAATTTGTGGTTGGTTGTTCCTGTTAGTAGGAGAAATTGATGATGGAATCAAGTATTTCTTTGATGCAAATCTATTCATTTACAAAGTTCTGTTTCCTTGAATCAAACAGCAGGAGACAGTCTCTTTGCTCACCGTTCCAAGCCCCTTTCTAGCCAATACTTAGCCCAAAAGCGCTCTCTCTCTCTCTTAGTTTTCTCTGAGTCACACTACCAGTGCTTCTATGGCTGTGACTGGTGCTTCCTTGCTGCCTTCTAAGTCTCTGGAGGCTGCATCTTCTCTCTCACACACACACACACCTCCCATGTAGTTCAGTTTCTGAACAGCCCTGTGTTATAGGCAGTGGCTCTATTCCATAAAGGAGCTTGATTGTTTCTTACGTTTATCTGAATGAAGGCCAGCTTCAATTAAGTTACCCTCAGCATAACAATACGTTTTGACCTCATTCACCATTATCAACTTCATTAATAATTCATAGCATGTTAAAAATGTCCCAATTATCAGAAACTGGAGAATAAACACTTTTGTGTTAATGGATTGAAATAGGGGTTGCAAAGCAAACTGAATTCGTTTACCTGATATTTTGCATTTAATATTGCACCTTCCATCTGAAGGGTTCAACCTCTTTTACAATATTTCATTTACATGAGTTTTACAACCCCTTTCTGAGGCTCATCAGAATCGTTACCCCCCCCTTCACAGAAGGGGAAACTGAGGTACCATACAAGTAAGTGATTTGTCAATTTCCCACAGGGAGCCTGTGACCGAGTCTGGAGTAGAACTCAGATCTCCCAGAATCTTCTGTGCCTTCACCACAAAGGCGTCCTTCCTCACCTGAGGGTTCATAGCAAGGCACCACTAATCATAACACTGGCCTTTGTATAACATCTTCCACGTGAAGAACTTAGAGCACTTTCCAAATATTAACTAAGGTCTTGTCTATACTACACAGTTTTGTCGACAAAAGTCAGGTTTCATCGACAAAACAGTGGAGGTGTACACACTACAATGCTCCTGCCCTCAATTTAACTATCCTGCTACACCGACATAATAAAACCACCTCGACGAGAGGCATAGAGCTTTTTGCAACAAAGCTAGAGTGACGCAGTGTTAGTATAGACACTGCACTTGCTTATGTTGCCCTAAGTGGCCTCCAGGAAGTGTCCCACAATGCCCATCAAGACCACTCTGGTAAGCGGTTTCTACTCTGCTGCCCTGCATCCCTCCCCCTTTAAAGCCCTGGATATTTTTTAAATTCCACTTCCCGTTTGCTCGGCGTGGATAGTTATATCACATCTTCCTAGCTGACCATGCTGGCTTTCCACAGCAAATGTGCTCCTGCCAGGAGTACACCAGAGTTGTTGTATCTGCTGGGTCTGTGGGGAGAGGAGGCTGTGCACTCGCAGCTCCGATCCAACCATAGGAACTTTGACATCTACGAGCAGATTGCCCATGGCATGGATGAGAAGGGGATCAAGGAGCTGAGGCAGGTATGCCAGAAGGCAAGGGAGGCCAACCGTCAATCTGGTGCAGCACCAAAAACATGCTGCTTCTACAAGGCGCTACACACCATCCTTGGAGGCAACCCTACCTCCACTGCCAAGAGCCCTGTGGATATTTCAGGGGACTAGGGGCAGCAGCCAGTAGAGTCAACTCTGAGGAAGAAGTGGTGGATGAGAAGGTCAAGTTGGAGGAGGTTTTGGGCCAGGCGATAGGCTTTTCTGGTGGCGTGGCGAGCCCAGACCTCTTTTTGACTGCGGAGGAATCTAGCCAGTCCCAGCAGTCCGGCTCTGGCATGCCTAAAGCGGTAGAGGGAAACTCCGGTAAGTATTCATTTTGCTTTGATACTGCACAGTTACATGAGTTAGAGGTGTCCTTTATTTTGTTACATGGTGCATGTGGGAGAAGGGATCAAAATTAACAACACTAGGTACTGTTTGCATCTGCTTCGCATTCCCCTGTGCAGCTACGCAGTAGGGGCCCTGTGGAAAAGTTTGTTAATACACGTCAGGATCTCCTGGGAATCCTCCATAGAGATCTCTAGAAATGTTTCCTTCAGATACTCTGCAATTCTCTGCCAAATGTTCCTTGGCTGAGCTGTCTTGTTTATTTCCCCGTTGCAGTAAACTCTGCTGTGCTAATCAGCAATTACTTTTGGAGGAACCAAAGCAGCATACAGGCAAGCAGCATACGGACCATCTTTGAAGTCGCACAATTGCAGGAGATGCACCCTTGTTGTTTCTTTTGTTTCTTCAGCTGTGTCCTTGAGGGCCAGCTCCTACACATCAGCAAAGCACCTCTGTCAGATGAGGAGACAAACAAGGAGGAGTAAGGAGGAAATGTTTCACAAAGTCCTGCAATTGTCAGATCAGGCTGATAGCAAGCTCGGCATGGAGAGAGACAATAAATGAAAAACTAGAACTGGATAGTAGAGGAGACGGGGCAGGAGCAGATAATAGAGGGTCAGAACCTGATGATAAAACTCATGGAGGATCAATCAGAGATGCTCAGGTCTCTGATGGTGCTGCAGGCAGAATACATGCATGCTCGAGTCCCCCTGGAGCTCATATAGAACTGCCTTCCTTGCCCTCCCCAAACTCCCTCCACACATTCCTCTCACATTCCTGGCCCGTTGCACTCCATCCCTGGGGACATTTTCCATAACAACAGCTGGACTTACACACAACTGTGAGATTCTCACTTCAAAGAGTGCTGCTCATTGTCATATCTCTTGTAAGAAATGTTAATCTGTATATTGCTGTTTAATAAAAATTTAGTCTTCCAAAGACAGTTATTCTTTATTTGTGACCTACACAGGGTGGTTGCAGCAGAAATTCATACACAGTAGCAATCGGCATATTTGCAGACTACAATTAACGCTCAGACAGGAATCATTACAGGGGTCATTCAAGGTGGCAAGTAAACAATGCCTGGCTCAATTCATTATAGAATCACACATTATTAGGGCTTATTGCCAAAATGCTACTTCAAAGCCTCCATGATTCGAATAGCCCCCGATTGACTCCCTCTAATAGCCCTGGTGTCTGGCTGCTCGAAATCAGCCGCCAGGCAATCCACATCAATGTTCTGCCCCAGGAAAACTTTTCCCCCTTGGCTTCACAAATGTTATGCAGAGCACAGCAGGTGTCTATGACCCTGGGAATATTTTCCTCACTGAGGTGTAACCTGCCAAAAAGGCAACACCAGTGACCCTTTAATCTGCCAAACGCACATTCTGCAGTCATTCTGCACCTACTGAGCCTGTCAAGGTTTCCAGTGTAAGACTTCATGAGCCATGGGAGTAAGGGGTACGCTGGGTCTCCCAGGATCACTATTGGCATTTCCACATCTCCTTTTGGAATCTTCTGGTCTGGAAAGAAAGTCCCTGCATAGAGCTTTCTATACAAGCCAGTGTTCCTGAAGATGCATGCATCATGCACCTTCCCTGACCACTCAGCGTTGCTGTCAATGAAACGACCCCGGTGATCCACCAGCGCCTGCAATACCACAGAGAAGTAGCCCTCCGTGTTGAGGTACTCTGTTGCAAGATAGTCTGGGGCCATGTAATGGTTCTCACTTGAGGTTGGTTGGGAAACATGGCCTAGTGGTCAGGCCGCAAACTTTGACCAGCAGGGGGGTTGTTGGTAGGGGAGCCCAGCCCTCCAATTCCATCGGACTCCAACCCACGGCCCTTTGGGCAACCAGTGGTCTGGCAACTGAGGCTGCTTAAGGCTGTCCTCCCTGGCCACTTCCTATATCCTCCCCTACACATCAGCTTGGTCCAAGGTTTTCCCTTGCTGGGGGAAGTCCAAATCAAGAAAATAGAGGGGATTACCAATGTCCAAGGTCCACATGCAGGGAAGGGGGGGTACTTCCCTCTCTGGTTGTTTCTGGGTTGAGTTCTCCCTTCCTTCAGGATGGGCCCCTTTGGGGCAGTTATGTCAGAGACTTCCACCTTCCCTCTGGTCTGCGCTGCACTGTGCTGCTGGAGCTCTGGGCTGCAGCGCTTTTCTCCTGCAGGTCTGCCCCCAAATGAGCTGTTTCCCTGCCTGTTAATTCCTCCACCAGATGGAACATTTGCTGCAGGTGTGGCAGGGCAGGGCTGGCTTGGTCCAAAAAAATCACTTAACCCCTTGTTGCTCAGAGTGGGGTTTGTACACCCCATCATAGGTCAAAATTGGGATATGTGTGCCATCTATTGCCCCGCCACAGTTAGGGAATCCCATTGCCATAAAGTCATCCACTATTTCCAGTACATTGCCCAGACTCATAGTCCTTTGTAGCAGGAGGCAATTAATGGCCCTGCACACTTGTATCGCTGCAACCCCCACGGTGGACTTCCCAACTCCTAACTGATTTGTGACTGATCGATAATAGTCTGGAGTTGCCAGCGTCCACACCAGCAGTCACCACTCGCTTCTCCACCGTTACGGCAGCTCTCATTTTGGTCTCCTTGTGCTGCAGGGCGGGGGCGAGCTCTGCACACAGTTCCAGGAAGGTAGCTTTGGACATCCAAAAGTTCTGCAGCCACTGCTCGTCACCCCGTACCTGCATCGCAATCTGGTCCCACCACTCAGTGCTTGTTTCCCGAGTCCAGTAGTGACGTCCACCATGTGCAGCTGCTCCGTGAATGCCAACATCAATCTTGAATTGTTTCTTTCCATGGCACACAGCAGGGCAAGCATCACGGATTCCTGTTCAGATTCGCTGCTCATGAAATACTGCAGGATCAGCTGCATTGTGTTCATAACGTTTATTACAAGACTGGTGAGCAATGCAGGATCCATGCTTTCAGGCAGACATGGTGGGCGCAAAGTTTACAGGGGCAGCTGAAAAACAGCATGAAATATACTTGGAAGCCCTTGGAATTATGGAACAGAGAAAACTGCATCATGGGGGGGTGATCCCGCCCCCGTGATGCACTGCGATCCATTCTCAGAACACACAGTGAGAGAAGGTGGTGATTTGCACAGTGGGATAGCTACCCCCGGTTCACTGCTCTCTCTGTCAGCGCTAGAGCACCAACTGTGGATGCGCTTCACCGACACAAGGAGTGTTGCGTGAACATGCACAAGCAATGTAATTACAGTGGTTTATGATTGTCTACTTAACTTAAATCAACTTAACTCTGTAGTGTAGACATGGCCTCAGACTCACAATGTCTCTCTGTGGGGAGGCGGGTCAGTAAACATTGTCTCTATTTTGCAGATGGGAAAACTAAAACACAGAGAGGTTAAGTGACCTGCTCCCATACAGCAGCATAGAACCCAGGAGTCCTGACTCCCACTCCTCCTCTGCTCAGCATGGGAGGCTTTCAAGTACCGTGTCACAACGGGTGACATGCTGAATCAAACCAGTACATTGTTACAGAAGAAGATGGAAAAGAACGTATCAGTACTAAGACTGGAATGTGAGGCAAATAAAAATAGAGAGTTTTCCACAAAGTGCTATTAAAATATTGGAAGAAATGCTGAACTCAGCCTGCCTGAACAGTACAGTACATACCATGCATGGGGAATAGTCCAATACCCATGAAGGTGGTGATAAAGCCAAGAAATTATTAGCCTGCCTGGTGAAAAGAGAACAAGAAGATAAAAATATTCTCTTAGAGAGGATAAAGAGGGATGTTTATTATCCCAGCAATAAGGTATCAATGATGTTTTTGTGGATTACCATACATGATTATATACACAGCTAAATACGGTGTACTCAGAGCAGGGTTGATAGCCTGCTGGGAAGATATAAATTAAAGCAGTTTTAGAGGATGAATAAAGAACTTCAGATAAGGATATAACAGATCAGGGAATACAAGAAGCCATCCAGTTACCGCATTCAGGTAAGAGCTTACCTGCAGGATGTAATAAAGGCATTTCATCAGCAATTCACCCTTTAGTTAGCCAAGCTACATACTGAAACGTTCAACAAAATAACAGTGGAACTGAACTGCACAAAGGCCCAGAGCTTCACAGGTAGTTAGGCACCTAACCTTTGATTTCTATGTGAGTTACCTTTGAGGATCTGGGCCCAAGCCCTCCAAAACCTGAGACTTTTCCTTCTTTTTCTTTACGTCTTTCTAATGTGGAGCTGGTGAAAGGCCCTAGCCTGACGTCCCTGGAAACAGGAGTCCTCAGTTTAGCTGCAGACCTGGTAGAGGCCGGGGAACAGCATTGCAAGCTACGCCACACCACCCTGCTTTAGCAATGTAACTGGCCCTGATCCTGAGGGAAATCTAGAGGGAAGTTCAGTCTCCAAGATCTTGGCCTCTCTGCTGAGGCTGACAACAGAGAAGCAAGTGACAACAAGCTAATCCCAGATGTGCCAGTGGTTTCTGTGACATGATACCTGTTCACTGGGAACTGGACTGAGACCTACCAAACTCATTTCACATGGAGGCTGCCAAACGTCTGTCCGCTGTTGTTAACTTCTGCTGGTGAGGATTTCTCTGAATGGCCGTGTGAGGCAATGTAGTCTCCCAAGAAGAATTAGGAGTCCTAAGTTTCTCCACTTCTCTGTAAAGCAGCCGAGAACAGGCCACTGACAACTAAATAGAAGATTTCCCCACCAAACCTAGACTAGGTTGGAAAGGGGTGAAGCAACCAAACTTCCATTTTTCTTCTTATCACCAAAATCCCACAATCCTTTGCAGCTGGGCTTCAGTATGATTTTTTGAGTCAAGAGCCTCAGGACTAGGTGGAGCCTTCTTACCCTCTCCACCACGCAAGAGCAGTCAGTGCTCAGAAAAAGGGCATTCTGGGAAATGGAGTCCTAAACTGACAGCAGGCCTATGAGAAAGAGGCGCTAGCACAGTGTGAAGGGAAGCTGTGAGGAGCTGCCTCTCTCCAAAGAGAGGGAGACGGCTGGAGTCAAATGCAGGGAATACTTACTACCACAGGGGCAAGCCCTCCCTTCTGTCCTCAGTTAAAGGGCTTACAATAGCCCAGGAAGTTGTGCGGGAGCATTCTGGCTTTGATTTTCAAAAGTGTCCTCTCGTTTTTGGGTGCCTGTGTTTTTTAATGACTCATTTGAGACAACTTAGATGTCTGTAGTTTGGATATTCAAAAGCTGAAGCACACAAAACAAGCAGACACTGGAAAAATATATGCCTGTGAGTGCAATGCTAATTGAATAACTGCACAGAGCTGGAATGAGCAGGTGAACTACGTGTTTGAGGACATTAGAGGGAGATTAGTTATAGGGCCAGACAATGAGAAGGGAAAGATACAGCCAGAACACAGGAAGAACACCGTTTCATCCTACTGACTGATTACTTTCATCAAAACTCAGCTGACTGTGAGATTTGGCCCACAGCTGCACTTAGCCCTGGGTATATGCCATAGCTAGGGGCAACCTTATGTAATTTATCAGGTTATTCCATTGTTTTGGCTTCCTGCTTCTCAATAGCTAACTTTTTATGTCTTCTACTTTGGGACTAAAACAAATTGTCCAAACAATAAGGCCACATTATGAACAGTGAGAGTGATTAATCACTGGAACAAACTGCCAAGAGAAGTGGTGGATTCTCCATCTCTTGATGTCTTCAGATCAAGACTGGGTGCCTTTCTGGAAGATAGGCTTTAGTCAAACATAAATTATTAAGCTCCATACAGGAATAACTGAGTGAAAATTAATGGCCTGTGTAATATAGCAGGTCAGACTAGAGGATCAGATGGTCCCTTCTGGCCTTAAACTCTATGAATCATTATATTCTCCCTTTTAGAAACCGAGGCACAGTCTATTCTCCTGACTGGAAGCCAGGAACTCCTGATCCCAGCACTGACACCAAATCACTGAGTGACCTCTGGAAAGACAATTCCAAGTCTCCATGCCTCAGTTTCCCCATCTGTGTAACAGGAATAATACCCACTTCACAGTGGGGCTGTGTGAATTAATTAATTTTAGCAGCATTCTGAGGATTAAATGCAGTAATGTTTGTGCAGCGCTTTGAAGATGAAAAATGCCGAGTCCTAGCAGTTGCCAAGGTACGCCTGAATTTGGTATCTTGGCTGCACAAGGTAGGGTTTTATCAGCTGTTTGCACACTGTTGTCTGTTGTGTTTGACGTGTATAAGCTTAATTAATTTTTTTAAAGAGACAAATCTTGAGTGAGGAGGGGTGGGAAGAGAAAGTCTGAGCTTGAATCAAATGCAGGGGAACATGGTGACTCTACAAAAAGACACGGGCAAGACAGAGTCACTAATGTTTTCCTGTTCTCCACAGTGGTTCCATCTGGATTCTTCTGATCAGAAGAGCTTTTAAAGCATTAGGTTACACATCCTAAATCCAGCCTGAATTTAAAATTAAAAACTCAAAACACCTCTCCTTAACTCAGTTTCTAACTTTAAGCCAGAAAGGGGGCACGGGGCCCAGTTAGACCAGCAATCCTCTCCCTACCTTGCACATGTCCCATCCTTTGCATTCCTTATGTTGTCCCATTGTACTGTCATGTATTGCTGCCATGCTTCAATTCAAGCTAGGGGCAGGACAACACCTCACAAGAATGTTGTGGCTCTTGGCAATACACTATTCTCTTTCTCTCACTGGCTGCTTTGAGTGAATGGGGCTGTTCCTTTTCTCTCACCACTCCTTGGGGGTGCAGGGAGAGGAGCCTAGGGCCTCTGATTCAGTGCTCCTTGTGCAGCCTTGTGTATGAGGAACACTCTGCTTACTTTTGCGGATACAGACTAACACGGCTGCTACTCTGAAATCTGCTCACTCTGTTTTCCTCAGTTCCCCCATCTGTGCAGATAGTATTTAGCTCCCTCTCCAGGGAGTTGCAATCCTTCCTTAACTAATTAGCGTGTGTAAAATGCTTTGAGATCCTCAGAAGGAAGGTGCTAGAGAAGGGCTAAATACTATTATCACCTCTATTTTACACATCACGCAGAATTATTGAGGAGCTGGCACTGCCTGGAGAACCCTGATGAACAATTCTGCTTACATAGCAGGTACAGCCTGCATTTCTTTTCCTCCATTATTTTAATCCCTGGGGTTGTTAGCAGGAAAACAGGATCTTTGCCTGCTCCTGTTGCTTATTCCCCATCTAAGGTCTGAATTCCCCATTCGTGGCATCCCAATTAGCTGCTGTGGAGTTGATTGTGATGTTATAAATGGGGGATTGTGATCCTAGCTGGGGAGCAAGCTTCAGGGGCAGAGGAAGTTTCTAAGGGCCGGGATGCCTGTTTTCATGCCAAGGCCCCTAATAATGAACTGTGACGGGAAGAGAGATTAGCTAAACCAAATGGCCTCTAAACTGAGCAGCTCTGAAGGTTTCTCCAGAAGGTTCTTCCAAGCTAATTCTGTTACCAGTCCCTCAGTCCACGGGTCTTTCCAACAGCATTTTGGGTCCCTGCAGCTCACAGCACTGGCAGCCACTCAAGGCCCATAAGAGTAGCCATTAAAAAAAAATCCCAAAAAAACTGTTCTCGATAATTTGAAAGTCAGCTCTACAGTTTAATAAATTCAGAGCTGGAAGGGGACCCTTTCCTGAGCACAGGCAATTACAGAAGCGGGTCGGGGCTCAGCTGCTGTATAAACCGTCCCCCCGCATGCCGAGATAGTACATGCTGGGCAGGCTTGCACGTCATGAATAGAGCAGGACCATGGGCTTTCCTCAACAGGAACTAGGGCATGATTGGCAAATCCTAAGTGCTGGCCTGAAATGGAGAGGCTCCTATGGGGCTGTAAACCTTTGCATCAACTCTGTGAGCAATACGGGATGAGTAACTGGGCTGGAAATCCTCCTGCCAACCAAGGGCAGCTACTGGAGTAGCCCCCACAACTCCTGTGCTCCCACTTCATGGGGAATTAGCCAGTAGGGGCAGATAGTCATGGATCCACCAGCCCCACCACCTGCTGAGGTCATCAGCTCAACTGGTCCCTGGTCCCTGCTCTGCCCTCAAGATTCTCTATATGGCTGGGGCATAGGGAGCTGTCTGGAGCAAGGGGTACAGAGCTCCTGTGTGAGCCCTGCAATCCTTTTCTCCAACCCACAAACACTAGTTCTGTTGCAGTCAGAGATCTCTGAGACATGGTATGTAGGGGAACTGCCTGAATAGTAATGGGAGAACCTCAACTGGTTTGGAGAAGGATCCCAAAGACCTGCTTTTTCTAACTTTCTCCCAATGGCCCAAAGCTCTTGAGGGCAACAAGTCTCATAATAATAGGCCATCTTGAGAGATTTCTATTCCTCCTGGCATGTGCAGCAGCTGGGAATGCTATGGGAGCAGACTGTCTTGTGGTATTCCAACCCTTGCCTGATACCAGTAGCCATCGAAATGAAAAATAGTTTAAAAGAAAAAGTTACACCAGCATCAGCACCTCAGAGTTCAGCCTGGTGCCCTGGGCTGAGACAGGTTCCAGTTCTAATGTGGTCCAATTCTATTACTTCATCGCCTGTTCAGAAGTGTGAGAACAGTAGGAGAATGGAACAGACTGCCAAGGGAGATTGTGGAAGTACCTTCACTGGAGGTTTTCAAAAGGAGGCTGGATAGCCATCTGTATGGGATGGATTAGACACAGCAAATCCTGCATCTTGGCAGGGGGTTAGACTAGATTAGTGGCTCTCAACCTTTCCAGACTACTGGACCCCTTTCAGGAGTGTGATTTGTCTTGCGTACCCGCAAGTTTCACCTCACTTTAAAACTACTTGCTTACAAAATCAGACATAAAAATACGAAAATGTCCCAGCATACAATTACTGGAAAATGTCTTACTTTCTCATTTTTACCATATCATTATAAAATAAATCGATTGGAATATAAACATTACACTTACATTTCAGTGTATAGTCTATAGAACTGTATAAACAAGTCATTCTCTGTATGAAATTGTAGTTTGTACTGACTTCGCTGGTGCTTTTTCTGTAGCCTGTTGTAAAACTAGGCAAATATCTAGATGAGTTGATGTACCCCCAGGAAGACTTCTGTGTGCCCCCAGGGTATGTGTACCCCTGGTTGAGTACCACTGGACTAGATGACACTTGCAGTCCCTCTCTAACCCTATGGTTCTATGAATCTATGATCCTAAGTGCACTGACCACAGGGACTCACTTTGGAAATACAAGGGCTTGTTGGCTGATCCATCCGCAGATGCAGCACTATATGCAAACGGATGTGTCTGGGAGCAAGGCATCAGGTTTCCATCTAGGATGAAGAACCACTGAGATGGCAGCAGAACACGCAGCCACAGGATGGAAAAGTATTTCCTCCCCTCCACCCGACAGTGAAACACTGGCAGGCCATGGCAGTCTGAACGGCTAGCTGCACCTGGGACTGACACAAGGTAGTTTTGTCTGTTTTTTCTAGCTGCTTTACGTTTCTCCCCTGTTCTATGTTGTTCTCCATCCCGCTCCAAGCCCCTGACAGCTTCTCCAAAGCAGCACTCTTGATGTCATTTCTAGGACTGGCCATTGGAGGCTGGAGCTAAGTAGTTTGGCTTGTTTTCTCCTCTCTCTAGGTTGTAATGTTTGGGCACAGTGGGGTCCACTTGTATGTCATTATGACACATTCAAATCCCACTTGCCTGTGCCATTTATAGTTCAAATCCCAAATTAGAAAAGAAAATGTGTGTCTCACGCATGGGAACCTTTTGTTACCATCTCTGGCCTTCCATGCCTTCCGCTATGGTGTGCTGACACTGCATTCGCAGCCAAGCAGCTGCCTGCAAGAAACAATCTGGATCGGCACGTATGTATCTGGCCATGCACTAGCACTGCAAGTACACATTCTCCCAGTTTCTGAGCCATCAGAGGAGCGCTGGACTCAAAAGTGGCTTGATCCCTTGTTGGGGAAGAAATGCGCTGACCCGGACCAGGAGACTGTATTCCTAGTCTGCTTCATTCACAGACAGGTGTACTCGTGAGCAACGATAGCAGAAGCCTCAGCACTTTAAGAATTGCGGCAAAAGAGCAGAGTCTGTACCCCATTAGCCAGCAGCAGCTTCTCTACCTTCTCAAATCAATTCAGGTCAGTGTTTCTGCGTGTCCCGACTGTGTCCCACACAAACTAAAGAGAGGCCTCCAGCTCAAAAATCCTCTCCTGTCCTCAACATCAGGCACTTGGTTCTGAATGTTGAGCAAGTCAGCTGCCCACCCCCTTCCTCTGGGATTGTCCTGCTAATAGAGAAGAAGCCATTTTAGCCTATTGCATTTGAAGATGGGGTTCTAGGTGAGGTTCGTTTGCTGTCGCCCTTATGTTTAACCCTTTGATGCAGAGTTTCACCTCACAGGTTAATTTCAAGGATGTATTTGCCATAACAAATCATAAAAATAACTCTTAGCCCTTTTCAGCACAACAGCCCCTTTTTCCTGAGGATCTCCCTGCGCTTGTCAGATATGAATGATTCACACCCAGGGGAAAGTAACTTAGTATTATCTCCGTTTTACTCAAGGGGAAATTGCAAGACAGAGAGAGGGTAAGTGACATGACAACAGATAGGGAGTGAGTCACTGGCAGAACCAGCAACAAAGCCCACAAGTCCTAACTTCCAATCTCATGATCTAATTACTAGACAGTGCCTAACCCATATGCACAGACACATCCCTCCTCCTGTGGGATCCCATCTCTTGACCTGGGGATGGATGATGTGGTTTGCATGCATCTGCCTTTTTCGTGAATATATCAAAGACCGAAAGCCAAGATTTCTTGCACGACCTTCTGAAGCCAATTGTCCAACTCTGGCATGTGATATAGCGCTACATATATCGCTCCAGGCAATCGTCACGAAGGTACCAGGGTTACATATGTGATCCTCGACAGCCTGTGTCTCTTTCACAGCTTCAACAGGATCCTCAGAAAGTCACTGGACATTGTTGGCGGATGGTAAGCTGGAGAAGTTAGAAGATGCAGTGAGAGCTGAGTGACAACTAGTCTATGGTCTAAATTTTCTGGTGCTTCTGCACCATCGAAGACCCAGTGAGATTTCACTATGAGGCGATTTCTGAAGAGGATGTGTTCAAGGTCTATCAAACCTGTGTACTACCTGTACTTCTCTATGGGTCAGGAACCTGGACCCTCTTACAGGAAGACTTGGAGTGGTTAGAGGCATTCCATATGCGCCGTTAGCACCAAATTCTGAGCCTAAAGTGGTTTGGCTTTGTGTGAAATGTCACAGTCTCACAAAGATCTGGCCTTCCTTCAATAGCTCACTAGATTCAAAAGTGGCGTGGCAAGCTCTTCAGCCTTGTTGCCAGGATGGACAAATACACTCCACCACACCATGCTCTCAAACTCTCCATCGACACGCAAGGAGGTGCACGCCCTGACCCTATCTGGTGCCACCAGAGATATGTGGATTGGCAGGATTATGCCAGATCTGGAAAATTCGCTATCCAATGGCTGGTATGATGCCATCGACCATGGTCACTCTGGCTGATGCAACAGCCCTCAGAAGGCTATACGTGTTTGATGGTGAGGATGATGATTGATGATATGGTGGATGAAAGCCCAGTCTTCACCCATTGCCTAAAGTGAGTTGTCTCTGGAGCACAGAGAGCTTGGTTAACTTCCCGCACCATGTCGTTTGTCATTTTCCTGCTGTCTCTGCCCTTCCCAGTTGTGACTAGGGTTACAACTTCTATAGCACCACTGGTGGACATGGTGCAAGACGAATGGGACAGCCAGGTCCCTGCCTCTGAGGATGAGAGGATGTACTGGAAAGCTCACCTGTTCTCTGGTTTAAAACCAATGGAGCCAGTCCTGTCCCCTGCCTTGTGCAGGTCTGAGGCCCTAAAAACAGCACAAGGGCAACATTTCTGCTGTATGTGGGTGGGCTGGCTACCCTGCTCCATGCCCTCCGGAGGACAGCTGGGTGGCAAGTATCTCCAAGGCAGTGTGCAGAAGGGATTTTGCTTATGTGTCTTTGGAAGGGAAGAGCATGGCCGGGGGACCCACAAACAATGCGGGTTTAGCCAAAATATGCCCATTCCTTCTAGGGGTGCATAGCCTGCCACCGTCGATGCTACAGCCTGAAGGCTGCATGACCAGCTGTGACGTGACTGCTTGGCTGACCCATGCCCTGGCTGAGTTTGGGGGGAAGGTTCCATCTTTTCTACAGCACGTAGCTCCAATGCAATATCCAACTATATACTCTGCAGGGCCAAGGAGAGGAGAATTTGGCCCTAATTTTGCAGATTCTAGAAGCTGAGATAAACTTCCTAGCACTAGCGGTGATCCTCCAAGGGAAGGGAAAGCATGTGGTGCCTGGGAAGGCACATACGACATATAGTCTTGGGCGATGACTAGGGGGCTTGATACATCTGCTGACTATGATTTAATCCAATATTCCTCTTCCACGGATCAATAGAAGCTGAGGGAGGAGGGGTGTCTGAAGAGGAGACATTACTGTACAGCCATTAAGTAGAAGGTAGTCAGAGTATGAGGCCTGGTGAAACTCAGCCTCTTTTGTTGGCAATTTCTCCAGAAGTGTGCTCGTACTGCATCAGATGAATCTCAGCAGCAATTGACAGGGAAGATTTCAATCAGAAATCTATCTCCTTTAAGGACTGCTTTTGGGGCCGCACTGAGAAAGCAACCTGCAATCTGTTTCCTAATGGTGAGTGGTAATGGGGCCGGCTCAGACCAAGGGCGCATGATGGAGCAAGAGTAAATGAGTCCCCTGAACACATTGCGGAGAGGGAAACAATCAGAGCAGTCACTATTGAAATACAGGCCAATTCCACTCGAAGTCCCTCTGTAATAATAACAAGATCCCCAGCTCTCCCTCCCCACTCCACTTGCCTCCTGACATTGAGCTAGTGAGCAAATATTATCCTGACCATGAACTGGATGCTAAATCACTTTGGATGGGTCCCATCTCAGCAGGCCAGAGACTGGTGGCTTGAGCTTGTGAATGTGTATTATTCTGCTCACCTCTGCCTCACTGTGCAGGGCTGCCTTCCACCTTAGGCGCCAGGAACAGCATCCTTTATAATCAAAGGTGTATGCTACTTGAAGGATAAGACACACTCTAACCATGCACTGACATAAAGTGGGGGTCGGGGGGAGATATGCAAGGAGGGAGGACTTGATCAAGGTCTAAATTCCCCCCGGCACTTGGAGAGAGAACTAGAAACTCTCTTTTCACCTGACCAGCATTCAGGAAGCTCCTCCTTCACGGACATGCCATTGCCTTGGAGGGAGGTCGCACTACTCAACAGTTATCGCTTTGCAATAAAGCAAAACATGGCTGCTGTGTCCCCGGTTACTAGGACTTCATTAAATCAAGGTGCTGAGGCTGCATGACTGCAGCCTCAGGGTAAAAATTGGGCTGGATTGTTAAAGGGTGTTAAATTTCTTTGGTTGTTGCAAAGTCCTGGTCAAAAGTTTGGAGGAGCTTGTCACCAGGATAGTGACCACATCTCGTTTGAACAAGGGCCCAGGCAAATGCAGACTAGCTTCTGCTTGGGATGTGATGACAACTCCAAATGGCACCTTTTTACATTTCAAGCCCAGCTCCAATTCTCCTCCGTTTGTGCAGCAGCGGTGGCTGTGTACTTAGCCTGGTAAATAATGCATACTGCTCTCGCTGCTCTGCAGCCAGACAAAGGCAGGTAGTGTATCAAAGAGTAATATTGTACAGCGAATTGCAGTGTAATGGCAGTAATTTAGTGCCCTGTAGGTGATCAGAGATTCAGAAAGTACCAGAGCCCCATGATCTGTGCTGACTGGCAAGGTGACTGGAGATACAGTAGAGAGTTTGACCTTTGGATTGTCTCCAAGCTAAGTGGAACCATAAAAAATTCAGAAGACCACGTTGTCTCCCAGACAATGGGTTGTTGGGTAGATAAATAGATTTTGTGTGTGTCTCTGCATATCTATACACACGTAGTATATTATGTGTGTCATATGTATACATATATGCGTACACACACACAGAGTATATTCAGGGGGGTGCATGCAAATTATCAAAGAAAGACTGATCATGAATCAGTCTAGTTATATAATGAATAGGCCTGAAGGTTTCTTATTGTCTGCATGCAAGAATGAGAAGGGACTTTTCATTAGGGTTCCAGCAGGATCCTAGCTGGGGAAGTCTCAATTCATTTCACATGCAGGCTCACAGATAATGATATGTCAGCGTGTACTGGGGGAAGATTCAGCCTCCTTGGCCACCACACCCTTGAGGGCATTAACATTCCTTTCCGGAGTGTTTGTCTCTGCTGATCATCCTGGAAGTCATTCCAGGCTGGAGAAATTATATCAGGAGAAATATGCTATTTTCAGGCTCCCTGCTAGTTCCTGGATCCGAGGGCAGCTGGAGGCGCGCTGTGTGTTCCCTTGGAGCTCAGCGGAGACCTGGACAGATATAATCACTCCCCTGCAGTATGTCTACACTACGAAATTAAGTTGAATTTATAGAAGTAAATTTTTTAGAAATCGATTTTATACAGTCGATTGTGTGTGTCCCCACTTAAGACCATTAAGACCATTAAGTCGGCGGAGTTTGACCACAGTACTGAGTCTAGCGTCGACTTCCTGAGCGTTGCACTGTGGGTAGCTATCTCACAGTTCCCGCAGTCTCCACCACCCATTGGAATTCTGGGTTGAGATCCCAATGCCTGATGGGGCAAAAACATTGTCGCAGGTGGTTCTGGGTACATGTCATCAGCCATCCCCGCCCCCCCCATGAAACCAACGGCAGACAATCGTTTCGCGCCTTTTTTCCTGGGTTACCCGTGCAGACGTCATACCATGGCAAGCGTGGAGCCTGCTCAGCTCACAGTCACTGTACATGTCCTGGGTGCTGGCAGACGTGGTACTGCATTGCTACACAGGAGCAGCTCATTGCCTTGTGGCAGCAGATGGTGCAATCCGACCGGTAGCCGTCGTCGTCGTCTCCTGGGTGCTCTTGGCCAACTTCGGTGAGGTCGGTCAGGGGCACCTGGACATAAATGGGAGTGACTCCAGGTCATTCTCTTCTTAAGTTTCGTCTCATGGAGATTCAGTCTGCCTGGAAACGATGACGGCTACAGTCGGACTGCACCGTCTGCTGGCGAGCACCCAGGAGATGACGACAGCTAGCAGTCGTACTGTACCATCTGCTGCTAGCCTATCCCTTGCTCCCCCCTCCCTCCCTCCGTGAAAGCAACGGCCGACAATAGTTTCGCACCTTTTTCGGTGCAGGCACCATATTGCTGTCAGCATCGTCATCCACCCGCCGCTTCCGCTGCCACTCTGCTCTCCTGCAGACGCCATACCTCAGCAAGCATGGAGCCTGCTCAGATCACCACAGCAGTTATGAGCATTGTAAACACCACACGCATTATCCAGCAGAATATGCAGAACCAGAACCTGCAAAAGCAGGCGAAGAGGCGACGGCAGCGCAGTGATGAGAGTGATGAGGACATGGACACAGACTTCTCTCAAAGCACGGGCCCCGGCACTTTGGACATCATGGTGGTGATGGGGCAGGTTCATGCCGTGGAAAGCCGATTCTGGGCCTGGGAAACAAGCACAGACTGGTGGGACAGCATAGTGTTGCAGGTCTGGGACGATTCTAGGCTGCGAAACTTTCGCATG
Organism: Chelonia mydas; assembly: GCF_015237465.2. Lineage (NCBI taxonomy): Eukaryota > Metazoa > Chordata > Testudines > Cheloniidae > Chelonia > Chelonia mydas. The sequence goes on along the minus strand of NC_057851.1, from coordinate 144,516,898 downwards.
CGTAAGGGCACTTTCATGGAACTTTGTGACTTGCTTTCCCCTGCCGTGAAGCGCAAGAATACCAAGATGAGAGCATCCCTCACAGTTCACAAGCAAGTGGTGATAGCCCTATGGAAACTTGCAACGCCAGACGGCTACCGGTCAGTCGGGAATCAATTTGGAGTGGGTAAATCTACTGTGGGGGCTGCTGTGATCCAAGTAGCCAACGCAATCACTGAGCTGCTCTTATCAAGGGTAATGACTCTGGGAAATGTGCAGGTCATAGTGGATGGCTTTGCTGCAATGGGATTCCCTAACTCTGGTGGGGCGATAGACGGAACCCATATCCCTATCTTGGCACTGGACCACCAAGGCAGCAAGTACGTAAACCGCAAGAGGTACTTCTCAATGGTGCTGCAAGCACTGGTGGATCACAAGGGACGTTTCACCAACATCAACGTGGGATGGCCGGGAAAGGTACATGCCACTCACATCTTCAGGAACTCTGGTCTGTTTGAACAACTGCAGGAAGGGACTTTCTTCCCAGACCAGAAAATAACCGTTGGGGATGTTGAAATGCCTATAGTTATCCTTGGGGACCCAGCCTACCCCTTGCTCCCATGGCTCATGAAGCCATACACAGGCACCCTGGACAACAGTAAGGAGCTGTTCAACTATAGGCTGAGCAAGTGCAGAATGGTAGTAGAATGTGCATTTGGACATTTAAAAGTGCACTGGCGCAGTTTACTGACTCAGTTAGACCTCAGTGAAACCAATATTCCCATTGTTATTGCTGCTTGCTGTGCACTCCACAATATCTGGGAGAGTAAGGGGGAGACGTTTATGGCAGGGTGGGAGGATGAGGCAAATCCCCTGGCCACTGATTACGCGCAACCAGACACCAGGGCGGTTAGAAGAATACATGAGGGCTCGGTGTGCATCAGAGAAGCTTTGAAAACCAGTTTCATGACTGGCCAGGCTACCGTGTGACAGTTCTGTTTGTTTCTCCTTAATGAAAACCCGCCCCCTTGGTTCACTCTACTTCCCTGTAAGCCAGCCGCCCTCCCCTCCCCCCTTCGATCACCACTTGCAGAGGCAATAAAGTCATTGTTGTTTCAAATTCATGCATTCTTTATTAATTCATCACACAAATAGGGGGATAACTGCCAAGGTAGCCCGGGAGGGGTGGGGGAGGAGGGAAGGACAAGGCCACACTGCACTTTAAAACTTATTGAATGCCAGCTTTCTGTTGCTTGGGCAATCTTCTGGGGTGGAGTGCTTGGTGCCCAGAGGCCCCCCCACCGTGTTCTTGGGCATCTGGGTGAGGAGGCTATGGAACTTGGGGAGGAGGGTGGTTGGTTACACAGGGGCTGTAGCGACAGTCTGTGCTCCTGCCTTTCCTGCAGTTCAACCATACACCGGAGCACATCAGTTTGATCCTCCAGTAGCCTCAGCATTGCCTCCTGCCTTCTGTCAGCAAGCTGACGCCACCTATCATCTTCAACCCGCCACCTGTCCTCGCATTCATATTGTGCTTTCCTGGACTCTGACATTGCTTGCCTTCACGCATTCTGCTGGGCTCTTTCTGTGTGGGAGGACTGCATAAGCTCAGAGAACATTTCATAGCAAGTGCATTTTTTTCGCCTTCTAATCTTCGCTAGCCTCTGGGACGGAGATGATAGTGTGAGCATTGAAACATTTGCAGCTGCGGGAGCAAAAATAAGGGAGAGTAGTAGTTAAAAAAACACATTTCAGAGAATCAATGGGTAGACTCTTTCACGGTGAACCTTGCTGTTAACATTACATAGCACATGTGCTTTCGGTACAAGGTCACATTTTGCCTCTTATATTGAGGGTCTGCCAGTTTGGTGTGAGAGATCACACATGCAGGGCCGGGCAACATAATTCGGCTTGCAGGCAACCATGGTAAGCCACAGTCTTTTGGCTTCTTTAACCTTCATAACATGTGGGAATGGTTTCAAACAGCAGCACCCTCCTTTCCCATACCAAGCAGCCGTTGGGTTGGCCATTTAAAATGGGTTGGCCATTTAAAAGGAGGGGCTTCGGTTTTTGGGTTAACGTGCAGCACAAACCCAGCTAAACAAATTAATCATTAAACACGCTTGCTTTTAAACCATGTATTATATTTACAAAGGTACACTCACCAGAGGTCCCTCCTCCGCCTGGCGGGTCCGGGAGCCCGCCTTGGGTGGGTTCGGGGGGTACTGGCTCCAGGTCCAGGGTGAGAAACAGTTCCTGGCTCTCGGGAAAAATGGTTTCTCCGCTTGCTTGTTGTGCGCTATCTTCCTCATCCCCAAAATGTGCATCCCTGTTGTGTGATAATCCATTGACAGAGCCAAAGCACAGAGGTGGGGTAGTGGTGGCTGCACCCCCTAGAATGGCATGCAGGTCATCATAGAAACAGCACGTCTGGGGCTCTGACCCTGAGCAGCCGTTTGCTTCTCTAGCTTTTTGGTAGGCTTGCCTGAGCTCCTTAAGTTTCACGCGGCACTGCTGCAGGACCCTGTTATAGCCTCTGTCCTTCATGCCCTTGGAGATTTTTTCAAATGTTTGGGCATTTCGTCTTTTGGATCGGAGTTCTGATAGCACGGATTTGTCTGCCCATACAGCGATCAGATCCCGTACCTCCAGTTCGGTCCATGCTGGAGCTCTTTTGCGATTCTGGGACTCCATCATGGTCACCTCTGCTGATGAGATCTGCACTCACCTGCAGCTTGCCACGCTGGCCAAACAGGAAATGAGATTCAAAAGTTCGCAGGCCTTTTCCTGTCTGCTTGGCCAGTGCATCTGAGTTGAGAGTGCTGTCCAGAGCGGCCACAATGGAGCACTCTGGGTTAGCTCCCGGAGGCCAATACTGTCGAATTGCGACCACACTACCCCACACTACCCCAAATTCGACCCAGCAAGGTCAATTTCAGCGCTAATCCCCTCATCGGGGGAGGAGTACAGAAATCGATTTTAAGAGCCCTTTAAGTCGAAAAAAATGGCTTCATTGTCTGGACGGGTGCAGGGTTAAATAGATCTAACGCTGCTAAATTTGACCTAAGCTCGTAGTGTAGACCAGGGCTCAGAGAATACAAAACTGTGCAGGGATGTGGAGGACTGTCACCTCACATTTGCAGAGACCTCGGTGCGGGACCCAGCTTTTTTCTCCTCACTGGCTCCCACTGTGCTGTGTGGAGGGAGCTCTCAGCAGCCCCACCGTCCTCCAGTCCCTGCAACTCTCTGTCATGCTCAGGGGGGTTCTGGGCTCGGGGAGCCAGAGACATCTTCAGCAAAGCTTTGTGTAAGGCCGGGGGCCTAGCCCTTGCTGGTGGGCCTGCACACAAGGGCCTGAATTGTGTGTTTAAATAAGTGAGAGTGGACTGAAACCGGGAAGTGCTTGGGAAGGACAGTGATTAGCACAATGATAATGCACTTTCTTTTTAAATAGCATCCCGTGTCCCGGAGAACCACCGCACACTTTACAGGGTGAGTCAATCACAAGCCCCGCAGAGGAGGAAAGACTTGGCCTGACTTTCCAGAGAGGCATTTGAGCATAGGACAGATCTGTTGGCGTCAGCTGGTGCACTCGGCAGCCCATCCACCACTCGACATGCCTTCTAAGGAACTGTGCAGCACCACTGACAGTGCAGGACTAGAGCCCTTCATTACCCTTTAGCAACACCTTGCAGCTTCTCATTCCCCTGCATACAAATCTCCCACAGGGCTGCATTCTTCATGGGCAGGCAGCATGGCCTAGTGTTATAGCCCTGGTCTGGAACTCAGGAGACCTGTGCTCTATTGCTGGCTCTGCCACTGGCCTGCTAGGACACCTGTGTAAGTCACTTCACCCTGTGTAAGTCACTTCAAACCCCACACTGAGCAACAAGGGCTTAACACAGGGGTGGGCAAACTATGGCCCGCGGGCTGGATACGTCCCTGCAGCGCCTGGCGCCTTCAGGCACCGCCCCCCGCAGCTGCCATTGGCAGGGAACAGGGAACCATGGCCAATGGGAGCTTTCGGGGGTGGTACCCACAGGTCAGGGCATCATGCAGAGCCCTCTGCCCCCACCAAAAGCCACAGAGACATGGTAAGGGCTGCTTCCAGGAGCGGCACGGGGCCAGGGCAGGCACGGAGCCTGCCTTTGCCCCGTTGCATGCCACTGCCACCCTGGAGCCACTCAAGGTAAGCGGCGCTGGGCCAGAGCCCACACCACAAACCCCTCCTGCACCCTGCACCCCAACTCCCTGCCCTGAGCCCCCACCGCACCCTGCCTGCACCCCAACCCCCTGCTGTACCCCTCCTGCACCGCCACCCCCTGCCCTGAGCCCCTTCCTGCACACCGCAACCCCTCCCGCACTCCAGCCCCCTGGCCCAGCCCTACATTCATGGCCCTGCATGCAATTCCCCATGCAGATGTGGCCCTTGGGCCAAAAGGTTTGCCCACCCCTGGCTTAAGGGCTCATTTTGAGCTCAGCCAGCCCCACCCCACCACAAGAGCAGCAAGTGCTGGAGGAATGAAAAGGCAGCAAATTAGCTCAGCTGGTGAGCAGTGCTGAAGGTGAGCAGACTTGCAGCCCACAGCTCCAGCAGAGCAAAACCTAAAGGCTCTGATGCAGCTGCCTAAAGGGGCCCTCTGTGAGGAAAGAGAACCCTCCACAAAGACAAGCAGAAAGGGAAGTATTTTGTGGTGACTCCCTCTTGCTTCCTTGGGATTTGGATTTTCCCATCAGGTGAAGGCCTTGGACTGAGGTGACCCCAGGAGGGGAGACGAGAGGAAGAGGCCCAGGGAGGACAGCCTTAAGTAGTCTTGGTTGCCAGGTTACTGGTAGCTAAAAGGACCCTGGGTTGGAGCCTGGTAGAGTGGGAGGGCCCGGGCTCCCCTCCCCACAAACCCCTTGGCAGTCTGGGGTTGTGGCTGTGACCATGAGGCCATGCTTCCCAACCAGACCCTGAGTGGTGACCATTACACAGGGTTATGTAAACACAGGTGTGTTACAGAAATACAAGTGTGAACCTCAACTCTCCTGCCTTGCAGATGGACCTCGGTCTTGAATTTTCCCTTTAATCCCCTCCCTGGTTCTGAAATCACCAAATCTTCAATGCTGGAGCATTTAGCTGCAGTTAGAATTGCCATCTTTAAAAGTATCGAGGGTAGCCGTGTTTGTCTGTATCCACAAAAACAACAAGGAGTCTGGTGGCACCTTAAAGACTAACAGATATATTTGGGCATAAGCTTTCGTGGGTAAAAAAACACTTCTTCAGGTGTTTTTTTACCCATGAAAGCTAATGCCCAAATAAATCTGTTAGTCTTTAAGGTGCCACCAGACTTCTTGTCATCTTTAAAAGGTCATCATCTGGACTCTGTGGCTTCAGGCTGGTGCACTGTTCAGAAGTGAAATGCTACCTTAGCCCTGAAGACATCCATTGTTCATTGGTGAACAGGTTCAGATCACATAGGAACCAACCCAAACTCAACTTCTTAACTAAGTTTGAAAAAGTTTGGTTAACATTTCCGCTAGTCATTAATGTTCATTTTTTCATGTCTCTCTCAGATTGTGGCTAGAAACTACAGATCTATAGCACAAAAGGTCATTCTTGTGGTCTTACTGCCCTGACTGGAAGCAGGAGACATCTCCTAAGAGAGCTTGATGCAAGGCAGAATGACCTAGAGCAGGTGAGGGCCACATCAGGTTTCCAAAATTGTATGGAGGGCTGGTTAGGGGAGGCCATGTCTCCCCAGACAGCCCGGTGTGTCCCGGCTCCCGTTTCCCATCCGACCCCCACTGACGGCTCTTCCGGACTCCTCCCCATCCAACCCCCCGGTCTCCTGACGGCCCTCCTGGGACTCCAGCCCCATCCACCACCCCTTGTCCCCTGACCAGCCCCGGACCCCCTACCCCTGACTGCTCCCTGCCGCCCCATCCAACCCCCCCACATTCCACACTGCCTCCCCGGGACCCCTGCCCCATCCAACCCCCCTGTTCCCTACCCTCTGACCCCCCCCGACCCCATCCACACCCCTGACCACACCCCCGAACTCCCCTGCCCTCTATCCAGCCCCCTCCCCGCCCCCTTACTGCGCTGCCTGGAGCACCAGTGGCTGGCGGCGCTACAGCCACACCGCCCAGAGCACCACGTCAGGCCGCGGCTCTGCAACTGCGCTGCCCGGCCGCCCAGAGCATGGCGCGCTGAGCGGGAGAGAGAGGGGGAGGGGGAACAGCAGGGGAGGGGCCGGGGGCGAGCCTCCCGGACCAGGAGCTGAGGGGCCAGGCAGGAGGGTCCCACGGGCCGAATGTGGCTCGTGAGCTGTAGTTTGCCCACCTCTGACCTAGAGGAATGGGCATAAGCTAAGGACTTAGCACTTACAGGTGTCATTCCTGAAACTTCTACTAACTCCCTTGAGCAACGCTCTGTATCATCACTAATGAGGATAATGATCCTTCCCCACGTCTCAGGGACTAGACAACATTTTTAAAGGCAAGTGATACTGTTCTTATGACTTCTCCAGACCAATCTGGCAGACTTCCGATAAGTGCAAAGACTACATATTTCACTTAGCCCTGTGCCAGTGCCTGAGCTCCCGCTGAAGTCCATGGGGCTTGAGAGCAATTGGCAATTTGCAAGAGGCATTCCACACCTTTGAGAGTCACGCCTCCGCACATGTCCTAGGCTTGCAAGTCAAATGGGAGCCATGCATGGAAGTGAAGACAGGCACCAGCCCTGGCTGTGGAATCCCTTTTCAGCTGAGTTGCTTACTTCCCAGACACAGGTAGTCTCGTGGTGGGTAATTTGATTAATTTCATTCTAATTAATTCTGTAATCTCAAACTGTTCCTGAAACCTGTGCAGAGCCCGTCAAGGTAGAAGCACAGAAGGCGACACAGGCAAACTAAAGATTCAGTCCACTGGCTTCTCTATATTTATCTTACCAAGAAAAACAGCCAACAGCAGCGTCTTCCAGCCTGCAGGGTCCTGATACCAATTTCTGTCATGCCCACGTTTCCCAGTGGTCCAGCTCAAGAAAAGGGTGGACGTGACTGCATCAGAATTAGTGTCCTCTGGGCTATAGTCATCACAAGCCAAATTCACCCTGGAGTTACAGTACATGGGCTGGAGGAGGGTTAGCCCCATGGTATTGTGGGGGATAGGGAGGGAAGGAGAAACAAAATGTAAGGGAAAGTCCTCTTGAACATAGGAAACTGTTCCAGTCCAACATGCCCCATCCAGTTCCTAACTGCCCCCCCTCACCCATCCTTTTCCTGCAGCACCCCGCATCCAGCCATTTGCTTCAATTCACCCTCTGCAACTTGTTTTGTCAGCATCCCTGAGAAGTAAATTAAGGGGGCATCTCTGTCCCAATCCCCTACCCTGGTAACTTCTGTTTGTTCCCCTTTGCAGAAAGCAGTTCTGTCCAGGTCCCCCATTTTACTCCCACTTGCCGCACCATCACATTATTTCCCCCTCCTTGTTGATGCCTTCACTGGGGCAAACTGTTTCCCTCAATCCTCTTTGGAATTTTAAAAATCCAGCAGGGAGTGCTTCCTAGTGATCAGAGCTGGGGCCAAGGAGTCAGGCCTACTGGGTTCTGTGCCCAGCTCTGCTACTTACTTGCTGCGTGACCCTGGGCACGTCACTGCCTCAGTCTCCCTATCTATAAAACGGGAGTGTTGATCCAGATCTTCCTCACAGAGTTGTGAGAGGATTCACTCATTAATGCTTGCGGAGCACATTGAGCTCCTCACATGGGAGAGGGCAGAAAAGGGTGAGGGTTAGAGATTAGTATCTGCTATATCAGATTACCCCAAAGTCTTACTCCTTTCCAGTGAAAATTAGCCCAATTTCCTCAAACCTTCCTGAAAACTTAAATTCTTTGGACTTGGTGCCTCCTCAACACCTGCCTTTGTGGCAGGGCCATAATCCCCTTGCAGTGGGATCAGGGCCGGATTAACATTTTGTGGGCCTAGCGCCAAACATATTTGTGGGCTCCCATAGGGGCAATGGAGCATGGCGCAGGGAGGTCAGTCCACAGAGCGAGGGGGGCAATGGGGCATGGCATGGCAGGAGTGGCCCCGCTCTGCCCAGCCCAATGCCAGGGCACTATTTACAAACCGGCAGTTGCCAGACACACAGTGGCCTGCCTGGACCTGTGCTGCCAGTGTGCCCCTTCCCCTCGGGGGCGGGCCCATGGCACGCCACACACCCCCCCCCGCCTAACACCCCATAGGTGCTGACTCCGTGGGTGCTCCGGGGCTGGAGCAGCCACAGAAAAAAAATATATAGTGTGGGCTCAGCACCCACCGGCAGCCCCGCCAATCAGATCCTCCCCCTCGTCCCCTCCACCTCCCGCCCGCTGCTGATCAGCTGTTCAGCAGGAGGCGCTGGGCAGGGAGGAGCAGGGGCAGAAAGAGGCGGGGGCACTCTGGGGAGAGTGCAGAATGGGGCAGGAAGAGGCGGGGTGGGGGTGGAACGAAGGCAGGAAGAGGTGGGTGGCAGGGCCTTCGGGGAAAGGGTGGAGTGGGGGTGGGGCTTGGCACAGAGCTGGGGTCAAACACCCATGGGGAAATCAGAGATTCAGCACCTCTGCAACAGGCCCCCTGACTCCCTATGGCCAGAGGGCCCCCCCCTCCCCCCCGCCAACACACACACACACACACAAATGCAGAGCGCCCGGCACAACCCTGCAGGCTGAGAGGAACAAGTGGTGGGCGGGGGCCAGCAAGCGGAGCAGGCCAGGGCCCCTTCTGAGCATGGGCCCGGCTCCATGGTGCCGCTGGCGCCATTGTAAACCTAGCACTGAGTGGGATGGGCCCTAGGCCGGCATACAGTATCCCCAATGGGGTCTCACTAGGGCCTTATCCAGTCCCAGCGTTGCCTCCTTTGCTTTGTGTTGCACCCTTTTGCTAATACAACCTAGTGGGTCCCCTTTGCGGTCACCTACTGCTTTTGTTTGATCATCAGAATGATTTTCCCACAGGCACCCCCTGATTCTTGGAGTCTGAGCTCAGTGGTTGAACAGTTAGTTTCTCAAACAGTTTGGGGGCTATAGAAAATCTTCCCTCTCCACCCAGCTCTGTGTATACGGGTTGCATTACCTGCGTTAAGGCTCCAGCCACAGGGAACCCATTGCTGACAACAAAATATTTTGAGTTGTTTTTCATGTTATGTATAAATGCATTTTTAAATACAAAGTCTGAGGCCCTTGTGTGCCACAACTTCAGAGCTAATCCTGAAGCATACTTCCTTATTTATTTACTGCTGTGTCACTGGCTAAATGGAACCCTGAACAACATTAACAAGGAAATAAACATGTAACATGGGAGCCATGTTATCAACACACTGCAAGAGCCGAGGATGACGTTCTAGCTCGGAGCTGATGCGGGAGGCGTAGGGCCATGTGAACGGCACGATGAGGTCGTCAGCTTGACAGATCTGAAACCGACGGGGATGAAAACATTAAAATTGATCATTGTTGGTGCTGCTTCTTGCATTGTGGTGGTAGCAGAGGCTGGGGGGAGGAGGGATTGATTGACCACCCTCTCCCCCGAAAATGATATGGCAGCAAAGGGGCCCCTTGGCTGCCTGTAAAGGGAGGGTGCGGGAATTGACAGCTGTGAGGCCCTATGCGTTTTGGAGTAGGAGGCTGAGTTCTAGCCCCACCGTGACCTTGAATCAATACTTACTTTTGTAAGAGAGAAAATTCTTTCTGCAGGATTGATGGATATTTCGTCCAACTAAAAACCATGACAGATGGGTTTTGTTCAAACCTCTATGCATTTTAAAATTGCATTTACACTTGCTAAACAAGAACTGTGTCTGGAACAAACCTGTCTCCCGCTCTCTTTTCATTTTCTCCTCCTTTGGGTCCTGGGCAGCCACAGGGCTGCTGGGAACCTGTGCCCAATTTAGAATTGGGTCCTACTCAGATTCTTTGGGTTTATTCTTTTTAACCTAGTTTTTTGCTGTTCAGAAAACAGTGCTGCTCTCTACAGAGGAAATGGGAGTTTAGGTTCCTTTTGGTTGAGATATTAAACTCGTGGTCCCTACAGATCCCATAACACAGTGCCTAGTGGATTGTACACTGGACTGGGAGTCTGAAATGCTGTGTGGCCTTAGGTAAGCCACTTTCACTCTCTGTGCCTCAGTTTTCCCAGCTGCAAATGGGGGATAATACTACTTTTCCTGCTTTGTAAAACCTGTTAGATTTATGAATGAAAAGTGCCCTATAAGAGTTCATTGTTGTTATCAGTGCTTTTTTTAAGAGCAGTGATGCTAGCCCCTGGCAACAGTGCAGCTCAGATAATTACATTCTGCCCAAGTAAAAGTCCTCCTGTTTTACCAGTGAACACTAGTGTTGCCTTCCCTTCCATTCTGAAACTGCTGTTTTCTCTTAAATAGTTGTCATGTCTCTTTCCCCCCTGAAGTGATTGCATTCAGTGGTAAGTGTTGGCACTTTTATGCACTATTGCGTGTTTTATAGTAAAGGGCTTTTGGGATCTATCAGGATGAAAAGTGCTATAGATATATGACAGCATTCCTAAGATTCTGCCATGAACTGGCTAGTGCACTGTCCTCTACAGATCAAAGCAGGACAGCTCAGCTGTGTGTCATAGGCCCTGTACCTCCTAACTCTTCATGGAGATTCTCTTTTAGTTTAAGTGGTAAGGCCCTATGCTTTGGAGTAGAAGACTCCAAGTTCTATCCCCACTGGCACCCTAAAAATCCAAGTGTCCACAATCTGCAGCAGAACAACAATTATTTTTGCCTTTTCTTTTCTTTTTCAAAGAGATCATCTTCCTAGCTGGAGCCCTGAGCATGTCCTTCTGCTTTACAGTCCCACTCTCTGGATCCCACATTGCAGCCACCACCTACCAGCACAGCAGGATTGGGTTTCGGTTCCTGAACAGCACTGAAGCCGAGGTGCGGAGCTGGCTCAAGGGCAGCTGGTGTTCGCCTCCTGCAAAAAGACTAGTCATTCCTGTCCAGTCTTTTTATCTTGTTGATTTACAGAACTTCCTAGTGCTGGCAGCAGGGCAGGGAAGTAGCCAGGACACTTCCTGTTAACCTTTATCCCTTTGCAGTTCTGGACTTTCATAAGAACGGCCATACTGGGTCAGACCAATGGTCCATCTAGCTCAGTATCCTGTCTTCTGGCAGTGGCTGGTGCCAGATGTTTCGGAGGGAGTGAGCAGAACAGGGCAATTATCAAGTGATCCATTCCCTGTCATCCAGTCCCAGCTTCTGGCAGTCAGAGGTTTAGAGACACTTAGAGCATGGGGTTATGTCCCTAACCATCTTGGCTAATAGCCATTGATGGACCTATCCTGCATGAGCTTATCTAATTCTTGTTTAACATAGTTACACTTTTGGCTTTCACAAGATCCCCTGGCTACGAGTTCCACAGATTGACTGTGCACTGTGTGAAGAAGTACTTCCTTATGTTTGTTTTAAACCTGCTGCCTATTTATTTCATTGGGTGACCTTTAGTTCTTGTGTTATGAGAAAGGGTAAATAACACTTCCTTATTCACTTTCTCCACATCAGTCATAATTTTATCGACCTTTATCATCTCTCCCACCACCCCCCAAAAGCTTCACACATTTGTTTCATGCCATCTTTGTTTGTCATTATCCCCTTTCCTTGCCAGTGTCATCATGTCTTGTGGTTGTCTAATGGAAGATACACTCCTATTCCTAGTGCGATCAAACATTATAGATTCTTTGGGTCAAGGTTCTTCTTTCTATTGCTGTAAAGTGCCAGGCAAAGTTATGGGGCAAGATACCTATATCTGTGTTACACTAATGGTTCTGGATTACACTATGATGGTTCTGTGAGGTGATGCAATGAAGAGAGGGGTAGACACCACCAGCACAATGTGAGGAGGGATGAAAGTGACACAGGTTACCCAAGACAGGTGAGAAGGGAGAGAGCTACTCAGAAGCCAAGGGAAAGGGAGTGTTGTGTGTTCCCTGGGGCAGAGCAATGGGATGGGCACAGACTGGGAGACCAAGAGAGAAGAGAGGCCTGATGCCAGAAGCAGAGGGGCGCCCTCCTAAACATAGCGTCTGGAAGGCTGCCCCTCCCTTCCGATGGTGGCTCCTTTAGATAGGAACCCTTCACAAAGATGGCGGCGGGTAGCCCTCAAAAAGATGGCGGCTGTAATCAGGCGTGCCCCTCACAAAGATGGCAGTTGCGTTCAGGCATGCCCCTCACAAAGATGGCAACGACTGCCCCTCACAACGGTGGCAGTTGCGTTACGGCATGCCCCTCACAAAGATGGCAGTTCAGGTGTCGTCCCCGATAGCGGGTTCGTACGTGGCCCGTACCAGTAAAGGGACCGTGCGCATGCGCAGTTTTGGCAAAGCGGAGGAAGATGGTTAAGAAGCGAGAGGGGCTGAGCGTCGCTCAAGAGGTGACAGCCCCTCCCCCCCCGCCGGGACAGCTGGGAGCGGGGTCACTGGGGGATAGGCCAGGAGGTGTGCGTTGGGGGGCGAGAAGGGGACATGGGGGCACGGGGCGGGAGTGATGTGAGGGATAGGGGTGAGGCGAGGTGGGAGCTAGCCTAGGGGGCAGGGGCGAGGTGTGGGCGGGGGTGAGGTGAGGCCCGGGGGGAAGAGGGGAGGGGGAAGGGATGAGTGGAGGAAGGGGCGGGGAAGAGGCGAGGTGTGGGGAAGGGGTGAGGTGGGGCCTAGTCTAGGGTGCAGGGGCGAGTGGGGAGGTGAAGTGGGGGAAGGGGCGAGGTGTGGGCTGGGAGCAGGGGCAAGTGGGGGGTGAGGTGGGGATGCAAGGAGTGGATTGGTATGCGTAAGGGAAAGATCTTCATTGATGGGCTAGCCTGCTCCCCAAATCCATGGGGCCTCTCCTGCGGATTGTAGCTGCAAGAGTATCCCATACCTCTGGGACCGTTTCTGCTCTTCCCCTGCAAACTGTGGCCCTGGCTGGTGCTGCTGTTTGGAGTTTTTCTGTCCTGCTGGTGTCGTGTTCCTGCTCTCCAACTTACTCCCTTCTGCCTTGGGTAGGGCTCTCCCTTGGAGGAGGCAGTGGTTTGCAAACACTTTTGGGGAGTGAGATTAAAAATCAGTCTCTTCCTAATGAATAGGAGTAGTAGTGGCACCTTAGAGACTAACAAATTTATTTGAGCATAAGCTTTGTGAGCTACAGCTCACTTCAAGAAAGTGAGCTGTAGCTCACGAAAGCTTATGCTCAAATAAATTGGTTAGTCTCTAAGGTGCCACTAGTACTCCTTTTCTTTTTGCATATACAGACTAACACGGCTGCTACTCTGAAACCTGTTCCTAATGAATTAAAGAAATAGGCCAGAACCAATCAAATGAGATTCAGTAGAGAGAAATGGGAAGTGGAGACATAATCCAGTGAACACATACAAAACAGAAATACAGGTAGGGCAAAAACATCATTGAAAAGGCTTGTATTGCACTTTTTGTGTGCCACTGTGACCAAAAAAGCAAATGTCTTGTGAGCTCTATTTTTTTTTTTTTATAGGAGTGTTGCATGTGGTGGTTTTCTGCCCTGTTTAGCCCTATTTAGGCCTTTATTTGAGACAACAGTTATTTCTGGGCACCATGTTTCACTGATAGAATTCAGAGGAGAGCAGTCCTGAATGAAAAAAGGTTTGAACAATAAGCCCTAGCAGAAAGGGTTCAGAGTACTGAGGATGTTTGGTTTGGAGATATGAGAGCCAAGAATAGACATGGTGGTAGCTTCCACCTCCATGAAGGCACATTATAAAGAGGACATGGCCTGATTATACCATCTGATCACAGACTGAGAAGTGATGGAGCTTTAGTTGCAGCAGGGAATTCTGGTTAAATATTGGAGGGTATGAGGAATCTTTTAACTCCAAAGAGTTTGGGTGATGAAACAAGCTGCTTTAGGATGGTGTAGAACCACCTTCGCTGGGGCTGTCAGAGGCTGAGACCTGAAACCTGTCTACCAGAGGGTGGTTTAAGGATATTGACTCAATCCTGCCACAATGGTGGGGAAGGGACTAAGTGAGTGTCCCTTCTAACTACAAATGATTCTGTGAAAGGCAGTTTTAAAAAAGGGATGAATTTGGTCTCTTTAAGCCAGATGGAGTGGGATCGGAGTCTTTGGTTTGAAATATGTGGACACCTTTCAGATGCATCTTCATCTTCAGCATTTAAACTTTCATTTAACACCACTACCTTCTAAGCCTTGATGCTTGTGAAGAAAACCTTCCAAATAGGAATGGATTTGAGCAGATGCAAGACTCTTTTCCTGAGCCCTGCTCTAAACACAAAGGCATACTGCCTCAACTAAAAGTGTAATGTCAAGCAGATGCAACTTTGTGTGTGGATGCTCGTGCCAGGTTTAAGCCAATGCAAATATTTGAGCTTGCATCTATAAATTACAGATGCAAACCACATCAATTTTAGCCTGGTTTAAAGGGATGTAACCAGGTCCTCACACAAAGTTGAATCCATTTGACATCATGCCTTTAGTTAAACTGTTTCAACTTCTGTACTTAGACAAGCTCAGGATCTTCCAACAGGCAGCCCCAGTGACAATGCTGCTACTCAGAACTTCCCTGAGCCCTAACAGCAGGAGAAATTAGCAAGACTCTGGCTGGTTTAATGGGCACTGTTCAGAATCTGGTAGGTGGTGGTTTAACTCTGCTTCTGCTTCAGAAAGTTATGAACGGCTGTGGTAGATACAGGAGCTAATTACATAGGGAAGGAAGGACCCCCCCCAATGATGGCGAATAGGTGGGTGGTTGATGCCCTCACTCCCATCTCAGTAGCCATTGGGCTGGGAGAAATAGAGTTGGGCACCCAAATAACAAACAGGAGCCTGTAAGGTGGAGGTCCAAGAGAGAGGTAGCTCCTAGCCAAAAGTGATCTGAAAAATAAGTCCCTAGGAGGGGCCTGGGGAAAGCACCCTGGTAGGAATCCTAGCACGCTCCCTTCCCCATGTTTGGAGTTGATAGGGAGGGACTGAGCTGGTGGATCCTCCGTCTTCATTCTGTTGTATTGGCCTCTGGCTAGTAGGTGTCTGGTAAATGTTTTCAGCCCTGCTGGATGTACTATCTATTGTTGGTGAAATGATTTGCTGAAATGTAAAATTATTGTAAGACCATAGTGAAAATTGAAATAGGTCCATTAACCAAGAGGTTAGCATGTGAACCTAAACAAATTCAATCTCTGCTGGGCTGATATTAATAATTGAGCCTACAACAATGGATTCAGGAACCATTGACTAACAAATGGAGAGAAATGCCTTGAACCTGTTAGCAGATGACAAGGGACAAGACTGCTTCTGGGAGGTGATTTTCCCCCCAATGCTTTTGTTTGGCTTTGATCTGTTTTATGAGGGTCATGAGACAAAAACCTCATTACCTAACGCTGTTGGATGTTGGCGTATGTGTGATATGGCTGTTTGCCAGCACCTTAATTAGGGGATTCATAAAGACGGAGGGCAGATGTCATTTCTTGAAAAGTGCTTTTAGCTTTTCTGCTAGGAAGAATGCTTTTATTAATTCAATACAAAATGTATTAAAAAAGGATCCAACCCAACTCTGTAAGCAAAGCTGCTTCTTTCCTTTCCTGCCATGTACAAGAGGTTTTGGACTCCCTTCCCAAGACTGCCTGGGCAAATGAGATTTGTAACAAACATTAAGCCAATTTGGATTGAATCTGCCCCAAATCTCTGTATTTTCAGAGGTCTCCAGATGGCACATGTATGAAGCCAGAATTCAGTGCAAATTACTGTGCCTGGTGGTACCTCTCACGGCAAGGGATTCAGCTGGCTTCAGAATGTTCTGCAGCTTGCTTGTTATGTGCAAAACTGCTGGTCCCTCACCCCAGAGCTCCTTTCATAGCAGTTGATCAGATAGCAGGAGGGCAGTGGCTGTGCAGGTGAAGGGCAGCTGTGCATGCTCTGATTGCTCTCTCAGTGCTGGTTATTAAACACCTGCTTCAGTTATTACTTTAAAGTGAGACTGCTACTAGTTGAAGCTGATGTTGACTTAAATGAAGTCCTCTGTCTGGCTATGGAACAAATAGAGCTCAGACAACTATAATGTACACAACATGTGGGAAGCTTATCAGCCCAGTCCTGGAGGGGACCCCCGCTAAGGGCCATGGGGAGTAGGGAAAGGAGTGTGGTCACTGTGACCCATTCACTTCGTGGCAGAGGCTACCAGTAAGGAGACCAATTGGTGTGAATTATATTGATGATCCTGCGTCCCACTAGGAACCTGGACCAAGAGTAGCTCCTATGCAGCTTCATTTCATACGGGCCTCTGATAAGTCTATGGTTGTACCCTAGCTAACCTCTCCATGCATTCGTTAGTAGGAGCAAATGCTTTCCATCTACAGCAAGTTCAAACACACAGCTGTTTCTAGGAAAGCTCTGTGGAGAGTTGCCCCTGGGGATTTTTTTGGAAGCTTTACCGTTTCTCAAGTTCTAACGTTTTACAGTCTACTGGGCCCTTGGGAGATTCTCTGGCAGCCTTCAGAACAAGGGGTAATTCTCAACTGGGTTGCTTTCATTTCTTCCCCGTCACTTATTATATATTTTTCTTTTCTTTTGCTGGCAACAAAAGGCCGTGTGGACTATGCAGCCAATGAGAAATACACATGCGCAGTGCCAGCTCCTGAGTCAAAAACCCCAAATGAGGCAATGGAGCTGCCATACTAGGATAGCACATACACACAGCCTTCTGCCCATTTCTACTGCCATTCCTCTGACAATCTCTAAGCACTTTACAAACAATTAAACCTTCCAATTCCCTCACCCTCAGGGAGGTAGGTAGTAGTCCCCCAATTTACAGGTGTTGTCACCTGCCTCCAAGGTAACACAGGGAATCAGTGTTAGGGACAGGAACTGAACCTAGGAATCTTGATTCCAGTCTCTTCTTATACCCACTAACAAGGCAGAAGAACCAGGGAAAAGAAACAAAATGTCCAGAGGAAGGGATTTTGTTCCATCACGAATATTCCCCATTCTCTGTGTTCCTAGTGGAGATTATTTTCACCTGTTTGTGCCCCAGCCTCAACAAAGGTGTCAGCACAGCTCTGGGGAACGTAATTTGTTGCTTCTGTAGGAGCCCAACTTTGGTTTTGATGAAATGATAAAAAATAGCTGGAACTTTTTAAACATAATTAAGAGTCTGGAGGATTTTAGTTGGTAGAAAGTCAAAATGTGAGGGAGTGGCACAAAATAAACTCTACTTACATCATATTGAATGGTGAAAGTGGTGAGTGAAGCGTGCACTGAGAGATGGCAAACAAAATGAGAGACATCCTTAAGGAAGAGCCAGTAGTTGGTGGCATTGAGAGGGGAACGGAGGGCACAGGAAGGAGAAGAGACATTGGGAGGAAACGCTGGCCATGACTGATTAAGCATTGGTGCTAGCAGTTGACTACTCTGTTGTGGGGTTTGTCTAACTAGACTAAGATAAAAGGTGAATGTGTTAGCTGGCATGTGTTACGGGTTCTGTCTACACTATGCGTTAACACAAGTTAGTTAAAACACTTTAGGTAACACATTTTAAAAATGCACCTTTTATCATCCCACTCGACACAAGCTGTTGGAGGGGTTTCTTTGATGAAGTGCTAATAATATAGTTGCTTGTTAAACATGATCACTCACTTCCCCCCAACCCAGGAAATCCAGACCATGTTCCCTGGATCAGTGCAAGCTGTGGGCTGTATAGGCTCAGGGAAAGCTGGTGTTCTTGCTGCCAGGAGGATCCACACAGTGTTTCGTCAATGACAGCAAGGTCCCATCTCTCTGTATCAGTCTGTTGTCTCTAGGTTGGTACACAGATTGTAAGCCCCTTGGGGCAGGGACCATTTTTGGGTCTGTGTTTGTACAGTGAGGTCCTGGTCCATGGCTCCTAAATGCTATGGAAATACAAATACTACTACTACTGACTTGGAAACTGCAGTCTGGTAAGAAGCTGGGCGGCTTGAATCTTGCTGTTATAGGTGCCAGATTATTGTGTGTGGGGGGGCCAAAGGGATGTCTCGTGGCACCACCCCGCTGGAATTGTTGGGGGTGGGAACAGTGGTTACAAAATCCCACACCAGCCCTTGTGTTCCTGTCCCAGGCAGACCCTACGGTGCAAGAAGAGAAGCCACCTTTGGCCACCAGCTCCACCAAATCATAATTTGTGGCTAGTGGAAAAATTCTACTGCTGGTTCATGGTAGAAGGGGCAAGTGCTGCCTTGACTTCACCAGACTCCCCTGCTGCTGCCCTCTAATGAGCCCACTCAGTTACTGCCCTCATTGCCCTATGCTGAGTCTGGTCAACTGCACCCCTCTGCGTGAGCCTTTCTGTGCTTGCCCTGAGCAGAGTGAGAGAGAATTGTTAATTAGTCCAGGATTGAGTTGTAAGTGGTTAATCAGAGATCAGTGTCATTGATTTTCCTGTGTAATTATTGGTGGTAACATCCTTTCTCACTACCTTGGAAGGTGATGTGGTCTTCGAAAGCCAAGGCAGCTGGGTTTAATTCCACCAGGTTAATTTACACAGAAAACTGCTGTTCCCCAGCTTGCAGGTTCTAAAGTATCTCACCAGGTGAGAGCCAATTCTTCTGGCTGCTTGTCCCTCCTCAGCCCTGCTTCTGCAGCCTGCTGCTCATGCACAGCACAGGGTGTGGTGGAAGATGATTGCAATGGGGCTAGCAATGATTTCAAAGCTAGTTAATGTCAAAGGTCATGTTCTTCGTGGGATTTGCGTGTCACCTTGTCTAATTATCCCTGATATTTCTCCCACTGGACTGCAAGCGTGTAAGGCAGAAGTTTCCCTCTGGAAAGCTTAAAGCCCTGATTGCTGGGTTTGGAATAGCCAGGATTCCCTCCAGAATTGTTCAGCTGTGGTATAATTGATTCCTGGGGGAGTCGTTCCCGAACTCAAGCATGTTGGTCACCTCTGTTTGTGCTTCAGCCATTTGATTTTTTTTTCTCCCTCTTTCCTTTCCTCCTCACCCCAGAATAAAGGCAGCTTCTTGGAAAATAAATTAACTTACTAATTAGATGACTAGCTTAAGTAGCTGCAGTAACTTCTTGCTGCACCGTGACTGAACCCAGATGCTTGGTGCAGGATGGCGATCTCTCAGCAGGGCAGAGGCAGCGGGGATGGTTTTGGCCTTGCTCTACTCTACCAAATATTGGAGACCTCTGTGCTGAGGCTGTTTGTTCATCTGTGGTTCAGGATTTCTACAACTAGTCTGTGCTGGAGGCTGTGGAGCTAACAGATTTTAACGAGGAATGTGACATCCGCTGCTCCCTCCCACCCCCCATCACACAGCCAGCCTGAAGTGCCTCATGCTGTCTTAGAATCTTAGAATATCAGGATTGGAAGGGACCTCGGGAGGTCTAGTCCAACCCCCTGCTCAAAGCAGGACCAACACCAACTAAATCATCCCAGCCAGGGCTTTGTCAAGCCTGACCTTAAAAACCTCTAAGGAAGGAGATTCCACCACCTCCCTAGGTAACCCATTCCAGTGCTTCACCACCCTCCTAGTGAAAAAGTTTTTCCTAATATCCAACCTCTACGGGCTCTTCAGCACTACCCCAGTTACAACTGGAGTTGATATCCCAAGGACTTAGCACCCCAGCTGTGTGGGATGGAGAAGTACTGAATTCTTACAATGATAAATATCTATGTGCTGTGATGGCTGTGTCCTAACCAACTTACCCACCCATTCTGCTCAGGCCAGGGGATCGGAGAGCCTCATGAAACCTATAGCTCAGCTGATTTTTAGGAGTGAGGTGGCAAGATACTGCAGTGGGGCTGCCACCCCTTCTCCTGAGCTGGGAAGGCTGGAGCTGCTGGGCTTTGGAGGGAAATTGGATGCCGGTGATGATTGTGGCTGCTGCTGTGTGTTTCAGATTGATGGCCTGGAGGAGAAGCTGTCCCTCTGCAGACAAAGCATGGAGGTGGTGGACCTTAAGCTGCGCAGAGAGGAGCTCAGTCCCGAAAGAAGGTACTGGTGATTCCCCTCTATTCAAACCCAGATAGTGATGCTGCAGGCTATGTGCTCATGCAAACCACTGACCGTTAGCTTTGTTAGTAGTACCCAGTAAAACCTCTTTGCCAAAAGAACAGGAATTTGCCAGGCTGGGCCCCCTTTTTGGAGCTTGTTTAGGAATGGAGAGAACTGGTTTTCTTTCTCTTCCAGGGAGGTGGGGGCTGACATGGTGAGAGTGCTGAGCTTGGCTTCAGCTTCCCTGTTTGCAAACCCTCTGTGCATGCAGCCCAAGCAATGCCCAGTCCAATTTGCCCTGGTCTACACTACGAGTTTAGGTCGAATTTAGCAGCATTAGGTCCATTTAATCCTGCACCCGTCCACATGACCAAGCCTGTTTTGTCGACTTAAAGGGCTCTTAAAATCGATTTCTGTACTCCTCCCCGGCAAGGGGTTTAGTGCTAAAATCGACCTAGCTGGGTTGAATTTGGGGTAGTGTGGACGCAATTCGACGGTACTGGCCTCCGGGAGCTATCCCAGAGTGCTCCATTGTGACCACTCTGGACAGCACTCTCAACTCGGATGAACTGGCCAGGTAGACAGGAAAAGCCCCGGGAACTTTTGAATTTCATTTCCTGTTTGGCCAGCGTGGCAAGCTGATCAGCACAGGTGATGATGCAGTCCCAGAATCGCAGAAGAGCCCCAGCATGGACCAAACGGGAGGTACTGGATCTGATCGCTGTATGGGGAGAAGAATCCATGCAGGCAGAACTCCATTCCAAAGGACAAAATGCCAGTATATTTGCCAAAATCTCCAAGGGCGTAATGGACAGAGGCTATAACAGGGACACACAGCAGTGCCGCGTGAAAGTTAAGGAGCTGAAGCAAGCCTACCAAAAAACAAAGGATGCAAACGGTTGCTCCGGGTCAGGGCCCCATACATGCTGCTTCTATGATGAGCTGCATGCAATTCTAGGGGGGGGGGGGATCCCTACCACTATCCCACCACTGTCCATGAATACCTGCAAGGGGGGAGTCTCACGCAACAGGGATGAGGATTTTGTGGGTGAGGAAGATGAGGAGGAGGTGGTTGAGGATAGTGCACAGCAGGCAAGCGGAGAATCCCTTCTCCCCGGCAGCCAGGAACTGTTTATCACCCTGGAGCCAATACCCTCCCAAGGCGGGCTCCCGGACCATGAAGCCGGAGAAAGCACCTCTGGTGAGTGTACCTTTGTAAATATAATACAGGGTTTAAAAGCAAATGTGTTTAATGATTAATTTGCCCTGAAGACCTGGGATGCATTTGCGGCCAGTATAGCTACTGGAAAAGTCTGTTAACGTATCTGGGGATGGAGCGGAAATCCTCCAGGGACATCTCCACGAAGCTCTCCTGGAGGTACTCTAAAAGCCTTTGCCACGCGGTGGGGGAAGGCCTGTTCATGCTGAGCTGTTTGCATTTGGCTGAGAGGGATCTTCACTGATACTAGCCACACGGTGGGCTCCCCCTATCATCTCCGTCCCAGAGGCTAGCGCAGATAAAAACGCACTCGCGATGACATGTTCTCAGAGCTCATGCAGTCCTGCACTGAAAGAGCTCAGCAGAATGTGTGGAGGCAAACAATGGCAGAGAAAAGCGTTAAATGAATGCGCTGAGAGGAGGGAGGATGCAATGCTGAGCCTAATGGAGGAGCAAACTGACATGCTTAGGCATCTGGTGAAGCTGCAGGAAAGGCAGCAGGAGCACAGACCGCCGCTGTAGCCCCGTATAACCTCCTGCCCTCCTCCTCAAGTTCCATATCCTCCTCACCCAGAGGTCCAAGAATGTGGGGGAGAGGCTACGGGCACCCAGCCACTCCACCCCAGAGGAATGCCCGAGCAACAGAAGGCTGGCATTCAATAAGTTTTGAACTGTAGTGTGGTCTTGTCCTTCCCTCCTCACCCACCCCTCCCAGGCTACCTTGCGAGTTTTCCTCCTATTTGTGTGATGAATTAATAAAGAATGCATGATTTTGAAACAATAATGATTTTATTGCCTCTGAAAGCAGTGATTGAAGGGGGGAGGTCAGTTGGCTTACAGGGAAGTAGAGTCAACCAAGGGGGCCGGGTTTTCATCAAGGAGAAACAAACAGAACTGTCACACCGTAGCCTGGCCAGTCATGAAACTGGTTTTCAAAGCTTCTCTGATGTGCAAAGCGCCCAGCTGTGCTCTTCTAACCGCCCTGGTGTCTGGCTGCGCGTAATCGGCTGCCAGGCAATTTGCCTCAACCTCCCACTCTGCCATATACATCTCCCCCTTACTCTCACAGATATTGTGGAGCGCACAGCAAGCAGCAATAACAATGGGAATGTTGGTTTTGCTGAGGTCTAACCTAGTCAGTAAACTGCACCGGCAAGCTTTTAAACATCCAAAGGCACATTCTACCACCATTCTGCACTTGCTCAGCCTATAGTTGAACTGTTCCTTACTATTGTCCAGGGTGCCTGTGTATGACTTCATGAGCCATGGGAGCAAGGGGTAGGCTGGGTCCCCAAGGATAACTACAGGCATTTCAACATCCCCAACGGTAATTTTCTGGTCTGGGAAGTAAGTCCCTTCCTGCAGTTGTTCAAACAGACCAGAGTTCCTGAAGATGCGAGCGTCATGCATCTTTCCCGGCCATCCCACGGTGATGTCGGTGAAACGTCCCTTGTGATCCACCAGTGCTTGCAGCACCATTGAGAAGTACCCCTTGCGTTTTACGTACTGGCTGCCAAGTTGGTCCGGTCCCAAGACAGGGATATGCATTCCGTCTATCGCCTCACCACAGTTAGGGAATCCCATTGCAGCAAAGCCATCCACTATGACCTGCACATTTCGCAGAGTCACTACCCTTGATAGTAGCAGCTCAGTGATTGCGTTGGCTACTTGGATCACAGCAGCCCCCACAGTAGATTTACCCACTCCAAATGATTCCGACTGACCGGTAGCTGCCTGGCGTTGCAAGCTTCCAGAGGGCTATCACCACTTGCTTGTGAACTGTGAGGGCTGCTCTCATCTTGGTATTCTTGCGCTTCAGGACAGGGGAAAGCAAGTCACAGTTCCATGAAAGTGCCCTTACGCATGCGAAAGTTTTGCAGCCACTGGGAATTGTCCCAGACCTGCAACACTATGTGGTCCCACCAGTCTGTGCTTGTTTCCTGGGCCCAGAATCGCCTTTCCATGGCATGAACCTGCCCCATTACCACCATGATGTCCACATTGCCAGGGCCCGTGCTTTGAGAGAAGTCTGTGTCCATGTCCTCATCACAGTCGTGATCACGCTGTCGTCGCCTCCTCGCCTGCTTTTGCAGGTTGTGCACATGCTGCAGGATAATGCGCGAGGTGTTTACAATGCTGATAGCAGCGGTGATCTGAGCGGGCTCCATGCTTGCCGTGGTATGTCGTCTGCAGGAGAGCAGAGTTGCAGCGGAAGCGGTGGATGACGACGGATGCCACGAGAATATATATTTATACAGAACGACGAGAGGACCTGCGAGGTGGATTCATGGCACCAGGAGAGCGTGGAAGCGGTGGATGATGGTGGTTAGCAGTCCTACTGCACCATCTGCTGACAGCAGTATGGCGTCTCCACGGAAAAAAGACGTGAAACTATTGTCTGCTGTTGCTTTCATGGAGGGAGGGGCAACTGACGACATGTACCCAAAACCACCTGCGACAATGTTTTTGCCCCATCAGGCATTGGGAGCTCAACCCAGAATTCCAATGGGCAGCGGAAACTGTGGGATAGCTACTCACAGTGCAACGCTCCGAAAGTCGACGCTAGCCACAGCACTGTGGAGGCACTCCGCCGACTTAATGCACTTAGTGGGGACACACACGATCGACTGTATAAAATTGCTGCCTAAAAATCAACTTCTGTAAATTCAACCTAATTTTGTAGTGTAGACATACCCTCAGTTTCCAGAGTTTGGACCCCAGCACTGATAGGAAACAGCTGTGTGAGCTGGACAGATGTTCTGGGTAGCAGCGTGCAACTGATCTTGCCTAGCCCACCTGAGCTCAGAGGTGCAGTAACTAGTGTGTGCTGAATATTCAAAGCACCCTAAGCCAAATCCTAGGTGGAATCCAGTCAGAATAATCCCAAGGGGACTGAATTTTGACTCCATCCACCATGCATGTTTGCATGGGGACCTGGTTGCAACAGGGATCTAGGGTGGACCTAACTATGTCTCTCAACAGTGTAGTGAGATGGTTAGTTTCCATTTCCACTCCCGAATGGAACCTTGCTGTAATTTGGTCCCGCTAACCCTAGTAGTGCTATCGGCAGAGCCTTTCCCTCAATGTGATCACCCAGCCTCAGCTATGTCCCTGCTGAGACCTGTTTCTTCCATTTGTTAGCAGCCTATTGCTCCCCTCCTAACAGGGAAACTGAGCCATCAAGTCTAGGCACAGGAAGAGAGCAGCCCACCAACTAGATCCTGTGAGCCCATTGTTCCATCTAATCTATTCTCCAGAGCTCAGCCCAGTTCTAGGTGTCCCAAGCAATGTGCTTTTACCACTTCCCTTGAGAAACTCTTTCAGACTTGCCATTAAGTTCTTCTATTCAGCCTAAATGTTCCTGGGCTTGGTTTCTCCCCATAACTCCTAGTTTTCCCCCATAGGTTATCATGCTCAATTTCTCTCCTTTATCAGAGTTTTCTGTCTCCTCTCTCCCCACTTTTTCAGTCCTTATCTCTCAAAATTCTTTTTGTCCTGAGTTAAACTCGTCCTTGTATGTCACATCACCCAGCACCTTCTATGCCCTCCCTCAAGTTACATCAGTCTCTTTCTGTTAATGATGTGACCAGAAGCCTCACCTTACAGTGACCCACTGACTATCTCCCCTGCCCTCAAATTCAATGTGTTGCCACTTACCATTACCCTGAGTTCAGCCTTTCAGCCAGTTCCCAATCCATGTGATAAGGCTCCTGTCCTTAGAACAAATTTGTCAGGAGAGGTGCCCAGGTCTGTGACATCCAGTCAGTGTTCTGCCAAGGAAGTGACCAAGCTTGGCTGCTCATGCTTCTGCTAATGTCTAGCTATCTCCAGATTTTTTTTTTTTTTTTTTTACTGTTTGTCCCATGAGGGAAGCTATTGACCTGGTGAGCCTAAATCACTGGGATAGGTCTGCTTTCCAATTTTGCTCTCCGCACCCTCCAAATAAAGCCTGACTGGATTCATAGTAAGTTTAGTGTCTCATTGCCTGGGCTCCGTGTCATTCTGTCCTGCGGAGCTGCATGTGTTCAGCTTGGCCATGCTTTTTAAACCGTCTCATTTCCTTCCTAAGCATGAGAGCCTTTCCCCTTGATTTCTCTAGCTAGGCAGGCTTGTAAGCAACGATACAGCAGCTCAGCTACTTCGGAATCAGTTCAGTGTCTCTTCTCATTTCCTCATGGGCTGCACTCTGCATTTCCTTTTCCCCAGTGTATTTCAGAGTCCTTCTTTTCCTCTCCTGCTATTAATGCACCCTGCTTTATTACAGCCCTTCTCTCTTCCCTTAATGAACTGTACCATAAGGCTTGGATCCAGCTGAAATACAAGTGCCTGCTTTACCCTAAAGGGGAACAAACTGCCCTCTGACACAATGCCACAGAGCCTCCCTGGAGCAGGGAGATAGATAATTTGTTGTTGTGTGTTTGTTTACGCCCCCTCCCCCCCCCCCCCCCGAGCTGCTGCAGCTTTCAGGCCTTTAAATTGTGGATTAATCAATCATTGTGCAGATGAAGATACAGGGTTTTCAATCACCCTGAATTGTGTGATACAGCTGGTTCTTACTGCAATCAGACAGCTCCTTTGCCTGAGCCATTAGGGAGTTTGTGCAAAATGGGGGCCTTGGAAGCAAAGTGAAGAATGTTTCAATCTTTGGCTCTGAAATGTGGGAACAACATGGGGCCTGTGATCTGGTGAGCAGAGTCAGGGAGTTCTCTTCCAGACTCTGCACCAAGGCGATTCCCTCCTTTTGGCGGTGATGGGAGAGGGGCACTGTGAGGCTTCATGTGTGCGAAACCATCTGTGAAAGTGCAGAAGCTTATTTGTGTCCAGTGGTATTTTGACAGGCCTGAGCCTCCACATGCCCTATTCCCAGGGCCAGGTGCTGCTTTTCCTTGCTTTCCCGGAGCATTCTGAACAGCCCAGCCTGTGGGCATTTTCCTCACTGGATCAGAAGAGCTCATGTCTTCCCTGGGGAAGCCAGAGCTGCTGGGATGTGATCACCCACTGTACGAGGCCCTGCCTGTCCCTGGAGCGGACATCAGAGCCTCTTGATCCAGAGGGAGCAGCTCTCCCCGTTACTTGGAAAGGCATTTCCCCTATGCCAGGTGGGAGTTGCTTTTTAGCCAACCCTGCAGCACTGTCCTAGTGTTCAAACAGGCTGCCCTGAAGTGGGAGTCTTAGCTACCATTCATGCACAGCAGTCTCCAGGGAGGAAGACTTCTAACCCTTTGGACCCTCCCCTTATGCAGTAGGGGGATGACAAGCTGCCAGCCCCCCCTCCCCCAAGGAGAAAGGTGGAGGGTCTCATTTTGTGTACAGCCCAGAACTCCTCTTTTGGGGCAGAGGCTTTCCACCACCCTACAGCATATTAGCTTGTGCAGAGCAATAGCATCTGCCAGTGTGTAACAAGGCTGCATCTTCTCATTACAGAAAGTCACTGGAGAGAGAGAGAAGCCTGCTTCTGACCAAAGCTGAAACCTATGGTAAGGCCATCTTTAAATCTAGCCACTCAGAGTGAGCAGCGGCTGGGCAGGATAAGTGCAGTGCAGACTGTGGTCAGCTTCCCATTTAAACTCCTGCCCCACTCTCTGATTTGCCTTGGAGCTTGGGCTCAGCCAAAAAGGGACTTTGAGGGAGAAGTTGAGGCAGATCTATTCAGCTGCTTTTAATCTGAGAGCAGGTGCCTGCTCAGGTATCCCATAGCAGGGACCAGCCTGAGGCCCGTTAAAGGGGTCTGGCTTTGCAGGAAGTGCTGCACACCTGCCCTCTGGAAACCAGACCCCTATCAGGCCATCTCAAGTTGGGGACTTAAGAGCACTCGTGTCTCTTGAAAGTCTTGGCCAGCAAATTGGCCTCCCCCCCTCTCAGCCCGAGAGTCACCACAAAGGTTCAAAAAATAAAATTCAGTGCACCTGAAACCTCATCCAAATGCACAGTAGAAAACCATCCAGCAGGCTTCTACTCACATGAGTGTCTGCCCCGTCTCTAGTGGCTCAGGCCCCAGGCTGTCCCTGGAGGGCACATCAGTCTGCACTGATGCAGCTAGAGTTCCTCAAGGCCAGAGCCAGCTCGGGGAAGGCTGAGCATCCTGCCCTCCCCATCCTATACCCATCCCCCAATGGACTCATGTGAATGTGGCGTAGCCAGAGTCCCTCTCAAGTACACTAGGCATGCACCATGGGTCAGCTGCTGAACCCCTTCCCCCCAGTCACCAGCTTTGTATGTGGTGCAGTCCCCTGCACTTTCTATTCCAATCTCCAGCCAGGAAGTGTGTTTTCCTCCCTCTCTCTTCTGGGTGTCCTGCACAGGAACTGTGTGGCATTAGGCTGCCCCCTGCTGGCAGAATTGAGGGTTTTTTGTAGCCACACTCAACTCTTAAACTTTTCCCCTCATCAGGTTCTGACACAAGGCTTAGTTAGATTCATTGGAATCTTACCTGAGGCCTGCAGGCCTGATCCTGAAAGGGGGCTGCGTGCCCTCCCTGCTCCTTGACATCAGTGGTAACTGGGGACACTTATTCCCTTGCAGTGCCAGGGTCTGCCTGTAGCATCCTGTGCAGGGATGTTGGAATTGCTGAGGTTGCGTTAGTCAGCGCCCACCGCTCCTAGTTCCTCCCTGGGCAGAGGCATCAGTAGATGATTCCTGAGGCTCCGCTGCTGCATCACTGAGATTGATCCTCAGCGGGTTTGTCCGCCATGTCGATCCAGACTCCTTGAAGTGAGTGAACGTGTGGGGCTTTCCCAGAGTGAGGGAGCTCCTGGCAGCGTTCCCTCATTGACACAGCAGCTTATCTGTGCAGTCCCCAGCGCACAGGCGGGTGTCAGCCATGCAGACAGGGAAGCTGCATAGAAAGCTGCCATGTGTTTTGTGTTGAGTACTGTACCCAGCACAAGGGGGCCTTGAGTTTTGATGCCTCCTCTCCCCACTCTGCAACCTCCGTCTGAATAACTAGGCTGAGCTCAGCAAAGCCTGAGGTAAGGTTTACAACCTGTCGAAGGAAGGAAGAGATCAAGCTTTGTCTTCAGCCCAGGCAGCAGCAAGGATTGGCCTATCACCCACTTTGAGCAGGATGGGGGATGCTGGCAGCAGCTGGGATATTGTGGAACTAACAGGCAAACCTTTTCTAGATTAGCCCTTCCCCTTTCTTCAGGACACATCTGAGAGCGCTCCGGATCCACAAACTGTCACCAAGCCGAGGGCAATTGGAGGGGACGCAGTGCGCTGAGCAAGCGGGGCTTGTGGGAGTTGAGAATTAGGACTCAGCCATGGGGT
Source organism: Chelonia mydas (assembly GCF_015237465.2). Taxonomy (NCBI): domain Eukaryota; kingdom Metazoa; phylum Chordata; order Testudines; family Cheloniidae; genus Chelonia; species Chelonia mydas. The sequence goes on along the minus strand of NC_057851.1, from coordinate 144,488,455 downwards.
AGAGCTCATTACTCATTGTTACAGTAAGATTGTAGGGGGGGTCATGTGGGTAAAGCAGATTCAGACAGACCTGCTGCTGCACTCAGAACAAACAGCATCACCAATGAGCCCCTTAACAAGTAATCACTTCTAGTAGTTTAACCTCCCCTTGTGAAGTCAGCTAGCAGCACAATGGTCCCTGAATAGACTGGATTCCCTGTGGCTGTTCAGCAGGGTGTATGCAGCAGACCCAGTGCCACACTAAACACCCCTGCAAAGAGCTGAAATCCTGCTCTAGGAACCCATCACAGGGTAGGGGCTTGCCTGTCAAATGCTAATAGCTTACAGCTGCTTCAGAAAAATCCTGCAGGGGAGAGGACAGGACTGGACTAGATAGAACCTGGATCTAGTAAAGCAGAGAATCAGTATTCAGGACTCCTGGGTTCTGTGCGCTGCACTCTTGGCAGCCACCTACTGTCCCTGCCCCTCAGTCCCCCTTTGTCAGACAGGGCAGTGATCCCCACCCATCTTCACAAAGCATGTTGAGATCTCAGGCTGCGTGGCACAAAATTAGCATTGATCAGAAAAGAAATGCTCCTTCAGACAAGTGCACTAGGCTCTGAACTACCGTGTGTGCTGCCTATCTATCTTGCACTGCCAAACTCCCTTCCCAGCCCACAGGGGTTATCCGCCTGGAATCAGCAGTGTCGAGCAGGGAGGGATGGATCTGTACTAGTGAAGTGCCAAGGAACTGTTCAAAGGTGATACAATGTAAAGATCATTAACTGCTTCTGCACAGGCAACAATGCCTATTTTGTAGGAGACAGCAAAAGACACCTATTAGAGCAGCTGACTGTATGTGCGGCTGCCAGAGCTTGAGATGTGTACGGAGTTGTGTCCCAGGTTCTGATTGAGATGGTCACAGGGAAGAGTCAGGAGCCCAGCTGGGTCAGTGACACAAAGAGGTGGTGTTGGTTTTATTTCCCATGTGAAGTTAGTTAGTGGCTGGTGACAGGTGCTAGACAGTGTCCTGCAGAGATCCATGTACAGAACAGGTCCAGCACTGGCAGCTGTCTTTATAGCCACCCTCCCACACCCTTCTCCAGAAAATGAGGGAGGCATTCTATCTCCAGGGCCCATTCAGGCCTTGGCCTTCAACAAGGGGTGATTTGTACACTGAGGCTACCTAGCCAGCAGTAGGAATTGGACTGAGGCCAAACCGCTATTAGCGGATACCTTTCAGACACTACTGAACTGGGCAGGCGGCCTCTCTTTGATCTTGTGCCTGTCCAGTCCCTCACAACGAGGGGCAGTTTGAGTAGCAGAGCTCTGCGTGTTTACAAGGAACTAGACTAGAGCAAAGCACCTGGCAGGTCGCAGCAGTCGGATGAAGCTGATCCTTGCAAGGAGTTTCCCTCCATGAGTGAGGAAAAGGGGGTTTGCTGTTCCTTGGAGCAACGGGTGGCAGCTGTGAGGCAGGAGGGGAAGCGGCACCTTATATGCTGGTTTGGTTTTGTTTTCCAGAGAAAGAACTGAAAGTGCTCCGTAAGGAAAATCGCAAGAATGCAGCCATTGCAATGGCCATGGTACTGTTGATTATTGTTGTTTACACCTGCTGGACAATGTAATCACGGTTCTCACGACTGACCACAGGGCTCCACTGCAAAGACCTCTTCCTTCAACCGATGTGCCTCCCACCCAAGGGGCTGGTCAGCTTTTCAAACCGTTAGTCACCTGCAGTCTTCACAGCCTGGACAGCCTTATCTCTGGCAGCTGAGGATCTTGAAGGCAAAGGGAAGCTACAGACACAGAACAAGTGGGTTTGGAGAGCAGACAAGTTCAGCTGGAGCCGTCTCCTCCACACACTATCCTGGGGGGCCCATGGAACAGAGAATGCAAATTAATTTCAGGGGGATGAATGACCCAAGTTCCCCTTTTCTTAGTGGGCTCTCTCTGTTCCTTGCTGCTCACTACAAGGTTTTGGAGCCTGAAATCATCACTGCTCAGCCCAGTCAGAACCTGGGAAAGCTTCCCTCTCACTGTACCTCAACCCTGAGCTGAAGGGACCAATCTCTAGAGCTCAAAGGGGCATTCAGTCATTGTGCCTCTCTCCTGTGATTGCCAAAAATCCCCATGTGTAGTAGTGCCAGTTACAGGGACACTTTTCAAAATATCTTCCCACTAACCTGTCGGGAGCCAGAGGAGTCACTACCTGAAAATGGGGTCTTGGGGGTGGTGTTTTCCTGCTGCTCAGCCAAATGAACTAAGAGGGCAGGAAGACAATAGCAGTTCCTAACCCTGGGTGTTAGTGTGTATCTATGTACAGCCCCCTGAGGCAGGGCCCAGCAAAGGGAACTGCTGTCTCAGAGGGATAGTTCTGGGACACCAAGGATCCAAACTCATTGACTTAATGGCAGGGGCGCTCTGAACTCAGGGCTGAACCTGTATTGTTTTTTAAATAAAGTCCTTTGAACATATAAAGAGCAAATGCATCTGCCTGTAGCCTTCCCCTGCCTGTGCACTTCCTGCAGCTGGAAATCTCACCAGTCAGCAACCAGATGGCTAGTATGAGGCGCTTCCCTCAAGGCTGTGTCGACCTGGCTGTAACACCATGACTTCAGAATGCACCATCCCATCCGTTCCAACATGGCAGGGAATATTCTAGTCATCAGTGGGCAGAATCCTAATGATTTTGCTGAAAATCAGAACAAACAAATGGGGCTACATTGAGCCCCTGGCATCTGGTTAGCAGAACTACCAGCTTCAACCACCTGTAACTGTTTATAGAGCAAAGAATTGGTTGATGGCAGCTATAAACACATGCCAGTATAACAACACCCCTCATTTTAGCTCTGCCCAGCCTCCCAATATGGTTTAAAAACACCTCCACTCTGAAAGAGGAGGGGGCACACGGAGCACCTGGCATGGGGTAATAAGGGGGGGGTTACAGCAAGTCCCTGAAATAGAGGAGTATGGGAGGGTGGTGCACAGGTAACTTGTGGGGTAGAATGGATGGGGCACAAGGAGTCCCGGGGCCATGCACAGGCCCCCCCCCCACAAGTTTTGTGTTCCTCATGGTTTTAGGAAACACAGACCAAAGAGCATCAACGCCTTTGTGAACTAAAGAGCTGTACTGGTAATACACAGACAATGAAAGCAGAGAAATCAACACAAAATGATACACAGCTTAATACAATACATTGTGCAATCAACAGACGTAAACATTCCCTTCAGCAAGACATTCCTCCTCCTCCTCCCCCTGGAGCCAGTGGGAGAGCACAACTTGGGTCAGCCCCTAGCCCTAGGCCAAGTTTTCTACCATCCCTTTGATACTAAGGCATCCCCTGCCCCACATGATCAGACTGAACCCCCTTCCACTCCCCCCACACTAGGGATGAGCAGCTCTGACGCACACAAAGCAGGGTACGTACAGGGCTTTGTCCTCTGGGTTCCTGGCCTTTCAACTCCGATCAGATCCTTTAGGGCATTTCAAAGCAAGCCACGGGTTTCCGAGCCCGGAGGAGCAATGGGGGATAGGAGAGTCTTGAGCCAGAGAGGGAAGAGGGATAAAACCTTTTCCCTGCAGCAGGGAAGCAGTAGTGAGGTGCTGGTGCTTCCCTCCCACAAGAGAGTGGGAGGTGTGGTTCAGTGCATCCAAAAAATACATCTCCTTGTAAAAAATACAATCGACTAAAAGCAAAGGAAATTGGGGCAATGGGGAAAGCAGGCAGCATCTCTCAAACCGCCTGCAAGCAATCGGGTTTCTTCTGCACCCTGGGTTTTCAGGACCAGGTAAAGGCGAATGGAGGCCTAGATTATCCATGGTGTATTCCCTGCGGGACGTCTCCATCCCCACAAACAGGGAGGGGCCAAGGCCCTCAGTGGGGGACACACCCTTGAGGCTGCAGAAGACACGGTAAAGGACCACAGGAAAAGGAACAGGCTCCAAGGTGGCCTGTTGGCTTCTTGCTGGCATCATGGCTGCCTTGGGGGGTCGGGGAAATCAGCAGAAGCACCAACACTTAAATACATGGTTTTAAAAGCCGACAGTGTGAAGGCTCCGAAGCGAAGCTACTGGAGGCACCATCTTCCCCATTGCTCCTCATGGAGGGGCCGTCAATAAATATAAAGTAGCCAATAATTAGCTGCATGGGGGGGGCTGCTGCCCTCTCCAGGAGAAAGGCTGCTCTTAGGCCAGGTGCCACATTCTGCCAAGGCTTTGGAGCGCCTGGGACTAAATTCTGCTAAGGGATTTGAGTCAGAGCCACATCCTGCTCTTGGATGGATTGGCAAACCTTCCCCTTGGCTGCTACAGGGCACAGGGAAAATAGGTCTGACACTTCCTCAGCCACCTTTCTGGAAAGGCCACACACCCTGAGCTTGCAGGAGGCAGTATTCTAAATACGCCAGGTCTCTTCTGGGCTCAATAGGGGGATACCCAAATACAACATGGGCTCCCACCATCCTCCAAAGTTGAGAGCTTAGTCTCCCCATGCAATGACGGTCCAAGGACAGCATTAGCCCAAGGCTGGGCAAGCTGTGACAATCCCCGTTCTGCAGCCATCAAGCCTGAACGTGCGGATCCACATTACAAGGCACAGCAAAGAAACCACCCATGGTTAAACTCATTCACACCAAGCAATTGGGGGATTAACAGACAGATGCCTGGCCACCAACTGATCTTGCAGACGCGGAAGGCTGCGCGCTCAGAAAGCAAGGCCTATGAGCTCAGGGTGAAAGTCACCCTGTGCATCACTTGAGCCCTATGAGGCTCACAGATCTTAAGTGATGCCCAGTCCTTGCGCTGCCCCTGGTTGCGAGATGAATCTCACCCACCAACTTCTACTTCTGCCAGAGCTGAACTCTCCATGTCCTAGGATACAGACCCATTCACATCCTGCATTGGCATGGGGAGGATGGAGGGGGGATGAGAATCTGAAAGGCTGCCTCTAGTTTCCAGGAGACCCACAGCTTTCTTTAAGGCACGGTCCAGGTAACCCCCCAGTCAGCTTTTCCCTTATTGCCAACCTGTGTAAGAAAAAATAAGTGACTTTGCTGCGTGGACCAGAGCAGCCAACTGCCTATTAACTTCTGGTCCAGTGGGAGACCAGGCCAGAGGCGTTTCTGAAGCCCAGCACGAAGTTAAAACAGGCAATGAGGGCAGCCCTGCTCTTTGCGGGGGCTTTGTGTACATGACGTGTAGAGGGCCCAGCACAGAAATGAGTCATGATTTCTGACTGCGATCTGCTGAAACACCGATGTCCTGCTTGCCATGCTAGAGAGTCCCAGGTTTGTGCCTTCGCTCCAGCTCTGGACCAGACACGGGGGGGGTGTTGTGTTTAAAGCCTGTTTTAACCAGGAAAGATGGGTTTCCCCTACAACGGGCCTGGTCGTGGGATTGAATTTGACTAACCAGTATGGTCAGTCAAGGTCTCCTTCCCACATGACAAGACAAGGACTTTCACAATCTCCTGTGAAAAACTCCAACACCCAAAGGCCTGCAGCCTTCCCCCTTTTGCTTTCATCCCTGAACACAGAGGGAGGGCCATTGTTAAAGGGAAACTGAGGATGGTTTTGAGCACTGAAAAAGGCAAAACATCTCAGCATTGTCCTAGGGCAGATTCATGAGCTCACACCTAGGCTGCTGGCTTGGAGTTAGGGACCTCCTGCCATGAGGACTGACTCCCTTCCACCGAGATCCTAGCATCCAGGAACTCCCGACAACCTGCCAAGTGCCTCTGGAGTGGAAGTGCTGGAGCCACTACCAAAAAGTGACCATCCTCGCATGCCAAGAGCCTGCATTTCCCGATGAGTCACCCAGCGTTCAGCAAAGGCCCATCGGCTTGAGGCAAAGGAGACAGAGGTGGCTGCTGGCAGCACTGCAAGGCCATTTAAATGCACTCTCCCCAGCTCATTCCTCCTTGCAGTCCTGTGACCATCCTCCTTTCCTCTTGGTGCTTCCAGGGAACCATACGCAGCCTCCTAATCGCTCCGGCACATGCAGGAGGGGAACCCAGACAGCAGATGCCTGGCTGTAGTTTGGAGCACTAGGGGGGAAAGCTGCCAGCCCCTCATCCCCAGGAGTGCAGTGGGATAGTACAGAAGAGCATCGGACTTCGGCTCCAGGCATCCCACCTCCGAGGCACCCACAGCCGTGCTGCCTGGGCCAGATACTTATATACACTGCTACTCACGGGCTGGAGCTTTGTTCCACTTCTTCTGAGCATCAAACCCCACCCCCCACCCCCCAGGAATCATTTCTCCTCCACAGAAGGCTGCAGCTCCTGGATGAAAGACTCCCTTCTCCTGTCTCAGTCTCCCCGCTCCAGTCAGTCCCCCAAGATTCCAAGCTGGGGGGTCAGGGGTAGTGCGCCTGGATGAAGGACAGGACTTCCTCCTTCGACAGCTTCTCCGGATCTTGCCTTTTCTGGGAGTCATGCACTTTGACGCCTTCCCCCCACTCCCAGAAGAGACGGCTGAAGTAGCAGATGCTGCAGGCAGAAAGAGGAGGCAGACAGATCAGCACAGCAAACACTGCACGTTGAGAAGGGATGCACTCAGCATAGGCTGCAGAGACTCTTTAGAGACAGCTGGCCTGGGACCACACACGACATGATTCGAGGGGGTAGCGTCAAGGAGGCCCAGGTTATTTGTTTTATCAACCCTGAGGGTTCTTCACATTTTTCTCCGCCCCAACTCCTAACTTTGGCTCTGCAGTGCCGTGCCCCGCCTGCGTCGTCGGCCGCAGAGGCTGAACCAAGGATCTCTGGATCTAACCTTGAGTGTCTACCCCCTGCGCTGTAACACCCAGCTCCATCAGCAAAGGCTGTTGTAGGCTCATCCACTTCGGTTTGTGGCCAGCCACACGAGACGGGCAGCACCACACCGAGTAAGTGTAGGCTACAGCTAGTAAGAATAGCCATCATTTTGTAGGGCCTACTCAAACAAGCATGTGCTGACACAAACCCAGACACCCCAACACGGCATATAAACTGAAGTGCGTTCCATGGAAACGGCCCTGTTAGTTGCAGCTCTGGTCAAAGCAGCAGGAGGGACAAATCAATGTCCGCTGAGACCGAGAACAATCAGTTAGGGAAACTATGTTTTTCAAGTTCCTGAGAGGGTGAAGCAAACAAGGTAATTTCATTAAAGACTCCAGAAAGGCCTGAACAGAGCACTTGGAAGGGTCAGCGGGCAGAATGGACACAGCAGGGTCTAAGCACTCAGCACACTATGGATATAGCGGGGATGGGGGAGCAAACTAACCCTCACTTTGCCAACATGGGCCACAAGTATTCCTTTTCTTTTTGCGGATACAGACTAACACGGCTGCTACTCTGAAATCTGGAGATACAGTGACTCTCCAGAAATCCGGCCCTCGACTCTTTCCTGAGCATAGACTCTCCCTGCCCCATCTGGCTATTAGTCACCCAGTGTGAAACCAGAGCTGCTAATTGCTGCAGACACAGCAGCCTTAGATTCCTACAATTACTGACACTTAATATTCACAGCTTATTTAGGTACGCTGTTCTAACAGAACGATAATAGCATAGCGACAAACGCATGTGTCAGCGGCTAATTACAGACACATTAGTGCTCACTAACTACAAGGCAGAGCATCCATTACAGAGTCACACACAAACCCCTTCCTTGCTTTGTTTTCACAGCAGTGGTTGAGTTTGGTGCTGGAATTCTGCCGGGGAGGCTGAGAGGGGCTAGCACCCTCCCCAGTTTGTGAAGCGGAACCCTCCCAGCACTGGGATTACGAGAGCTTTTTCAGCTAGCTGACAATGGAAAGCCTGAAGGATTCTCAGAGCACAGCTGCAAGCCGAGGAGGAGGCTAGAGGGGTGTGCAGGGAGCCCCCGTTTCACATCAGCCTCTCCAACTGGGACACAATCCAGGGGCCTGTGCAGTTTGCATATAGCTGCACTGTGCTGAGAAACAGACTCACAAGACTCACTTACCTAGGAGACAATAGCATAACGATATCACACAGTCCCTATTCTCTGAACCTTAAGGGCCAGACCTCCCTGTCTAAGGAACTCCCAGTCTGTCTCCATGATCTACTGACTCCCAGTTACTCTGTTCTTGGAGTCCCAGCTTCCCAGGAACAGAAGCCAGGAGTCTGGAGTCCCAGTTTCCTGCTCTAGAGCGCACACTAGGGTGCACAATGGAAGTGATGGGTTGAGTCTGATGGCCGGGAAGAACACCCAGAGATCCCCTGCTGTGGAGTGCTCAAGTGATACGTTCCTGGAGCTTCACGGAGGGTACCAGGTAATCAAACGCCGTATCCTTCTTTCCCTAGGAGCCAACACGATGCTCCTGTTTCACAGGTCTCCTTCCCGTTCCCACAGTGCTGCTCCGGCTTCATGCCCACAGGAGAGCCCGAGACAGACAGTGCTTCTTCCTCTGCTACCACTGGATAAAGCTGCCTGGCATGCCCAACACCCCAGTCCACCTGGAGTGCGCTGGGAATGCAGCAGGAACCCACACACACATGATTAGACTGTGGAGCTGCAAGCTCCTCTGGATGTGGTGCCCAACACAAAAGTCAGAACTAGGGCTGTCAATTAATCACAGTTAACTCATGCGATCAACTCAAAAAAATTAATCACGATTAAAACAATTGATCTCGATTCATTGCCGTCTTAATTGAACTGTTAAACAGTAGACTACAATTGAAATTTGAAACCTTAAATATTTTTGGATGTTTTTCTATATTTTCAAATATATTGATTTAAATTACAACACAGAATACAAAGTGTACAGTGCTCACTTTATATTATTATTTTTATTACAAATATTTGCACTGTAAAAATGATAAAGAAATTTTATTTTTCAATTCACCTCATACAAGTATTGTAGTGCAATCTCTTTATCATGAAAGTGTAATTTACAAATGTAGATTTTCTTTTTTGTTACATAACTGCACTCAGAAACAAAACAACGTAAAACTTAAGAGCCTACAAGTCCACTCAGTCCTACTTCTTGTTCAGCCAATCCTAAGACAGACAAGTTTGTTTACATTTACGGGAGATAATGCTGCCTGCTTCTTATTTACAATGTCACCTGAAAGTGAGAACAAGCGTTCGCATGGCACTTTTGTAGCTGACATTGCAAGATATTTACATGCCAGACAGGCTAAACATTTGTATGCCCCTTCATGCTTTGGCCACCATTCCAGAGGACGTGCTTCCATGCTGATGACACTCAATTGAATTTTGACTGAGCTCCTTGGGCGGGGGAGAATAGTATGTCTCCTGCTCTATTTTACTTGCATTCTCCATATATTTCATGTTATAGCAGTCTCGGATGATGACCCAGCACATGTTGTTCGTTTTAAGAACACATTCACTGCAGATTTGACAAAACGCAAAGAAGGTACCAATGTGAGATTTCTAAAGATAGCTACAGCACTCGACCCAAGGTTTAAGAATCTGAAGTGCCTTCCAAAATCTGAGCGGGACGAATGTGGAGCATGCTTTCGGAAGTCTTAAGAGAGCAACACTCCAATGCGGAAACTACAGAACACGAACCACCAAAAAAGAAAATCAACCTTCTGCTGGTGCCATCTGATTCAGACGATGAAAGTGAACACGCATCGGTCTGCTCTGCTTTGGATCGTTATCGAGCAGCACCTGTCATCAGCATGGACGCACGTCCTCTGGAATGGTGGTTGAAGCATGAAGGGACATATGAATCTTTAGCGCATCTGGCATGTAAATATCTTGCGATGCCGACTACAACAGTGCCATGCGAACACCTGTTCTCATTTTCAGGTGACATTGTAAACAAGAAGAGGGCCGCATTATTTCCTGCAAATGTAAAGAAATTTATCTGTCTGAGTGACTGGCTGAACAAGATTTGAGTGGACCTGTAGGCTCTAAAGTTTTAGACTGTTTTATTTTTTGAATGCAGTTATTTTCTGTACATAATTCTGCATTTGTAAGCTGCACTCTCACAATAAAGAGATCGCACTGCAGTACTTGTACGGGGTGAACTGGAAAATACTATTTCTTTACAGCACAAATATTTGTAATAAAAAATAAACAGAAAGTGAGCAGTGTACTCTCTGTTCTGTGTTGTAATTGAAATCAATATATTTGAAAATGTAGAAAACATCCACACATATTTAAATACATGGTATTCCATTATGGTTTAACAGCACGATTAATCGTGTGATTAATTTTTTTAATCGCTTGACAGCCCTAGTCAGAACCTCTTTACAGGGCTCCAGGCGCAGATCTTCAAGAAGCTCTGCCAGTCAGCACCATTACACAGTGTGGCGCTGCCAGGGCAGGGCCTACCACCGTCACCCAAGTGCAGAGCACTTGCCTGCTGGAAAGGACGAGGCACACTGCGGCGGCACGCGGCCCTGCTGTGGTATGCTGCCACGCCTCGGCCCCCCTGGTCGACTGACTGCTGGGACAGTACTCACTGAAATGGTGCGATGGATTCGTGAGGGAGGTCGTACGTCGACTCCTGGGTCGTCCTGTTATAGAAAAATTTCCTCTTGGAGTTTTTGCTGAACGCCATTGTCCAAGGATCTAGGGGCAAAGCCACAGGGAACAAACAGAGGGCGGGACCAGAATGGAAGCACGTCAGATTGGGGGTGATTTGAGAGGCCAGCTTGACATTCCACTTTTTTCTCCTTTCAACCCCCCAAAAGCCCTGTGTACCCAAGCTGCGGTCAATTCAATGAGGCACACACCCTGCACTCCCAGGCCAGCCTGAGCTAGTTCGGAGAGTGATGTTTCCAGCTACGAAATCTGTGATGGCAAAAACCAGTCAGTATGCATGTGACTGAACTGAAACCCCAGAGCAGCTACTCAAACCACAATGGGGGCAGCGGACTCATCTTCATCCCAATGCTGCCCGATCCAACCAGAACAGGACCTGGGCCAAATTCAGCACCGACTTCCATGGAGTTACACCAGGCAGAGCTTGGCCCTGTATTTTTAAAGAACAAAATTCCTTCCTTTTCCTGAAAATGGTGAGGAAAAAAGGCTTGCAGAGCTCTCCCTACCATTCACAGTCCTAACGATGTAGAGTCCTGTGGGCACAAAGTGCCGGTCGTCCCGGCCCGTGTAGGACAGCCGTGGTATTCCGCCTGAGCTCTTGATGATCTTCATCTCTAACCTGAGTGCCGAGAGAAGGGAGCGTGGAGGAGTTTACCCAAGGACACACACGCACTTCAGAGACAGCTGCAGTGGAATTGGATAGCACTGCATATAGCAGAGCAAACCAATAGGCCACTGGTCAGTTCTCCATGCGTCTCCCCGCCGGGGCTAGGGAAAAGAAGCCAGAACTGTGTGTGTGCACAGAACGTCAGCCAGGGAGCCAGTGCTGGAACAAGGGCCATGTCAGTGATTTTCAGTATTTAACCAACCAGGGTCTCCATTACAGGTACAATCAAATGGCAAATCTGTCCGCTGGCAACCACAAGTGCAGCTTTCCCCTGGTGCGTGACAGGGCAGGAGGGGAATGGACCTCTTTGGGCCTGGGAACAGCTATCAGTGCGGGAGGCTGCAGACCCAGCTACAAGGCTAAGTGAGCTGCTTCCCTCTAACACAGCGAAGCCCCGCATTCTGCTCCGGAACAGACTAGCCTCTGCAATGCAGAATTAGCAGGGTGACTGTCTGACCCACAAAGAACACTCCAATGGGTGACCGTGGGCTCTGCTACAGGGGTTCACTCCCAGGTACTTGTCTTGCAAATAGCAATAGATCCCTCTTGTCTCTGCGTGGCAGTTGCGAACACTGACTTGCTATGAAGCGTCTCACTGTTTCTAGTCACTTACCTTACAAAAATCTTTTCCATCTCCTCCAGTCTGTACACCTCCTTCACCCTGGGGGAAGAGAGAGAGACGCACACACTCAAGGGTTGGCACTGCGGAGCTAGCGGCTACGATCTCAGGGTGAGGCAGTGAATGTGGCAAAGGTTCAACGTGCTCCTGAATCTTAGCCCCTGACACATGGTTCGTCCCAGCTCAGGAATTGGACACCTGCACATTCACGGCTCAGTCCCCATAGGCAGCATGCAGGGTCGCTGTTCTGCTGCTCAGAAGCCAGCCCACATTGTTTCACACAACCACCGTTCCACACAGCTTGGGGATCTAAGAGATCTTTTGCTAAAGCCACACAGAGAAACCTTTTTACAGAAGGGCAGTTCCCCCAACCCCACCCACCTTCTGTGCCCCCTTCCCATATGTGGCTACAAGCATCAGGCTTTCTCGGGCAGAGGTTTAAAGCCCTTCAGAAGCAGCAGTGCGGGAGCCTGTTGGAACCCGTGGGCACTTCTGACATTACAGTCTGTTCTTTTCCCCATCAACACCTCGGGCTCCCCCAGCTGCAGTTCCTGGATGTGTGTTGACATTAACTGAGATCCACTTGTTCTCCATCTCCAAGCCTCCTGCCCTCGTTGCCCCGCCCCTTCTCCACATATTACCCTGCCCTTCCATCTTTCTATCCCCTTTCCATATCTCCCCCCACCAAACAGCAGAACAGAACTCACCCAGGAAATAGCAAGAGGCTTAAAGGGGAAATGACAGGAATAAGGCAGCCATTTTAAGGCCCCCCGCCAATGCCTGCTCTCCCTTTTTTAAGCAATTTGAGCCAGCCAGCAGTGCACATGGCTAAGTTGGGGAGCTGTGTCACTGTTCCCCTCCACCTCCAGCCCCTCTTCCCTCCAACAGCTTCTTGTTCCAAGCTAGACTCTATGTTCTTTGGGGGCAGGGACTGTCTTCCTAGGTGTGTGTTTGATGCCCAGCACCATGGGGCCCTGCTCCTTTCGGGGCCTCTGCACAGTATCAAAATAAAACTAACAAGTAAAGATGAAAGGTCAGCAAGCGGCCAACAGCTGGAGCACTCTATCGGTACCTTTCTCAGGGGTGTTTCCTAGCAGCACATGTGCTTAGCCCTGTACCCAAGGCCTTATTTCAGACTTTTAGCGATCAGACCTGTAGTCCTTGTCTGTACTAGGGAACAGCCCTGATTCAGCCATCAGCGGTCAGCAGTGTAGCTGACCAGTCAGTGTAGACGGGGGCATGTTGTGGTTTGGGCCTTAACTGGGCCTTAGCTCAACTACAAGTATGCATGTGAGATTAGCACCAGCTACTCATGGGATGGAGAAAGCATGAATGTCTGATCTCCAAAAGGTTAATCTTAGAGCCTAAAACATCCAGCCACCAGTATCATCTCCGAGATGTAAAGGGCCACTTGCCGCCTTCTAGCAAACATGATGAGACTATGACTCTGGCTATATCTTGTGTAGGCCTGGGAGCGGGCCAGGCTACGTTTCATGTCTTCCTCCTCCAGCAAACTGATCCCAAAGCCCCAGCAGTCCCAAGAAGGGGGATGCAGAAGCAGGGGTCACTCACCGGATGGGGTTCATATCCGGCCGGCTAGGCTTAGAAACGGCTTTGACAAACTTCTCCGCTAGCTGAATCCTGAACAAATGGGAAAGAGAATTCTGTGCTTTAGCTGCAGCTCTGGTGTGTTGGGTAGGTGCGGCTTCCTTGGGACAGGAGGGAGGGAGGGAGTGCCAACGGGACCTCTACAGCCCAGGCTGACACCCAACCATACTCAGAAACTGTCGGCTCACCCAGCACTCCCAGCTTGGTGTCCTGCAACTAGCAATTATGCAGTAGGGATGGTTCCCCATAGGCTCTGCTCAGCAGACCTAATCTAGTAACAAATTCAGTAATGAGTCCATGTGCTGATGAGCCCATTCATGTATGAGCAGGAGAGCGGGACTGGCAGATGTCCTCTGCTAAGGAAGGAACCGTAGGGCTCTTCCCCCTCCGCAGCAAGTCACAACCCTTCCCATTCAGGCTGCCAGCGGTGCTCGGTCTACCCGTTTTGGGACCAGCTCACTCCAGTCTCAGAAGGGAACCAGGCCTTCTCCGCTGCACAGAGGGGGTGGGCGAAGAGAGGATGCACCCACTTCAGAGAGGGTTCTTCCACGGCTCATCTTTGTACAAACGCATCAGCTAAGTGCTGTCGGTTCCTCGTGGCCAATGATCAATAGCGCGGCCAATGAACCAACGGAGTTCCCGACAGTGCTCATCCACATGCATGAGAGGAGCTCCCCAAGCCCGACCTACCGCTGGTTAAAGTGCTGCTCTCGGACGTCATTGCCATTCAGCACCAAGACATCCAGGATATGGATAGCCTTGATTTTTCGCTGGGCTTTCCCCTAAGGAGAGAAACACAGGGAGTTACATTACAGGCTGGCTGTGGGTGTTCTGTCTGTTTTATACAGAACACGAGCGTCTGCATGACTGCCTCCCACCACCACCTTGCTAACTTCAGAGGAGGAAACCCCACCTCCTGCCACTGGGAACTTGTTTCTGCTGCAGGTTCTCCCCCTTCCCCCCACATGTCCCCTGCTTTAATCTTCCATCCTAAAATAGCTGTACATGTCCAATGCACCAGTCCCTCAGAGGAGGGCTGGGCACAGCTCTCTGAAGCACGTTACCACCTCTCTGAGTCAGCTGGATGCCCTACAAAGTGCTCCCCTCACAAGGCTGAGCTTGCTGCACCACCTCCAGGAGCAAGGACACGAGCCTGGGCCCTGAGCTCCCATGCGGCAATGCCACGTAGCGTGGGTAAGCCTCCAGACTGGCCCCACCTGTCTGTTTTTAAGAGCTGCAATCATCAAGTGGCTGAGCATACATGGACACGCAGGCCTGTTCTAGGGTCAGTGACTACTCAGCCTCATACAAACTAGCCACAGGAATCTACTCAGCTTAGTTCACAGCAGATCAGTGCAGTAACAGCACCATCTTCTACACACAGTTCAACCTCGACCAGCCGAGTTAGCAAAGGGTCACGTTTCATGACCTCTATTAGTTACACTGAAAATTCCCTTGATTATCAGAACAAGTTCAGCATTCCCCCCTCCAGGACAGTCACAGAAACAAAACTGAACAATATTTCAAGAAGCCTGTGCATTAAATATTCCCCGTATGTTGTTTGGGACGACTGACGTGCTCAGTTACAGATCGTTTTCACATGCATGTTACCGAAATAAAACAATGCCAGCTGCCAATCAAACAGTTCAGCAAATGATCAAAGATCAATGTTGGACCAGAGACAGTGCAGGAGGGTAAATGCTTCTGCAAACACCACCCACCAGTTGGTGCTTTTGTAGCCCCTGATCCAAACCCACTTCACAAACACAGTATATTCAGCATCCTTGAAAGGCAGCCACCTTCGGAGCAGAAGGGGGCAGGCAAGTGGAGCACGGCAGTACTGCACAACACATGCATGTATATGTGAAAACCAAAAGCCACCGAGGCGTATTCAGTTAGACAGTAAGTCAACCATGGAGGTGGTGCAGAACAACACTGAAGGGAAGCAAACAGTTATCCAGGGATCTCTGGCTCTGAACAGGAGAGGAGAGCTTATCCCACAATAGCTTCCCTGGGAATCCTCTCTGAGGCTGCACAGCTGGACCATCTACCATGTAAAACTAGCCATCACAAACTGCAGGCAGACTGCATACTGCCCCCTTACGGGGAAGGAACAACATCTGACCTCTCCTTTCAGCTCATGAACAATCTCCACAGACAGAAGGGTAGCCCGTGGCAGCTCAGTTTTCAAGTCCAGTTTCATCCAGCGATCTGACTGGCGACCATCCCAGGTGTAGATCTGGGACTTCTGTGTGCAGACAAAGAGGAACAAGGCAAGGTTAGACCCAGACAGGAATGGGACAAGTTCTTTCTGCCTTAGTTGATAAGTAGCCCTGAGAGTATATTCCTTCCTTCCTGCTGACAGCACAGAACATTTCTTTATGAGACATGTCAAGGAAGGAACCTACAGCTCAGCTGCAGAGAAACCAACACATAGATCCTAACACAGCTCATTAGGCAGGGTCCCTTGCCATCCCACAAAAGATACAGTTCAGAGATGGGCAGTGAAATGAATTATTAAATGGAGGGAATGCAGCATTCTCTGTGAGGAGAGATTTTCAAGACCAAGATTATTTAGTGTAGGGAGTAGACAGCAAGGAGAAAGGAATACAAAATAACCAATGGTCTTAAGAAAGGTCCATCAGTCACTCCGATCCCCCCATCCCATAGTACAAGGGCAAGCAGGTTGGGATGAAATTGCTAGGCAATATCTTTAAAAGGAATTGTAAAACACATAGCATAATTAGCCGTGGAACTTCCTGCTGTCAGGTTAGATGTCAGCACTTACCCCTAACCCTAGCAGGAACTTCTGTTCACTTCCAGACACCATACATCTGTAATCTAAGACGTGGCGGATCTTCTCCAGGGTTTTTGAGTTGAGTGGTGTTGGTTTAAAACTAAAGATATCGATGTCTGTTCCCTGAAGCACAACAGCAGGAGGAGAAAGGTGAGTTACACGATACAGATACAACGACAGGTGCTACAGCAAACACAAAAGCTTCGGGTGCATCGGGATGTGCCCTGATTTCAGCCACAGCTGTTAGCTACACTGGTGCGAATCCGAGCATAGACAGGCAAAGCTGCTGTTTGCACCTTTAGGACTCAGCCTGGTTTCAATCGCACTAATCAGGGTTCTAGAGAAAAAGCCAGCATTCCCAGTGTAGACAAAGGTCTAGGAGAAGTTAGACAGCTGGAGAGATCATGAGCTCTGCTCACAAAACTGCTCCCTTGTACTGAGGGGCTATTTCAATTTCCCTGCTGAGGAGGCACCAAGGTAAGAGTGTGAAGGGAAAAGAACAGGCCTGGATACAGAGCTATTTACCTACCTTCTACAGAATTGGTAGTCCAGGCCAAAGCTATCTCTTAGATAGAAGGGGATTCATTTCACCTTCACAGTTTGTTGGGTGCAAGCGACTAAGCCGGCCTCCCAGCCACAATGAGTGCTTCCACTGCCCCCCTACAGCATTAGAAAGGGAAGGAACCTGCCCCTTCCGAGCCCAAAAGCAGCACAGGCTTAAGAGAAGAAGTGTGCCCAAAGGAGGGGACAGAATATGAGGGGAAGTGCTGCAAGAGATACTCCAGAATATTCATAGCTCTCTGCCAAGGGCCGATGGATGGAGCAGGCTCTCTTATGGGTTTCCACTCTTCACCACACACCCCCTTTTCTATAAATGGGTGTCACCGTACAGCATTTCAGTAACAACAAGATCACAGGTTTCAGAGTAGCAGCCGTGTTAGTCTGTATTCGCAAAAAGAAAAGGAGTACTACTGGCACCTTAGAGACTAACCAATTTATTTGAGCGTAAGCTTTCGTGAGCTACAGTTCACTTCATCGGATGCATTCAGTGGAAAATACAGTGGGGAGATTTATATACACACAGAACATGAAAAAATGGGTGTTACCATACACACTGTAACGAGAGTGATCACTTAAGATTAGCTATTACCAGCAGGAGAGCGGCTGGGGGGGGGGGGGGGGGGGGGGGAGGGGGAGAGGAGAAAACCTTTTGTGGTGATAATCAAGGTACTGCTGGAAATGGCCCACCTTGATTATCACTACAAAAGGTTTTCTCCTCCTCCCCACCCTTGCTGATATTAGCTCACCTTAACTGATCACTCTCCTTACAGTGCGTATGATAACACCCATCTTTTCATGTTCTGTGTGTATATAAATCTCCTCACTGTATTTTTCACTGAATGCATCCGATGAAGTGAGCTGTAGTTCACGAAAGCTTATGCTCAAATAAATTGGTTAGTCTCTAAGGTGCCACAAGTACTCCTTTTCTTTTAACAAGATCACAGCACACCTGGGCAGGATGGGAATGGACCAGGAAACAAAAGGCCCTCATGGGAATTCAATCCTACTATAGGCTTAAAAAAATATGCAATTTTCTGGTGCTCCTTCACTTAGGGGCAAGACCTCTTCTGCCAAAGACCTCTTTATTCCCTGGCTCCCATATGGTGTCAGACCTAACAACCTTAGGGAGACACTGATCATTAGACATCTATCAAGTCTGTGGAACTCTCTCTCAAAGGAAATAATGGAAACCCCATTGTTTAAGTCATTTTAAACTAGGCTGCCTTGTTTTTTTAAATAGGCACCCATCACCACAGCAGCTGAGTGCAAACCCTAAACAATATACTGAACCGAACAGCCCAATGCTGGTCTTTTCCATCTCTGACTCCTGTGAGTAACAATAAGCATTTCACCCATGTGTTCAGAACAAACTTCAGTTTAAGGCCTCACCTGGATAAGTTCAAAGAACTTGGACCTGGGATCGGAAGAGGATGGAGCAACTCGGGCCTGATCTGGAATCTGGAACAAGACAAAGGATCGATTATAAGTCGTACTCCTTTCTGCACAGTCATGTGCCCAAGGCCAAGGCTCCTCTGCCACCAAGGACACTCCAACCCCTGACCCTAAGGTTCTTTCCATTCATATTGCTGATGCCAGGCTCCCCTCACACAGAGGGGAGGTACGCAAAACACATGTGGCTTGACACAGACACAGCATCTTTCATAGGTTAGGGCAGGTGATTTCAATATGGAATTTAGGTTTTAAGCTTTTCAGGACTTGTATTATTTCTGTATGTTTTTGGAAAGTGCCTGGCAGATTTTGTGTGTGCTATACAAATAAACAAACAATAATGGGAACAGCAGCTCCAGATGAAACAATGCTTTTTCACCCAACACTCATGATTAGCCTGTGGAACTCACTGCCACAAGATCCCCACAACCCTAAGCTCATAGGGAAGACAGGCTGTCATCTAATAACTAAGATTTTTTTGGAGTGTTTTTCTGCCTGGGACCTACTGGCCACATAGCTTATTCAGTGCGTTTTGTAATATTCTCAGCTGCAGTATAACCCTGCCCTTTTGTGTAACCAATGGCCTGCTCCACAAGCAATACACACCGAGCATCTGTTTAGCTGATAGGTTTCAGAGTAGCAGCCGTGTTAGTCTGTATCCGCAAAAAGAAAAGGAGGACTTGTGGCACCTTAGAGACTAACACATTTATTTGAGCATAAGCTTTTGTGAGTGCTTATGCTCAAATAAATGTGTTAGTCTCTAAGGTGCCTCAAGTCCTCCTTTTCTTTTTGTTTAGCTGATGTTTCCTGACCTGCACAGCCCCAAATGTGCACAGTGATCTCAGATACTAATATAGTTCTGCCCTACAGGAAAGGTGTTAATGCTATGGGTGTTCATCGAGTGTCAGAGCCCCTCTCACTCCCCACTGTGCCACCGCAGGAATGGAACCCACAACTGCCTTGTCAGTAGCATTACTCACCCCCCACAGCCGGAGGCATTCCTTTCGGATGTCAGCCTGCCGTGGCTCACTCAGGGTCCTAAAGGAAAAGCCAGCAGGTTGTTAACATGGTGAAAGTCTCTTTGGTCTTGCAGCCCTAACATACCCAGCCCTGTCAGCCTCCTCGGAATAGCTGCTTTAGGAGTGAAACACACAGTCAGTCCTTAGTGCCAGAGGGCTGCTGTATTCAAGGGAAGCCCTTTTCCCAATCATCCACCCACTTCATAACCTGAACCAAAGATCAGCAGCTTCTGCCTGCCTCCCAGCAAAGAGCTGATCACTGGAGGCTGCAGGGAGGCTTCTATCACCAGGACTTCAGTGCTTTTATGAAACACACTAAAGCACCGTTAGGACCTTAGCTTTTCACAGTGCTGCATAAACACAAACTTATTCTTTCCCACAACTGCCCGAAGTTACACATAGAGAAATAGCAGCACAGAGAGGTGCAGTGACTTGTTGAAGGCTATACAAAAGTTGGTGTCAGAACCAGCGTTCATTCCCCAGAGGTCCCTGGCACTGAGCCCTGTGGTCTGTGCATTACACCATGCTGTCTCCAGATGGTGTTTGAGCAGCAAGTGCAACTACCTCTGCGTAGCACACAGCTATATGCCACAATGTGTTTCACTCTATGTGCTACTCCTCTATGTCCCCTCTCAGAAAGAGACCCATGTATGGGAACTGGAAGGTATGCAGCCCTTTTGCAAGTCCCTTTCATAGGGGGTCCTAATAGCAGTTATAAATCATCCCAAGCCAATCAGACTCCTTTAGCGATCCCCGTGCTGCAGAGAACAGCACATGCAGTGACACTAGCCAGCCTCGTAACTTAAGTGCTACCAAGCCTCCTGCTTCAGGGCCAAGCCAAGGATCAGGAGGACATTTAAAGCAAGCAGGCCACTGAACACAGCTGTCCAGCAGGTAATTCAGTCCTCACCCAAAGCCCCGCTCCCTCTTGAGGTAGATACTCACGTGTCTTGAACAAAGGCGTGAATTTTGGCTAGTGCTTTGATCTGAACTTTACAGTGGCTGAAAGAGAGAGTGGGTTTCAGTCAAGGAGTGAGTTATCAACCACGCAAATCATCCTGCTGCACAAAGCAGGATGAGCAAGTGCTGTGGACCAGGAGCAAGTGTGACTGCTCTAAAGCAGAGCTGGACTGTCACAACCCAGTATGCCATCATGACGACTGCAGGGTCACTGGGGAGAGCACCCTTTACGTTCCCAACACTGCAGGTCAGATGTTCCGGTGTGAATGCTCACCAGTGTATCTCCCTTTGCTGGGCCAGTCTGCTGCACGGGGCCTCTCCCAGAGTAGGACTCTTGTAACCAAGCAGTTTGGCAGCTTAGGGTGAAAAGGCCCCCACCCCGGCCTCAAACAGCTGTAAGTCACAGTTGTGCTGGAACTGGCTTTCCCTCTTGTTGCTTCCGCACTCACCTTTCATTTGATCGGACCATGTAGTCGTAGAACTCGTGGTCACCCTTGATCACTTCTACGGGGACGACAAGATTTACATCCATGTCAGAGCTGAGTAGCTGGTTGAGTTTGATGTTCACCATGAAGAGATATTCCCGCACGTCATCGATGCCTGACTTTAGCCCTCTACACACCACGTACCTGCCAAGCAAACCAGAGACTCCGCTTGGAATCAGTCCTCCCGCACATCCAACTTGCCTTTCACACTCCCACCATCTCAGCAGCCCGCCCCTCTGGCTTCCCCAGTGTCAGGAACGTCTTTGCCCCAGGATACCCTTCCATAGCTCATGGTAGTGCAGGCTAGCCCTCTGCAGGGCCGTTCTACTTCCTCCCGCTTTTCCTACTCTCTGCAAGAGCTGGTAACCTCAATCCTTCACCAAAAATCCCCAAACTTCACAAGCTCAGATCTCTTCAAAGAAATAAGCCAGCAGGACTAATGCTAAAATAGAGAGTCAGTCTTAATCCTGTTCCGGCCACAGGTGTAACTAGCCCGTTACCAGCTCACAGCTCTACCACAGCCCTGGTATGGCAGTATAAGGTAAAGCCTCCCTGTACAGGCTCAAACGTCCGTCTCACTTTATTTCACAGCACACTGCAGCTGAAGGACACCAAAATCAGCATGGCCCTATAATAGGTTAGAGCATGGGACTGGGTCTACGGATACCCGGCTTCTAATGAGGGCTCTGGCATGGATTTCATATTTGCCACAGCTCATAGACTAATTAATGCAAAATAGAGATTAAGAAGGACAAGAGATACAGGTTTCCAGATGATTTTGGAGAGAGACAGCAGTCAGATGAAAGGCAGAGATAAAAGGAGGATGTTCTAAAATGATGGAAGTTGCAGTGGAGAAGGCTCTCAAACTAACAATCGGCAAATGGTGTGAAAGCACAGAGGTGTTACTTAAAAACAGATGCTCTGTGTTGACATTAATGTTCCCTTGGCATGTCTTGTAAGAGTTGTGGCCTTGGAAAGTTTCTCTTCCTATCCCTGTTATGGGGCATGCTGTGTGCTGTCTGGCTGCTATCATCCTTCCCAGAGATGGCTGCATCTTAGGGGTGCCACATGTACAGTTTGTATAGTATTAAAAGATCCAAAGAGATGAAAATACACGACTGTAATGTACATAATATGCCCTAATTTAACTGGATCCTTAGATTGCATCTTGCAAAACAGAACAGATTTTATAGTAAACTCCATTGTTCTCACACTGGAAGTAGACAGCATAGGCAGA
Organism: Chelonia mydas; assembly: GCF_015237465.2. Classification (NCBI taxonomy): domain Eukaryota; kingdom Metazoa; phylum Chordata; order Testudines; family Cheloniidae; genus Chelonia; species Chelonia mydas. The sequence continues at coordinate 144,466,553 of NC_057851.1, read as the reverse complement.
AACAGACCATGGTAATTTGGTAAATAGCCTCTTAAACCTGTCAAACACTGTCACTTTTTAAACATTTAAAAGTATTTCCTCCTATGAGGCAGACATTAGATGGCTCCCAGCTGAGACAGGTCGTGGAGGTTACACTAGACCTGCAGTTACACAAACAGAGCTATTGCACTGTTTAGGAGAAAGAGCTGCTTTTAATTCTCCCTCCAGAATCTCACCTCTCCGAGTTTGCGGGACGGCTTGTCACAGGTTTAAAGAGACTCACTCGCTCGAAGCAGCAGTACAGCAAATATACAAGTCCCACGCTGAATGGTGTGAACAGGTCGAAGGTTTTGCAGACAAAATGTCCTCCTGTGGCAGAGAAAGGAAGCACATTGCAGCTAGCAGGTTACAGGAAGAGAGGGGAAAAATACTAAGTGTCTCAATCCACACACACACACACACGGAGGCTTTTGTACAGTTCAAAACTGCATCAGAAAAACAGTTTCATAAATCAATGTAGTAAGACTGACCAACTGGGTACCACGTACTATCCCCCCACTTAGCTCCCCGCCTCCCAAAGACCCAGGAGAGAGAGAGGCAGCTCCCAGCCAGGTGGAAGGGATGTCACCTAAGAACAAAGCACTCTGCCTGCTGCTTCCACAGCACTCCCAACCCAGGGGCCCAGACCGCCAGCATGGCACCACCCTGTGTGCAATCCTTGACAGTGCGCAGCTCTCATCCCTCCCCAAGAGCCTCATGCTGGGGAAAAAACTGGATCTGAAATGAAAAGCTAGTTTAAAAACACAAGTCATCTCAGTAGAGGAGTGTCTGTGCTCTATACCTTCAAGTGAGTCTCCTTACTTCCTCAGGGCAAGACAAAGACACTCAGCTTTGAGGTTCTCATTCCCCCAGGAGAAAGCCCCAGAGGAGATGCCTGACTAGGAGAGACACAACGAAGGCCACTCTGTCAAATCTCACTGAGAGGCAACTTGCCCGCTGGGTCACGGCTTCAAATACTTGTGAGCCCAGTGGACAAGACAAGCAATCACTTGGCGAGTGTTTCTAACCCCCTCCACTCTGGCTTCTCAGTGCAGGACCGCCCGCTCTGAAAGGGCGCACGGAACGCTAACCGATCCCATAGGATAAGAGTCATCAAAGCAGATGCAGCTATGGCATCCATCGCTAAGGAATAGGTAGGAGAAAGGGAAGCATCTTCTCACTCTGAAGCCAGGTGATGATTTCAAGTGGGAAAGGCTGCAAGTCACAATTGCACAAACTCTGGATTGCTCTTACCAGCCTAACGGTTTGCTCAGGAAGAGGCTGCTTTAGCTGGTAATGTGTAAGAGTCAACAGTAAAGAAGAGATTTTATGAAGATATTTTGCCCCTTCTCCAGCTGGAGGGAGCACAGCATGGTTCCCTCGCCATCTTTGGCAAACTTATCTCAGGGTTTAGGGAACACGCTTACTAGATTCAACAGAACCTAACATTATAACGGGAATGATTCCATGCACTGTTCTATATCATCCATCTGCAAAGCCACCCAATCCCTGGAGAGGAAGGGGAGAAACAAAGAGAAAAAGATACCTGTCCGGATGATAGAGAGTCCTGTAAGGAACTGGCAAAGCATCAGCTGTTTGCTTAGAATTTCCTGCAGGTTCTCCTGACCCTCCACAGAGAAACCCTGAAACACACATCAAATGGTGAACATCTTCGCAAATCTGTTGGTTAACTGAGGGAGTCTTAAGGAATTTACAGCTAAATTTTGTAACTCGCAACAGTTTCTATTCCCTGGGATAAACTGCTAATGTCAGGACATTTCATGGCAAGCCTCGCCAAATCTCATGCAGTAACTGAGAAGATGTCACGTCATCACTGTACTCTGGCTGATGGCTACGGTCACTCATTGCAGAGCAAAGGAGGAATGAACGCACCCCATCCGCCATTAAGAAATGCACCCCCTTGCGATCAGTGTTGTCCAAAACAAAATTCCGGAAAGCAGTGATGTTCTCTGGGCGGGTGATATCTCCATCTCCATCAATCCCGCCCTCTCCTAAGAGGAAAAGAAAAGGCAGTTATGAGCATGTTTGCAGAGTGCTTGCAGGAGACCGGGACAAGCAAGCGATCAACACGCTGACCTCCAATGGTCAAACATTACCAACAGTCAGTGAGCGAGTACACGCACCTTGGACACTGCATCAGGACCACTCCCAAGAACTCTCACAAACATGATTCTTGCTAGAAAGGGGACAGCACAACTTTCTTTGGCTAGATTGGCTTCTGCTTGCGTTAGCCAGACTGCACCAACCCACATTATAACTTGGTTTTAAAAAACTATGCTTCAGCCTTGGGAAAGCCTAGATTGTTCCCTCCTCTCGCGGCTGAACAGGGCCTGACTATGCTACAACACAATGTTGTCCCAGGAAGGAACAAGACCAAATTGGTCCCATCAGAGCTTTAACAGTGTCCATTTCCTAGTGCAGATAGACCCTTAGTCGGAAGCACAGCTTTGTCTATGCCAGCCAGAGAAACTGCATTAGCAAACTTTCACTAACATCCATAATCATCAGCGTTCTCTGGAAAGGCACTAACAGTTATTTCCAAACTCACGGTAGTTTGCCCTTACAGAACCCTGCTCATGTGCAAGTGTGCTCAGCAATCAGCTAGAAAGGGGGAAGATATGTTCAACAGCAGAACTGTTTTTAAAGGCAGCATTTTACAGATTTCTCATATGGCTCTTTTAAAGAGTAGGTCTATATTTTCCCATAGTTGGTATTTTAAAAAGTTGTGTCCTAGAATAGACTCTAGATATTCAACTAACTCCCAGTCCTGTGGTATCTGTAATGTACTGTTGATTTCTATTCTCTGCACAGTTTCCTTGTCTGCTGTTTCTATTCATTGAATGACAAGTGACTAGAAATGAACATTATCAAGAGAAAACAGCAGAGCTCGGGGTGCACAATAGTTCTTTGGTAATGAAATACCTCATCAGTTATTCTGCCACTGAGAGGAGTGAGACTGGCATTTTTTTCCAGTCTTCGTGGCACTTGGCGCAGGGTTCAAGGTGTTTTCCTCCCATCACCAAGAGAGGAGTTTATACGTGTCTCAATACATTTTAGAGTGCATAAGGCCCAGACAAAAAAAAGGGAAACATGAAAATGCATCAAAATCATTGAGCTATTCACTCTCACAGCTATCAATTCCCTCCATAAGAGCACTGACCGAGAGTGAGATATGAAGATCCAAATGCTAGGATGATCCTTTTATCCACCTTGCTGCTCAATGAGAACTTTCCTCTTACTGAGCTGATCAAGAGGTGCCAGACAACCATCAAAGTTCATGATTTGCAGATGTCAGAAGTGACTTTGGCTTTTCAAAATCAGCCAGAAAGTAACTCACTGGCACCAGCGATAGGTTGTTTGGGGTTCTTGCTGGAAAGGCAGACTGGTTACTTCATTTTTTGCAATTCAATCATACTTAGGTTTCCTTAACAAAGCCTGAGATTTGCTCGCAATCCCCTTATTCCACTTTCTACTAATAGATGCAGCAGATGGAATCAGAGCTACTTGCAGTTAGCATGAGTCCAAAATAACTTAAATCACCACATAAACAGTGGAAAGATCCTGTAAAGAAGCAATCTAGTAATTAATGCTTGGGGACGGAGTCAGATCTAGGTTTCTATTCTTGGCTCTGCCAAATGATCCTTGGGCAAGCCATTTCATTGCTTTATGCTTCAGTTTCCCCATCTGTAAAATGGGAGCCAAACCACTGAGTTATCTTAAAGCGCTTTGTCAGCCTCGGACAGGAAAGTGCTGCAAGTACAAAGTATTATTATAATACACACAAGCTGGAACCTGAACTGCAGAAATATAACTTGATGTTCAGACTTGCCACCCTCAACCCATTACAGGGCAGTTCCTCTTCTTCTATAAGGATGGCTCTGGATGGCCATTGTGAACAGGTTTCTTTTAGATCCCTAACACTAACAGACTATCAGTCCTCTGCCTACTCTGAAGCTGAACCTCTGCAATGCAGGCGATGACACACACACGTGTACGTGACCCATACCGTAATAAGGCTCAAAGAGCTCGCTGGAGGCAGAATAGAAATCCTCCAGTTTAAAGTCATTTGGTCCTTTCAAGGTCATGCCGAACCCTTTCGCATGCCACTTCTTCCTCCAGAGAACGTATTCTGAGAAACCACCGGGGCCAGCACACACATCAGCAAAGTAAAGCAGCTCTGCGTCCCGCTCCTTGATTAGGGGCTTCTGCAAAAGGAAATTGGGACACTTCTAGTAGTCCAATAGCAACTTCCCACCAAGCAAGCAAATTACTGCAGCCTACTGCTATACTCTTGTACCTCTAAGCTAGAGTCTCTGCCTCTTTAAAGCAGCCTTTGTCCCCAGTGGTGCCCTGAGGAATCTTCCCCCACTCATTTCCCTTTTCTTTGGGAAGGCATTCAAAGGACAAGAGAGATCCTCACCCCATGAGAGTCCTTTGGGTTTGTGAACATGTGGTCGAAGACGTAGTCCATGTTTGCCATCTTCATCGCCGCTCTGTGAATGCACAAAAAGGGCACCTGTTAGTTTGCCCCAGGCTCACCAGGCTGCTGCAACCCAAAAGAGAAAGGTACTGCAAACCCAAAGGTCCTGCAGACCTGTTCAGGAAGAAGACTCCCCGGATCATCTCGTAGGGGTTGGACCTTGTCCGGGCTCGGCGCATCTCCTCTCCATCCAGCTCATCGAACACGCTCTGCAAAGGCAGAACCAAAACTACACTAGCCACGGCACCGGCAGGAGGGACAGCCAGCTTGGGTGGTTCCTAACCCCATGGTGATTTCCCCCTCACAGTTATCTCTAGACTGGGTGACACCCACACAGGAACATTTCCTGAAACTGGCATCCTTCTTCAGTCACATATCTACATCCAGTCCTGGTCCCACAATTCTTACAGTAAGCTCAGGGATGGGGAATGGTGCTGGACTGACAACCCCACAGCGTAAGGCCTACTTAGCCAGAGATTAGACAACCACAGCACAAACTCCCCCTCCCCCCCCGGCCATACACACACATCCACCCTGGGAGGGAAAGGGGAAGAGCACAGCAGACCAGGAAGAAAGTGTTTATCTCCACAGCCCCATTCAGTCTCTGCTGACACTGCCATTGAAGGGGCTGTTATGTCGATTGCCTCTGTGGTTTGTGTGCTGTCCACACTTGTCATTTCACACAGGTTGCCAAACAACCAGGCAGTAATGACTTCCCACTGTTACCAACCCACGCTGAATCTGCACTGGTGACAAAAGGCTTCCTATTTCATTGCCAATGGCCTACGCTTCCCACTCCCACTAATGCCTTTTTACGAGCTCTCTTCCCTTCTCCTCCCCAGCCCTAAAATC